>NC_140589.1:443696420-444023920 GCF_964204655.1 Triturus cristatus | reverse complement strand
CACCGTGGGGGTGAAGTCGGGAAAAAATGAAATTATGTTACCTTTGTGATGAATGGTCCCACGTTCCCTAGCCAGGCGCAGCACAGCATCTCGGTCCTGATAGTTCTACAGCCGGGACAGGATCTGTCGGGAAATGGATGCCACCGGCGGATTTGGTCCCAACATGCGATCTACTCTCTCTACAATGAAAACCGTCAATAGGTCTGAGCCGAACAGCTCGCCTAGAACCTCCTCCACATATACCTCCATTTTAAAGATTACCGTTGTCTCAGGCATGCCCGTGATGTGAATATTTTTGCGTCTTGACCGAGCTTCCAGGTCGTCGTTTTTAGCTCATATCAGGGTCTAGTCTTTGTCCATCTGCAACAGCTGCTCCTTGGTCTCGACCTGAAAGTCATTTGCATGCGAAGCGTGGCTCTCGAGCTGACCCAGTTTCATGCGTATTCACACGTTTCCTGACCTGGTCCAGTTGGGAGATGAGAATATCAAGCTTGGAGTGAATGGTCTTTAAACTGGACCTCATGTCCAGCAAGAGCGCACAAAGTCGTCGTTCGTGGTTGCCGCGGAGGAGTTATCACCCTCCCCTCATTGGTAGAGTCCATTTGCCTTCTTTGCCTCTTATTTTCAAAGGGCAGTTTTGATTGTTTGATGTCGTGTTTGCCCATGCCTGTAGAGCGACGGAAGTCACGGCCTCAGCTGGGGATGTAGGTTGTTCGCTTGGTTCCGTGGACCACTGGGCACAGGGAATCAACCCACCACACTTCTGAAAGGTAACAAGTGTTCCTGGCACTTGTAGCTGCTGGGCACGAGGCTCACCTCGATGTTTCCTTGGCTGCAGAGAGCAGTGGCACCAACGGCTACATTGAAACGGGGGCCTAACAGGTCCCCAATGTCGCAGCCGCCCAAGTGTCCTCCGAAGGGTCGCACTCTGCCCAGGAGATATTCACTACATCCGCATCAGTACATGAAAGGTTACTCGATGTCTACCAAGTGGGCAGCTGACAAAGGGCTGCAGGCATCATAGAGTAGGCCCTGGTGGAGTCATGACAGGCCTGCCCTTAGAGGCTCACTGTGCTGCATATCGGGGTGCCGCTAGTCAATATGAGTGTGAATCCCACTGTGCGCCTCCTGCAGCATGTCTTCAGCCTTCTCGCCACAATAATAGGAGTGAGTCCAGTTGGGGTGAAATATAAAGGATCTGCTTTGGATTCCGGCCTGCAGCTCCAACTACGATCACCACCAGATGCCGCACGGGGGCTGCAACCGCTCCGATGTTCTGAGCAAGTGTCTCTGGCCACCCGCAGCCCCCTCCCGACTCCTCACCTCAGTGTGTGGTCGGGTCGTGCTCTCGGGATGTACTGGCCCTGGTACACCTCGTCCGCTCCCAGGTCGGCTCCAGAGCTCCCACGAGCTGGCACAGGTTTCACAGCACTGTGGCTCACGGGCGTCTGCTGCCTCATCTCCCACCACAAGATGGTGGACTCGACCAGCCTGGGTCCCCAGGCCTGGGAGTCTTCGTGGATGCGGGTATTCTGCCCCCAGATGGATCCACCTGGATTCTCTGTGGGGACCCGCACAGCCATCAGTCCCGCAACCCAGCCCGTAGCGCCAAGACAGCTAGCACCTCGGGCCAGCGCGGGTCCCAGCAAGGCTGTGCTGCCCAGTTAACTTCGTGGCAGGCCTGTACCTCATCGCCAGCCAAGTCATCCAATGCCACTCTTCCCTCCCGCATGGCACAGCTGCGGGCTCCGCACCACCAGGAACACATTACTCATGATTACTAGCACCGCTGGTCCCACTATAGGGCTTAGATTGTGCGGCTGTTACCTCGACCGGCAGAGTATACTCAAAGAACTCCCATCTTGCTGGATATATAGATGCAAATAGATAGGTAGATAGATAGATAGTCAGATAGATAGATAGATTGACAGATAGATGGAGTAACCCATCCACAAAGATCTAAATCAGATCTAAATCAGGCCCTTTGTCCTCATTTGACAAATTACCAAGAAACTTTTAGGACCTATAGTTTTTCTACATTGGCTGATGATGGAAAGTTTTATGTTGAATTATTAAGGGGTGCAAAGATAAAATTGGGGTTCCAAAAAAGGTTTTTCCATCAATGCATTTGCCATAGACATTTATATTGGATATAGTGCAAAAACAGCTGAACGTATTTATAAGACCTATCAGCCTTAAGGTAGTCATCTCTCAAACTTTCTGCCTGCTTACCTCAATTTTTTGCCTTAATTCTTTTATTGTTCGCCTTAGGACTCTTTGTACTTTACCACTGCTGAACAGTGCTAATGTGCTTGTGCTCATTACCCTAAACACAGTTACGTTGGCTTACACCTGATTGGCATATTTGATTTACTTGTAAGTCTCTTGTAGAGCTTATACCATATGCCCAGAGCCTGTAAATTAAATGCTTCTAGGTAGCCTGCAGAACACATTGTACCACTCACTTAAGTAGCCCCAATAACCATCTCCCAGGCCTGCCATTACAGCCTGAGTGCAGTTTGAAATTGCAAATTGCACTTGCTAATATAACCCCCTTGCCAGGCTTTTAAGTCCCCTTTTATTACATATAGGTCACCCCTAAGGTAGCGTGCATTGTAATAAAAACGGTGGGCTTGTGTTTTTCAGTTGTACATGTCCTGGTAGGGAAAACTCTGAAATTTGTTATTCACTACTCTCAGGCCTACCTGTCATATCGGATAACATTGGGTTGCTTTATTATATTTTATAAGTGCAAACATTTGATTGGGGATAGATGGGCATTTGATATTTGGTATCTATTATTACATTGTAAGTAACAATCCTCTTTAGTGGTAAAGTAGGATTTTAAATTGCAATTTTGAAGATGCCACTTTTAGAAAATTGGCATTTATCTCACTTATCATTTTGGTGCTACCTCCTCTTGGTCACATGACTGGGTGTAACTTACAGATTTTGTGACTTTCTCATAGACAGTCACAAAATAGAAGGGATTAGGTCTGCCTGCATGGGTCTTCTGCTGGCAGGGTGGTGGGGAAGAACTAGGCACAGGCCACTTGCAACTGATTTTGCTGTTCTCTGCCTTCACACAAAGGGCTTGCCACCTCCATATTGTCTCTGCAGCCAGCTTTGAGCTAGGGTGGGGGTGCCAGAAAATTTGAGGTACTTCGAAGACACACCTCTAGAAACTTCTACAGGTATAAAATTAGGGCCCTCAAACCCACTGTTCAGCTTACTTTCTGGACCTGCAGAACGACTCTCAGAGGACTGCCTGTTGCTTTGGCCTGCTATGCACTCCACAAGTCTGCTTTGGTGTATCTGGAAGGACTGCTTTGTGGTCTGGAGCCTGCCTTGAACCCTCCGAGGGTAGCACTGCTGTTTGAGACTGCATGTTCACCTGAACCCAGGAATACCAGAGTGACTGCAAGCGAAAGATTTTCGGCCTCCTATTTAGAGCCACACAGATATAAAAGACTCCCATCATCTTGCACCTGCACCTGGACAAAGGCTGAGTGAGTCCCAAATCCCCAGTGGTGTCCCATCAATCCTGGATCCTTGGCTGTGGTACTAAATGTGACGAGACAGACAAAATCTAAAACTTGTTATTGGAAATATTTACTAAAGATTCCCAAAGAACTGATGGCAGATCAGGACCAACCTTCTTGTCAATCCACCCAAAGTTTATTGCCGGTTGCCTACCTATGCGGCTACTTCACTATGTTCTTCTCCGCAGCGACAAAGCAAATTCATCGGTCCTTCACCAAAGGGATATCCAACCACCTAGAATTGTTTTTTGCTACAACAGGATTCTCCAAAGTCGGTCTAAAAGGGACGGATCCATGCCACATTTTTAACATAACTACAATAATCTAAATGGGGTTATGCTAAACATCTGGCATGGATCTGGCCCTCCAGGACCAACTTTGGAGAACCCTGGGATACAGCCTCCTGCCTCATTCCTCTGGAGATTTTTGATGTCCAAAAAAGTCACTATGTTTGAAAGTAGAAAACTTCACTGTGACTTCATCAAGCGGCTCCCCGACGATAACGCTCCTATCTCTTACACCACCTGCAGCCTTGTCCTGCTGAACTTTACCTTCTCAGAACATTTTTCTTGCCAATTTTCCTAAGCCCAAAGATAGGCGCTGACCGAGCCCATTGCATTTCTTGTATCCGACCCACGCTCCACGGTGATTGGCAATATTTTCCGACATTGACCCAGTCTCACGCAACTAGATTTCTGCGGTTGGCACTTTTATGCACTCAATTTTACAAAACTCTTTAAAAATGAATAACTCAGGTTCTGCTGATTGGATTTTTGTTGTGTTGGTGTCAAATAACTTATTCCTATTTACTCTACTTTTCTAAATTGGTGCGGGATTTTTCTTGTGTTCTGTTTGTTTCTGTTAGTGTACTGCATAAATACTTTATACATTGCCTCTAATTTAAGCCTGACGATTTTTTGTTACTAGCTACCCAGGGATAAGCGCTGGTTAATATAGTGAGTTTTTGTGGTTCTCCCTGCCAGAGATAGTGGTTGTTGCTTGACCAGGGATCACACCTTGGCCAACCAACAAACCATTTTCTCACAGAATTTTAATAAAGTTTTGCAAAAATGAAGATCATGTAGTGTAGATAATCCTTTTTGATATTTGAAGTGAATAGGTCCAGTGGTTCTTAAGATGCAAGGCACACAAACTTAGTGCTTTTTGTGGCTGCTGTAGTACTACTGCTGCATATGGTGATGACAAAACTCAATTCCAAAATGAAAAGGCAGCCATGTTTCCAACAGACTGTGCTTTTTGTTTCATTCTGAGACACAGGTGTTTAATCATGCTGTATAATACATGAAGTAATCAGCCACTGTACCTAACTCATTAGTGGTAGGGAAAGTTACTTTTAAAGATTTAAACATTTTTTAAACAAATGACAGAGTACAGTGGTACCACCACTAAAGAATCTAGGAAGTACTGCTAAAGTAAAATTCTTAAATATGTTGAATAAGCTTATTTTTACAGTTAGAAAGCAAAACATGGTTTCCATAGGATGTAAAACGCACACCATCTGGATTATACAGTGCTGCATTGGAATATTTGATAGTCAAGTTAAAACTGAAAGACATTCCATGATCTCTAAGGAATGCTGAGACAGTCTTCTTAACATTTCTTTGGGTTTTCTCCAACTTTACAGCATTTAAAGTAGAGCACTTCCACTTTTCTCTCTGACAAATGTTGGAGAAGACAAAATGTGCCTTTGGAAACATAGACATTAAGTTGAAAAATGTCTCTTTCATCTCAACTTCTAGTCTAACTCCACTTAGGTGACCTATACCATTCACACTACAGTGGATGATGATAAAGTGCAGATGCTCACATGCACTAACAGTGGAATGTAGAGGGAGTAACTAATTCCATATCAAATCTCTTTCCTCAATTCATCTAATGTATACTCCATTCAAACCAAATTTCACTTCAAAATCAATTACTTGCTATTCTCTCTGGCCCAAAAAATAACACTGTGCCCAATAAGTCAAACATGCACCATCTTGAACCTCCACTCATATACAAGAATGAGGCACAATCAGCAACAGAAACACATATATATGGAGATAGATGATTGATCAATAGGAATGCACTTTAACATTGACATATTTTGAATCATTGGCTTACATTCATTTTGGGCTCCAAATGTAGCACAATACTTACAAAATCATCAGTAGTGTCAAAACGAAACTAGACTGCAGTTATAAACTTTCAAAGAAGAAGTCGATAGGCAAGTGAAACACCCAATTACGATCACATGATGAGGAACACAAATGAAAAATTACATCAGAAATACAATGCACAAATGGAGCATTATGTGTTTGTTTGTTAAGACAAAGTGGTCTACAGACACAGCCTAATACTATCACACACATATGTGTGGTCATATGACAATTTAAAAAAATAGAAAAGTAGATAAGCACTACAATGAAGAAGTAAAGCTAAATCTCATTGGTTCATAACACTAACAGGGGTCCAAGCAAAGTCCAGTACTTCCAAATAACTGCAACAACGATAGCCACTCTGGTGACTTTTGCAAAGCAATATATCTCAGTCAGTCAGTCAGAAATTCTTTATTTCGGCCGTTATGGCGACAAAAGCACAGATAAAATGGCCATAAAAGCACTGATAAAAAAATACAATACAATTCATTCTTTCGAATAACCCAATATGTCTTTCATTAGTCGAGATACAAATACCATAATAAAGTGCATGTGCGTTACAATATTATTTATAAAAATCCTGTAAAAATAGAATAAATAGATACAAAATGCACATAAACACCATAGAAAAAGAATACTATAGAATAGTATTAAATAGAGACCAATCATGATAATCGAATAAAATGATCACATCAGGCAGGCCTTAACTTTAAAATGGCTCGACGTGAGCACCACATAGAAAATAAGTATTGAGAAACTGAATATGTAATAGGGATACTAGTGTCGTATTTTTGTATCCTAACGGCCTGAGCGTAATGGTTCGTTCCGAGGTTTCTACGAAGCAGCAGTAACCATCAGTGTCTTGTCTTCTTTTATGCTGGACAGAAGGATAATACATGCTGATCCATCTCCGGTGTGTTATTGCATGCCAGGCATCCCTGTGTTGATGTACCACCCCAGTTATTTGTAAAAACACGCAGTGGAAGTACCCCATATCTAAACTGTAAATATAGCTTTTTGGCAAGAGCTGCTTGAATATCATCGGGTTCCATCTGGTATTGATGTTTTATCTCTATGAATGCTGCGATCAGTGCACCTGTCACAGAGGTCATTTGTAATTGGGTGACTTTGTACTCCCTGAAACTCTCTGTCAAGGCCTTCCTAGATATTGTCCGACAGCTTTCTTCAGCACTAGCCCCCGAGACACCCAGTCCCATTGCAGCTAGGGAGTCTTTAATGTAAGACAACAATATCTAGAGTCAATGGGACTCATCCTCTCCGCACTGTTACTACAGGTGAAACATACCTATACATTAAACATTCAATCAATACAATATTGAACATTAGTAAACTCTTTTGGGTAAGAGACATGTAAACCACGACAAACTCAATGGTTGATGCAATGAATTTGCATATAAAGATTCAAACACAATTCAAAAAATGTCCATAATCCTTCATGAACATAATGTGTAGAATATCAAACAATAAAATCTCATTCGTCCATAAGTTTTCTTGCTGCCTAATGCATTTCGGGCCACCGCTGGCCCTTCTTCAGGGGATTGAACTCTACAAAGATGAACAAAAATATAATGCAAACATGTAGGACACAAGCATCATCAATATCAAAACAGCAAACAAATAGAAGTAAAAAAATAATAATGAAAATAATAATGGTGGTTAGAAAGTTCGTGAAAACGCAGATAGAAGGCCCTCCACCCAGGTGTGTCGAATATGAAAAAAATATGAAAAAAATACTCACAGAAAAAACTCAGAGAACCGTTCTAAACTGAAAGAACAAATGGTGCATGACTCAGCAGAAGTCGCCACTCCAAAAAACCCAAGAAAATGAGCAAAATACC
Source organism: Triturus cristatus (assembly GCF_964204655.1). Taxonomy (NCBI): domain Eukaryota; kingdom Metazoa; phylum Chordata; class Amphibia; order Caudata; family Salamandridae; genus Triturus; species Triturus cristatus. The sequence continues at coordinate 444,016,360 of NC_140589.1, read as the reverse complement.
CTCTTGAATGAAACGCAAACAATGAATACCTCTTCAGTGACAGTCAGTGGGGTGCTGGTTATCAAACGGCTGATCAAACACCTGAAAACATCAAATTGTACATAACGTAAGCCCATCATTTATACAACAAAGGTGACAGGATCATAGTAAATACCGCGTCAAGAAATGCATCAAATTCGATAAAGATACCTTATCAAGTGACCGACAGTCCTAGGTGCCAAGACACACGAACGGCAAAGCAAAAATGGAAACACTCTCCCACAAAGCTGCACAGGTGAAATACAAGCTCGCCGAATCGCGGAAGTACGCGGTCGGCTAAAAAAAAAACGAAGGACTCAATACAACGTGCAAAAATTCATCCGCCATATTGAAACACAACTCGGAATACTCCACTGATGTTACCGCTCAAAACAAACTCATTCCAAAGTAAAAAAGACCGCCATATTGGAACGAATACCGAAGTGCTAAAACTGATCACTCCATCTGCAAGGAACAGCAGGTATTCCAAACAGAAAAATGGGGTGAATAGCACATGCATATTGAAAATTTAAAGAAATGTAAAGGTGTAAAAAGAATAGATAGATGGACTGAAAATCAAAAGTAAAACATAGAAAATGAAAAACATATTAGACCTTAAAGGTGTGCGTACATCAAAAATGGGTACATAACTAGATCAATGAACCAAAAGTCATCATGCGAACATACTGGTAACAGTCATAACTAGAATTATAAATAACAAGAATAATCAATACGATCATTCATTCCTTTCTCTATCAAGGGGTCTAAACGTCTAATCCAAAATGTTTCTCTTTGTAAGAGTGCTCTAGTTAAATCCATGTCTGGGTGATGTGAAACTTTTTCTAGCACTGAAAATTTGAGTTGGGCAATGCTGTGTCTCTCCTCCAGCCAATGGGTGGCCAAACTACTGCTTTTATTTTGCGTTCTTATAGTACTTTTATGCTCAGATATGCGAGTTTTGATCTTGCGTTCAGTTTTACCCACATAGAGCTTCCCACATGGGCACTTAATATAATAGATGAGTTTATTGGAATTACAATCAGAATTGTGAAAAAGTTTAATAGCTTCTCCAGAAGTAGGATGATGTAACACATTACCCACAATGACATTATTATATTGGACGCAATTATGGCATTTGTTCATCCCTTTGAAATTTGTCTGAAGTGGTTTTTTAGGAGTGTTGATTATCTCTTTAAGATTTTTAGATCTAGTGTAAGCAAACAGGGGTAATTCCTTGAAGATATCATTAAAGTCAGGTTCATTCTGAAGCATTTCCCACCTTTTTATGATTATTTTTTTCACTTTGATTGAACTCATAGAAAATTTAGAAACAAAAACTTGCCTGGACATTTGTTTGCAGGGTTGAAATTGTAACAAACTCCTTCTCGTATGTTTAGTAGTGCGAGACTAGCTTGCTAAATCACTTCATGAGGATATCCTCTTTGTAGATACAATTGTTGTTGTTGAAGAAAATGATTATCCATATTGTTTGGGTCAGAACAAATCCTTTTTATACGTAAAAACTGAGAGAAAGGTAGATTGTGTTTAAGGTTGGTGGGATGGAAGCTCTGAAAGTGCAGAGCACTGTTGTGGATTTCCTGTGTACTTCAGTTTGAAAGATCCTCTCCCTGATGGTAAGGGCCACATCAAGATATGAAATGGTGGTATCGCTAATCTGATATGTAAATTGAATATGGTCGTCAAATGTATTCAGTTGTTGAATCTTTTCTTCCAATAATTTCTGGGTGTTGGTCCAAAGAAAGAAAATGTCATCTATATACCTGCAATAAAGCTGGGAATTCCTAGTCCAGTCAACATCCTTGTAAATATAGTCAGATTCAAATTCGGCCATAAACGTATTAGCGTATGCAGGGGCCCCTGCAAAGCCCATCGAAGTGCCTTGTTGCTGAAGAAAAAAGCTGTCATTCCAATAAAAATAACTGTGGTACAAGCAAAAATGTAGAATCTCAAGTATAAAAACTTTATCAGCTCTTAATGAGGATTGGCGCAACAAAGCCCACTCTACAGCTTCCATACCAGCAGCATGCGGTATGGAAGTGTATAAAGATTTTACATCAATCGTACATAGTAAAGCCCCTTCTGTGAGAACCACAGTTTCCAGTTTTAGTAGAAAATCTTTAGTGTCTTTTATGTAAGAGGTCCATTCTTGAACGAATGGTTGTAAGAAATGGTCAATATAGTGCCCCAATGGCTCAAAAATAGTCCCACATCCAGTGACAATCGGTCGCATGGGAGGGTTGTACAAGTCCTTATGAATTTTTGGCAACATGTACAGAAGAGGTGTCCGGGGATAAACCACTGTGAGAAATTGTTTGGTGGCAATAGAAATCCAACCCATCTCTAGAGCATGATCTAAAATGCTCTTGAGGGTAGTTTTGAGGTCATTGATGGGGGCATCATCAAGTAATAAATATGTCTGGGAATCGGCTACATGTTCTTGGACAGACTTGATGTAAAAAGATTTGTCCATTATAACAATGGCTCCGCCTTTGTCAGCTTTTTGTACATGAATCTCTACGTTGTTTTGAATAGAACGTAACATGTTGGTTTCATGTTTAGTCAGGTTGGTCTTCTTAGATCTTTTAAAAGACATAAGGTGAAAATCTTTGCGGACCAAATTCTCAAATGAATCCAGTATTTTATGAGAAATAGGAGCCTGAAATTTGGATTTAGGACGAAACTCCAAAAACTCTGGTGCCTCTTTGTCTTTTTTGGATGGTAACACATTTGTGAAAAAATGTCCTAAACGTAAAATCCTCAAGAACTTAAAGAGGGCTATTTCACATTCCAGAATGTTAGTATCGTATGTGGGGACAAAGCCCAGACCTTTGTTGGGAACTTGTATCTGGTGTGAAGTGAGTTCCTTCGAAGAAATATTCACAACTAAGTTTGTTTCTGGCTTCGTGTTCGTCCGGTTTTTCCGATCACTTCGCCTGGTTTTCTGATTTTTGACGTTCCTGGTGGTTGACTGGGATCCAGATCCTTTGATAAAAAATTAGCAGAACTAGGCATTGGTCCCCCTTCAGTGCTTTCCATGGGGGGTACAGCACCTCTCATTTGACTTTGTACTGGTGGTCTAGACATACTCGTATCGGTCTCAGTCGCTACGCTTTCTTCTGATGAAGTAGTTGTTGGCTTTTTAAAGTGTGAACGTCGCTGAGCATAAACTTCCGCCCAACTGTAAACTTCATTCAGTTTATAATCTAAAGTATCTCTTTTATATTTCCGCAATTTACCTTCTTACAACTCTTTGGTATACTTGTCAAGTCTCAAGTTGATATCTTCAAGAGATTTTTTCAGATCTAAGTCTTCCATTCGTGTATGTAAATTTTGTTTGATCTCTTCAATCTCATTATTAACTTCATTGATTGCTTTAGATAATTCCTCTACGAACAATAAAATTAGATCAAGTGAACATTTGTTCAAAATCGAGTACCATCTGTCCATAAAGTCTTTATTGAGATGAAACCTGAATAACATGGGTTTAATGCACAACCTCAGGCCACGCGGAATCCTTTTGGCTCGATGATACTGTACTAGAGTGGACGCATGAAGACGCTGGTTGATTTCTCTCCTAACTAAAAATTCTGATTGTTTTAGTTGTTGGGTAATTGTGCTGCCTTGAAGGTCAGATCCTTTGACGTCCTTTATCAGTGCATACATTTCTGATGCTTGTTCTGGAGTGTATGCAAGGGTGTTAGCCCTGTTGTCAGTAAGGCTGGTAATAGCGTCAAATGACATGGTGGGTGCCCTCTACCAGAGACTGGAAAGACTAAATATCAAAATGAACGGAGAGGCACACACATTTTTTTTTTAAAAATGAAAATGCTACAGTTGAATTCAATATTAACAAAAGAGTGCTGCAATGGAAGGCATCGAACGGTCAACCAGATGCCTGTGAAACGCAACAATATCTAGAGTCAATGGGACTCATCCTCTGCGCACTGTTACTACAGGTGAAACATACCTATACATTAAACATTTAATCAATACAATATTGAACATTAGTAAACTCTTTTTGGTAAGAGACATGTAAACCACGACAAACTCAATGGTTGATGCAATGTATTTGCATATAAAGATTCAAACACAATTCAAAAAATGTACATAATCCTTCATGAACATAATGTGTAGAATATCAAACAATAAATTCTCATTCTTCCATAGGTTTTCTTGCTGCCCAATGCATTTCGGGCCACCGCTGGCCCTTCTTCAGGGGCTTGAACTCTACAAAGATGAACAAAAATATAATGCAAACATGTAGGACACAAGCATCATCAATATCAAAACAGCAAACAAATAGAAGTAAAAAAATAATAATGAAAATAATAATGGTGGTTAGAAAGTTCGTGAAAATGCAGATAGAAGGCCCTCCACCCAGGTGTGTTGAATATGAAAAAAATATGATAAAAATACTCACGGAAAAAACTCAGAGAACCGTTCTAAACTGAAAGAACAAATGGTGCATGACTCAGCAGAAGTCTCCACTCCAAAAAAACCAAGAAAATGAGCAAAATACACTCTAGAATGAAACGCAAACAATGAATATCTCTTCAGTGACTGTCAGTGGGGTGCTGGTTATCAAACGGCTAATCAAACACCTGAAAACATCAAATCGTACATAACGTAAGCCCATCATTTATTCAACAAAGGTGATAGGATCATAGTAAATACCGCGTCAAGAAATGCATCAAATTCGATAAAGATACCTTATCAAGTGGCCAACAGTCCTAGGTGCCAGGACACACGAACGGCAAAGTAAAAACGGAAACACTCCCCCGCAAAGCCGCACAGGTGAAATACAAGCTCGCCGAATCGCGGAAGTACGCGGTCGGCTCAAAAATAAACGAAGGACTCAATACAACGTGCAAGAAATCATCCGCCATATTGAAACACAACTCGGAATACTCCACTGATGTTACCGCTCAAAACAAACTCATTCCAAAGTAAAAACGACCGCCATATTGGAACAAATAACAAAGTGCTAAAAGTGATAATCAACACTCCTAAAAAACCATTTCAGACAAATGTCAAAGGGATGAACAAATGCCACAATTGCGTCCAATGTAATAATGTCATTGTGGGTAATGTGTTACATCATCCTACTTCCGGAGAAGCTATTAAACTTTTTCACAATTCTGATTGTAATTCCAATAAACTCATCTATTATATTAAGTGCCCATGTGGGAAGCTCTATGTGGGTAAAACTGAACGCAAGATCAAAACTCGCATATCTGAGCATAAAAGTACTATAAGAACGCAAAATAAAAGCAGTAGTTTGGCCACCCATTGGCTAGAGGAGAGACACAGCATTGCCCAACTCACATTTTCAGTGCTAGAAAAAGTTTCACATCACCCAGACATGGATTTAACTAGAGCACTCTTACAAAGAGAAACATTTTGGATTAGACGTTTAGACACCTTGATAGAGAAAGGAATGAATGATCGTATTGATTATTCTTGTTATTTATAATTCTAGTTATGACTGTTACCAGTATGTTCGCATGATGACTTTTGGTTCATTGATCTGGTTATGTACCCATTTTTGATTTACTCACACCTTCAAGGTCTAATATGTTTTTCATTTTCTATGTTTTACTTTTGATTTTCAGTTCATCTATCTATTCTTTTTACACCTTCATATTTCTTTAAATTTTCAATATGCATGTGCTATTCACCCCGTTTTTCTGTTTGGAATACCTGCTGTTCCTCGCAGATGGAGTGATCACTTTTAGCACTTCGTTATGCGTTCCAATATGGCGGTCTTTTTTACTTTGGAATGAGTTTGTTTTGAGCGGTAACATCAGTGGAGTATTCCGAGTTGTGTTTCAATATGGCGGATGATTTCTTGCACGTTGTATTGAGTCCTTCGTTTATTTTTGAGCCGACCGCGTACTTCCGCGATTCGGCGAGCTTGTATTTCACCTGTGCGGCTTTGCGGGAGAGTGTTTCCGTTTTTGCTTCGCCGTTAGTGTGCCCTGGCACCTAGGACTGTCGGCCACTTGATAGGGTATCTTTTTCGAATTTGATGCATTTCTTGACGCGGTATTTACTATGATCCTGTCACCTTTGTTGTATAAATGATGGGCTTACGTTATGTACGATTTGATGTTTTCAGTTGTTTGATCAGCCGTTTGATAACCAGCACCCCACTGACTGTCACTGAAGAGGTATTCATTGTTTGCGTTTCATTCAAGAGTGTATTTTGCTTTTTTTCTTGGGTTTTTTGGAGTGGAGACTTCTGCTGAGTCATGCACCATTTGTTCTTTCAGTTTAGAACGGTTCTCTGAGTTTTTTCCGTGAGTATTTTTTTCATATTTTTTTCATATTCGACACACCTGGGTGGAGGGCCCTCTATCTGCGTTTTCACGAACTTTCTAACCACCATTATTATTTTTATTATTATTTTGTTACTTCTATTTGTTTGCTGTTTTGATATTGATGATGCTTGTGCCCTACATGTTTGCATTATATTTTTGTTCATCTTTGTAGAGTTCAAGCCCCTGAAGAAGGGCCAGCGGTGGCCCGAAATGCATTGGGCAGCAAGAAAACTTATGGCCGAATGAGAATTTATTGTTTAATATTCTACACATTATGTTCATGAAGAATTATGGACATTTTTTGAATTGTGTTTGAATCCATATATGCAAATACATTGCATCAACCATTGAGTTTGTCGTGGTTTACATGTCTCTTACCCAAAAGAGTTTACTAATGTTCAATATTGTATTGATTGAATGTTTAATGTATAGGTATGTTTCACCTGTAGTAACAGTGCGCTGATGATGAGTCCCATTGACTCTAGATATTGTTGCGTTTCACAGGCATCTGGTTGACTGTTTGATGCCTTCCACTGCAGCACGCTTTTGTTAATATTGAATTCAACTGTAGCATTTTCATTTAAAAAATGTTTTGGTATGTGCCTCTCTGTTCATTTTGATAGTTTGTATGTAAGAGAGCCATGAGATTTTACTCACTCCCCGTGAGCTTACCACTTCCTTCAGCTCTTCCCTGTACGCAGCTAATTCTTGAGTGCTCCATAAGCGTCACCAGAATAGGAGGGGTCTAAGGGCAACGTCCCTGCAATTGGTCTAACCCCATGATCCATTCTAAGCGGCATAAGTGGTGTTCTTATGGGAAGACCCAGAAGCTGCCTGACAAAGACATTCTCGATGTTAGATAAGGAGTCAGGTGGCCAGTGGCCCCAAATTTCTGCCCCGTATAGCACCGTGCCCCTGGCTTGGGTTTTATAGATTTCATTCACCGGTTCAACTGTTTTATGAGTGCACTTCCTGAGCATCTTAGCTAACCCCCCTGTTATCTGTGCTTGCTTTAAACTTGTTTGCTTTATTTGAACACCCCAGTCCATTTTTTGGGTGAGTGTGGTGCCCAGGTCTTCAAAAACAGTCACTCTCTAATGATGTTCCATCTAACTGAGGATTTGGTTGTGTTCTAATACCTGTATTGAATTCCATGTATTTGATTTTCTGTAGATTGATCTCTAGCCCTCTACTTTTACAGAAGGAATGAAAGGTGTCTAAAGGCATCTCTATTCCCATTGGGGACCTGGATAGCAAGAGGGTATCATCGGCGAACATCAGGGCTGGCACCTTGCAGTTTGCCAGCCTGGGTGCGTCTATGTCCCTCCCCGCGATCAAGGTCTCCACTAGACCATTAATAAAAAGATAAAAGAGGGTCGGGCCAGCACACAGCCTTGCCGTACACCTCTGTCCATAGGTATGGGATCAATAAGCTCACCATTTTGTCCATACCTAATTTTGGCAAAATTATGTTTGTGAAGCCATTTCAGCTGATAGCAGAGATATGGAGGGGCCCCCAAATTTGATAAATGGTCCACAATTTGTCCCTGGGTACTAAATCAAATGCAGATTTTAGGTCCACAAAGATTAGATAAAGGCTGCCTCCCTCCAGGTACACTGTCTTCCAATACAAAAGTTGCAGTCTAAAAATATGATCTACTATAGACATTCTTGCTCTAAAACCAGCCTGATATGGACTGAGAATAGTATACTCCTCCATCCAACTCTATGGCCGGCCCAGCAGCACTCGAGCATATATTTTCTGACTGACCTCTATGAGGCTGATGGGGCGATAGTTGGCAGGTAGGAGTGGTGAGCCCTTTTTTAAATCGGTATGATTTCCGCCCCCAACCAAGTAGAAGGAATTGGCATTCCCTGCAGGATAGCATTAAACAGAGTCCATAGGTAAGGGGCCCAGACTATAGGTTCATTACGAAAAAGGTTACCAGGGATCTTATCTAAGCCTGGAGCCTTGGATGGAGTTACCCTGCTTAGTGTGTCCATTATCTCTTACAAAGTAATTGTGGGGACGTCATAGCAGGTTAACTGGGAATGGGGACATTCATTGGTGGCTAGCCCAATGTCACCCTCTGCCCTTATATATAGGGACTCTAAATGAACCTTCCAGACTTCTGCCCTTATGTTCGGTTCTATTGCCCTTTTACCCTCTGAGCAGCCAGTGTTTACTAAATTCCAGAAGGTCCTCATGTCCTGCATGCTCACTGCAATTCTCAGCCTCTCCCACTTGTCGTCTTCCCAACTTCTTTTTCCCAATTTAATGATGTCCTATTATCTTTTATCGATGGCCTGTCATTGGATTTAATGGCTAGGATCAGTGCTTGCTTGGCCTTACGAGAGTCATCACTGTACCAAGGGTGCCCGGAGAGTTCCTGCTCTCTTGTTCTTTTAATAGGGAAAAAGATATTTGCCATGGCAGATAGTAGACCTTGGTGGTTTTCAGCAATTTCTGGGAAGGCGCTAGGAGGATCAGGAGTTCTGCTAAGTTGATTTGCAGCCTGGAGAAATGGGATGGCAGTTTGATACAGGGAAGCAAGCTTTTCCTGGGATTGGCAAAGTACCCCCCTTCTAACTCTCCTCCTGCAACTGGTCATTATTATCCTAGAAGCGGATAGAGATTGGACTTCAGATATGCTCTCGGGACATGGTGGGACTGTCTCAAGAATCAGGGCATTATGGTCACTATTGTGTCGAGGCACAATCTTAAAATCTATTGCCCTGTGCCAAGATTTTGTGTCCACCAAGATATAATGTAAGATAGATGAACATCTCAATCTGATGTAGGTATAATTTGCCGGGGAATCATATTTTGTGTGCCTGTTACATGCCCTAAGTCAGTGATTCAGTGTAAGGGTGTTCATCTGGAGTACCAGTGTGGTCCACGCCCGGATTGGCAGGATATTATTCTCTGGAATAGCCCAATGCTGGTCCTCCTCACTGGGGTTACCTGCATTCAGGCCATTCAGTGGTTCATACTAGCAATTGAAATCACCGCCAAGGACCACAAAAGTGTTGTCTGGAATAGTAAGCAGGAAGGTTGTCAGTTGGTCAAGAGTTGAAGACTCCTGGCCGTAACCGACTGGACGAGAATAAACATTAATCAGGGTAATTTTGATTTTTGCTGGAAAACTCAGAAGAACACAAAGAATATCACGCAAGGATGTCTCTATCCATTTTGCTGTGCACCCCAAGTGTAAGGCAACCCAGATACAAAGTCCCCCTGACGGCCTTCCCCTTCCCCCATCAGTGGCTGCTAGGCTAAAGGACGCATAGCGTAGTCTGTGTGTATCCACTCTAGCCCAGGTTTCCTGGAATATACAGATTTCATTTGGTCTGATAAATGCTCCCCACTCTGGATTATCCAGTTTGGAAGCAAGGCCAGCAATGTTCTATGATTGTACCTGGAGCTTAGGGGTGCCATTGATTTGTTTTGAAGCAATTCCTGCTACGTTCCATGTAGCTAGGCCTATGATGTTCCTATCATGTGTTCGACCCCATGGTCACAGGTGCTTATCCCGGCGGGTCCACTCAGCCTTTCATTCATCTGAGGTCGATAAAATGAGTACCATTGAGTTGGGTAACAATATACATCTGTTATTCAGCGCCTTGAGACTTTCGGGTGATACGTGCGCTATACAAAAAGTACATGTTATGTGTTATGTGTTATCCCCTATTTCCTGGGGTGATGTGGGCAAGGGTAAAACCTGCATAGTGGGCTCAATATTGGCAGAAATTGTGTACGTTGGGTACGGGGGTATTGATGGTCAGTGGTACAAAAGGGGGTGGTGATGGACGGAGCATCAGAAACAATCAAACACTCACACCCAGTCAACAGATCTGGGTTTGATCCATCACCGTTCTTTAGCCCACTCTGCCACGCCAGTTCAGACATGGCCATATGCAAATCAGTCTGACCCCGTGCCTCATGGGAACAGTCCAGCCCGAACTGCCAAGCCATGCCTTCCCTGGACCGGAAACAAGCTTCCTAGGACCGGTTTCTGGCATTTATTGATGGTCAGTCACATGCTTCCATATCAGAAAGGACAAAGAATGAATACCTCTTGGACCATGGATACTAAAATCTATTTACAACCCCAGATTATCTTTTATCTGCGGGTAAATTTGCTTAGTTAAGTACATTTAATACATTTTAATTATCAGTAACACATATTAGAGCCATCAACGTATGTCTGTTTGCGGACACCAAAACTCACAGTGTGATTTTATCAATACTGTTTTTTGCTTTTGATTTCGTTTCCACAACGACAACACAGTTATACAATCTTGGCAAAGGATTTTTGAACAAAACAGTGTGCAAACAAATCTATTCACAGTGACAGAAAGACCAACCATACATTGCATTGAATTAATTCGTCTTACTCCAAATCACTTGGTCATTCCTGCTATAATTTCAAGGTATTGGGTCTCGTTAATTTCTGCGACCTCTATACAAAAGAATTTCTATGTCCCAAGTGAAGAGGTCAGGGAAAACCTGTCAAAATCTAAACCATGTAAACTGTCTCAATCCAGCTTATCTCAGAGTTATTTTGGTATTTGAAAAATTGAGAACAGGGAATCCCTTGGCCTCAGTGTGGGGGGTGCCGATGCGTTTCGACCTTCGTGTAGGGACCAAGAGGATTTTCAGAAGGTCTTCCTCAGGGCTGGGAAATTCAGTGTAGGACTTTGGTGCGTGTCATCGATTGGTGTGGACTAGTTTCCTACTCTTTTGTGTGTGGCGCCTCTTTGGGTTCTTGAAACACATCTTCTGTTTTGTTGTGAAAATTTCTTTCAGTGTTCGAGTCGGGTTTCTGTACGTCCTTTCGTCTGCCTCTGCGTCCGACTGTCGGCAAAACGGATCACACACGCACCAAGCCTCTTAGTCCTTAACCGAATCAATCCCCTTTATGTGACTCCATATCAGAAAGGGCATCAAATCTATTTGAGAGCCCAACACCCAATGAAGTGTTTGGGCAATCTAACTGATGTGACGTCTGAAAGCCTGATCGTAGGCTGCCCCGCTGATAGTGACCTGGAAATGGGGCCTGTTTATAAAAATATTCCAATGGTAAAGGGATGATCTTTACAATTACCGTGTTCCTAGGGCGAAGTCTATCCAGATTTCTGAGGAGGAAAGTACCAGTATAAGGGTTATCAAAATGTATCACTACACAATCTCCACAAAAGATTTTCATTGATTGACCCACCCACCTCACCCTCCTGGCCATAATGATTTGGCTGGCTAACTTGTCACTGCCCATGCCCCAGTTCATGGATTGGCTGGATAGCCAATGCAGGCATTTGTCCAAGAGCTGCATGGTAGATCCCTGCTGATTAGGGCACAGAAGGGGAACATTGGTCAGCACCAGCACTAAGGGGGAAGCTGCCGGTGGAAGATGGAGGCATTGTTGACAGTTATTAACATCCCTTGCTATAGGAAGATGGTCTGTTCCTGGTGGATGGGGTGCCATTCTTAGTTCCCCTCACCCTCGTACATTCTGGTATGCCTTCTGTGTCACTTCTTCTTTGTCCATAACTAATAGGTATTGGGCCGTTAGTTGAGGGAGGGATTGCTCGTGCACTTGAGGTGGCAGACCCTCCGTTATAGATGTACTTGGGGGATACTCGAAGATTGTAAATCGATCGCCATGAGCACAGGCATTTTGTTCTGGATTAACCATATGTAGGTGTGTAGATTCTGCATTCTGGATTAATGATGGTACAGATATAATTTGGGACTCAAGGGCAGCTAATTTTTCTTCAATCTTCGACAATTTAAAAAGAATAGGATCGAGGAGAGTAGTCATTCGATTGGTGACTTCTGCCCAAAAAACATTGTCCAACTCTGACTCTCGGGGCATGTTGCGTGTTCTTGGTAGCGCTTGCGCTATCACAGTATCCAGTCTAGCTGATTTTACATTAACTGTCCTGGGTTTAGTCGTTCTTGCAGGTTTAACTTGGTTTGATTTGGCAGTTCCACACTCCTTCCGTTGTTGTAAGGGGGCAGGATTGGCCACACTGATGCAAGATGGCGATTCATTTCCCTTTGGCGTGAGGGTAGAAGATAATCGAAAATGTAATGAAGACTCCCTTTGACCAGGTGGGAGGTCGTCAAGTGACAACGATTGAGATCTGGCGGACAGGGGGGCGATCTCGACAATGCTACCAGAGGATGACCTATTGGCTAGCAAAAGCGGTTCAATGGACAAGCGTCTCTCTGTGAGCTCTATTTCATGAGAGGACGCTTATAGCTCGAGTCAGGAATGCATCAAGGGTTGCCACTCTTCCTCCCCTGCTTTGTCCACAACTGGTTTCTTTCTTAACATGATTAGTAAGGGATTCAATAAATAGAACAAATGAGGGTACCTTAATCCAGATGTCAGAGGGGGGCCCAGCCCAGCCTCCTCCGGGCATGGATGGCGCACGTGGTGTTTTAAACTCTTATCGGTGGTGGTGTTGTATCCCTTTTTAACATACACTACATCGAGGTACAGACGTATCCTTTTCAGATAAAATTGCTACTTCTATGTAGTGCAAGCATATGGGGTCGTCATGTTTATTATGCAATGACAATGAGGTGACAGTCAGTTTACTGTTACAAAGATTTTCTCTGGAGACTCATTTTCTTTTCTTTATTATTTATTTTTGTAAAAACTTTTTCTGATATTTCTCATGAAGTGATCACCTAACCTGTATGGATTATTTTAATGTATAGGGAATCTTGGGCAACCATAAAACCCTTTCTATGTATATATTATTGCAGGTATTCCCTGGGCATTATCGTTTGTGAATACAACTGTGGTCCTGATGAAGATGGCACCTATGCCATCGAAACGCGTCGACCATTGAGCTGATACCACTACTCTGCGTTTGCAGTTGACTTGTTAGTCACAGGAGGCTTGGTGTATCTAGTACCTCCAGAGTTCAATTAACGATAATAACAAGTTAAATCTATGCCTTTTTCGATATTTTTTATGAGATATATATGTTTGAGTATGGAATGATGTGGGATGTTTGTAGGTGTGACTGTGGGATGAGATAGATCGTGTGTGATCTATATTAGGCTGTTCCAGGGACTACTGTCAATTATCAATTAATTTAATGTGTATCCACTGTAATGTATTTAATCAGTGAAATTTAAGATTTTGAAATTGATTTTTGTGTAAAGTAAAATGAGTATATTGGTTTTTTTGGAGAAGAAAAACATAAAATGATAAATGATAAAAAATAAAAAAAACAAATTGAAAAATATTTCTTTGTGGCTGGTATGACTATTGTGCAGGCCCTTTTGTTTCCCTTTCACAATTGAATTATTTTTCAATAATAGAGGTCGTGAGGGAGCTTTGTTGTTATGATTGTTGGGCCCTCCCTTGGCCCAGGCCTTGCACGGGTGTGTTCCCACGAGTGGCCCGCGCCACTGGCCAGCTTCGGCATTTTCAAGCGCCTCCAGGTGCTGGGGATGAAGGGCGTTGTAGTTTTCCCCCAATGCCACTGCTGTCATGCTGGTCTCCTCTCCCCGGGCACAAACACAGGCTCCTTGTGGCTACACTGTGCCACAGGCTGGCGTCGGTGTTTTCAAGCGCCTCCAGGCACTCGGGATGATGGGCGTTGTAGTTTTCCCCCACTGCCACTGTGGTCACACTGATGTCCTCTCCCCGGGCACAAACACACTCTCCTCGCAGCTACACCGCACCGTGGGCCGGCCTCGGTGTTTTCAAGCACCTCCAGGCACTGGGGATGATGGGCGTTTTAGTTTTCCCCCACTGCCACTGCGGTCACACTGGTCTCCTCTCCCCAGGCAAAACACAGGCTCCTCACGGCTACACCACGCCGTGGACCGACCTCTGCGCTTTCATGCGCCTCCAGGTGCAGGGGATGATGGGTGTTGTAGTTTTCCCCCACTGCCACTCCGGTCACGCTGGTCTCCTCTCCCCGGGCACAAACACAGGCTCCTTGCGGCTACACCAATATATTTGTATATGTTCTCCAAAAAATTTCTAGACAAATTAAACATTACACATCATCATTTACATATTTTAACATAAATCAGGTAAATATTATTACGCAATACTGGTAGAAAAACAAAATAGGGGTTTAGAAATAAAATAATTTAGAATCATTGACAGTGAAACCATTTCTTTTAAATGTCTCTTAAACTAGGGGTGGGCGGAACTCACTGAGTTTCGCTGCGACGAGTGGAGGAATTTCGGTACATCGTGCTGCTTGCGCTGATTTTTGGTGCTGTGAGCTTGTCCTGCGCTGTAAAATTGGTGCGAACTTCACCACATGGTGCACCAGAGGGCACTGCTTCCTCCTGCCACTGTAGTAGATTTTCTACTCGAGTAGCAGCTTTCTCAACATGAGCGGCAGCTTTCTCCACATGAGATGTAGTGGCCTGCCGTTACCGCCCACGTTACACAATTGCACCGGGACTCATCGAGCATCCGATTTTCTAGCTCACACTCACCAACTTAACTTTGCTGAGCCACATGCACGAAATACTCCACCATGCGGCGGTTGGTGAAGCTTTTGCGGAACTCCACGGAATGGGCAAAACTCCATGAATGCCCCCAGAGGAGCAGAGTTCACCGCCCACCCCTATTTTATACAATGGATTTCCAGAAAACGTACACAATGTCTACCAAATGTTTCTGGGAAAAGCAAAAAATGAAATTGTACAGCAGAGACATAAGACATAAACAAGAAGTGAGAGAGAGAAGGTTGACGTACAGAAAAACAAAATTACTGGATAGTGTATAAAAAGAAGTTAAGGCAGTTCATAAACACCCTAACAACAATACTGGTGAAAAAGTAAATACAAATCCTTTGCAGAAGACAAAACAATTAATTCACAGTTAGCCATTCCACCAGCAAAAATGCTGCCTATACTGAAAAAATCCACACTGAGATAAGAAGGGAGAAGATTAGGAACATTACTGGAAAGTTCTATAAAATGTGAGTCCTTGCTTATCTGCTCCAAACACTTCCTTTCATGGGAAAAAAGACAGAAAAACCCACACAGAACCAATATGTTTCACCAGAGTGTTGAAAAAGCATTTAATGTCAAAAGAAAACTCTTTAAATCCATCATAAATCACATTAAAACCCTGGACTGTTTAATTTCAACCCATAAAACACACAAACTATGCAAGAAAGAACTAACAAGATGAAATGCTGCAACATTTTCCATGGACATTAGAGACACACATTGAGTATTGAACCCTACTTTCATAAAGACTGTTGCCATCAACTGAAAAATAGTGTACTTTCTGTCAGACATGAAGGACAATGTTATGAAATCTTATTTTTTTTTAAATAATTTATTGCCATTTTTAGAATTACAAAAGCTATACAGAGAAGTAAACAGGGAGGAAGAAGAAAAAACCATTTAGGAGGAATCATTGTCGACATGTACATCACAGTAGTATTTATGAAAATCATCAACAGGTGTAGATTGTTTGGTAAAAGGTGTGACAAGGGATAGTGGGTTGAGGCTGCAGCATCGGTGTGAGGGCGAGATATGAGACAAAGGGCAGTAGAGAATATATTTAGTCTCAGGGGGTGTGACAGTAACATAGGAGTATTGAACACATCTTTGTAGGTATGGACTAGTGCTAGAACTATGAATGGGGAAGGGGCGGGATCAGTGTCATGTGATTCGATAAGAAGGATGTAAGATTATGGGTAGTGTCGGTGGCAAAAAACATTATATTGGAGTATTTCCATTTTAGAGATGAGTTGCGATTAAATAGGTCTGGTGTCTCTCATACATTGGGAGGTTACTGGGAAACTGTTCTTACTGGAATGAGTAATGTGTGTGCTCCTTTTGTAGGTGACCCAGGCCCAGCAGGTGTTGTATGATACATTTTTTCTAGATTTCGAATCAATCAACATAACTTGAAGAGAGTTACCATTAACCAAATAATTGCATGCTTTCTGACAGACATGAAGACAATTGTTATTAAGTCTTACACAGAAATGCAGTGGGGATAGAAAACAAAATCTGAAGACAAATGCCATATCTAGGGATGATTTACAAGAGAAAAACAAGTATGTAAGAACGTCACTCAAATCTAGCACAAGTCAACAGTATTACAGACTATGTGCAATGTAAATAGTGTGATGTAGTTTCTGAGAGGAATAGCTGTCCAGAGGCTGTCTTCACTCAGAAACAAGCAAAAAATATATTAATGGACTTGGCCAATTACGAAATGGATATTCTTCAATTTCAAGAAACAATTTAAGAAATAACTAATCAGATTTGCATTTGTTGCAGAAGAACATATTAATAAAAGCAAGTTAAAATGATCGATCTAATGAGAAAACAGAAGTTGAAGGCAAAAACAGCATGGAGAAATTTGACTCTCTTTCTATTTGCCGAAGAAAGATACAGTGGCTGCGGATATCAGCTAATCTGCAATTACTGCCTTGGAAAATTATAACATAAATGAATGCCTTCACATGGGAATCATAAGAATTTGGAAATTAATCCAAAACTATCAGAACTTCTCCAACTGAATTCATATGAAAGCACTTTAATACAAGCAGTCCATCCTTTCAAACAATTGTTAGGTTGCAACCAAAATCAGGAACATTTCAGCTGTGTGAATTAGTACATCCACTGAACAGCACAAGGCAGAAGTGGTTAATAGGTATCACCTGACCCACAACATTGCAATGTAGGTTCCTATTATACCTGATACTTGTTATTTATTTTTCATGTTACATTATTTATATATAATTTGATTTTAGTTCGCCATAAAAATATTTGAGTGCCCTCCGCTTAGTTCATTAGTATTCAATGTTAGTGTGAAACTGCAAATATGTTTGTCAATGTTTTGAGACATTTCTGTTTATGTTGGATATAGTGTATTAATATTTAAAATGTGTTTTACTCAACAATGTGCTTTATTATGTCGCATTTTAAATTCAATGCACATTGTAAGGAAATTGAAAACATGTCTTCTAAAATGTGCCTTTCTTTTTTGGTACATTGGCATAATAGAGTAGGTTTAACAAAACATAGTTCAGAAAAATCAGCATCATCTACCTTCTCTTACCACTGGGACAATCTCCTACCCCCTATATTTGTTTCGTATAAACTCACCATACGCAAATCAGGAAACCACAGTGTAGTGTCAGAAGTGAAATCGGAGGCCTTTGTGGCCAAGATGGCTGAAGGACAAGAACGCTTAGAAAAAGCAATGGAAATATTCCTAGCATTGGCCACCTAAGACTGTGAGACTGTCCATTATGCTATACAGAGCACAGAGGGTCTTGCCAGCCTATAAAGAGGTACACAACTGTGAATCAGATAGAGTTTTAGAGCTTCACAGATAGAAGAACCCCTTTTCCAGGAATCTTGGAGAAGAGCTAACGGATAGGAGGATCTCCAATTGATAGGTCCTCAATTCTTTAGGAGAGAAAGGTTATTGCACAGAAAGGGAGGGAAGACACAACCCATACAACTGCTTACTCATGAACCATTTAGGGACAATATTCTGGTTTTAGCACACAGCCATCTGTTGGAGGACCACTTTGGACCCCAAATAACTGATAAAGCTATTCTTCAGCAATTTTATTGGCCAGGTGTTGGAAATTGGCTCTCTAAACAAGGGTATGCACCCTTTTCGAATAGGGACCACCATGCTAGTCAGGGTAAGTCAAAACACAACTTCAATTATCGTGTGCTCACCCTCTGGCAGCTTGGCACAAATCAGGCATTCTTAACTTAGAAGGCAATGTGTACAGTATTTGTGCAATAACTCATACAGTAACACAGTGAAACACCACAAAAAGATTTCTCACCAGGTTTGATAAATGAATTATGATTTTATAAATAAAATGAGATCAAAACAACAAAAACAAATGAGCAGATGTCAAGATATGAATTTTAAATATAGCGTTTAGAAGCAAATAGCACTCAAAGAGTTAATTGGCTGTGCTGGGCCCGGACAAAGAGTACAGGCCATCCTTGATCGAGTGCAGACCAGCTACATGACCCAGCAAGGGCCCACTGAGCAAGAGTACCTTAATCCTGGTCACAGCACAAAATATGCTGATGATCCTTAACCAGTTGGGGTATTGTGCCGGAATTCTCCATACAACTGCAGCAATGCATCAGTTCCATTGAGCCAGGCATCGATTCTGAAGGCAATGCAGCAGATTCATCCACAGTGAAAGGGCTATGCTTCAATCTGCTGCACGCAGTTGTGCTGAAGCAGTGGTTACGGATGTGGTGCAGCGGTTCCGATTTCATGTGCCAGTCAGGTTCCTGCTCACTCAAGATCAAATGATACAACCCATTAAAATCATGTTCTCTCCTGCCTCTCAGTCAGCCATTCAATGCCTTACTGGAGTAATTAACACAATCTACCCAGGATTTGTGGGGGAGCTCCTCACTGTCCCCGAGTCTTTGGCGATACCTCTCTGGAGTTATCCCAAATTTGGCAATTAAAATGGCCTTCATAGGAGTGTACTGGGTTTGGTCCCCAACTTCTAATATCAGTGTGTGCCCCTCCCAAGTGTTGGTATGTGTTTCCACAGACCACCCTCCCACTGCTCCTCAGGAACCATATGTACCTTGAGGGCAACCTCATAAGCAGAAAAAGCACTTACCAATGTCATCTCCCAGCAAATAATTAGGCACCAAATCCTTGGGTATACAGAACCATTTATCTCTTTTAGGTAATGCATTTTTGCTGCCACCGTCACTGCTGGAATCAGACTGCCTGGCACTGATTTTCAGCTCCTTTACGCTCAGATTATAAGTCAACACATGTTTCTTCTCAGCTAAGTTTCGTTCAGCATCAGCCTTCCTCTTCTCAGCTTCCATTTTCAATTTTTGCAACTGCAGCTGGAATTCTCTGTCCTCCCTCCTCTCCGCTGGTGACATGCCATATCTGGAGTCAGTGCTTCCTGTTCTAATAGGGAGCTCAAATCCAGGGGTGTTCCCTTTAACTGCTGTAGGTAGCTACTCAGAAGAGCCATTCCCAGTACACTCCAATTCATCATTCTTTTGGGAGAGGGCATCTGACCAGGGTCTCAGCGCAATTTGAAACTCCACCTTCTTGGTGGCTGTTTGGGCAGGTACCCCTATCTCTTTGCAGAAGCTTTTCAACTGGTTTACTGTATAATCCTTAAACTTCGCCAGCTCAAACTTCATAGCTCCACTTGCAGTTTCCCCCATTTAAGTACTCTTTTACCTGAACTACTCAGAAAAAATAAGGAATCAGCCCAAGAACTGAGATATCCCTCACAGAATTTACTAGAGTTCTTCCGATTGTTGCAAAATGCCTTAACATTAGAACCCGTCCTTCGCAACCCGGATTTCTCAAAAAGATTCTTCTTACATACCAATGTCTTCGGGGTGGGGCTAGGAGCGGTCCTTATATAAAAGGATGAATCAGGGATTGAGAGACCTATACATTTTTATCAGTCATAAGCTCTTTCTTTGTGATAAAGATTATGCTATAGTGGAGAAAGAGGGCTTAGCCGTCAAATGGGCTATTGAAACTCTCCATTACTATTTCGAGGGGCTAGAGTTCGATTTGTATGCAGACCATGCCCCATTCGAGTGGATGTCTCAAAATAAAGGTAATAATGCCTGCATATTATGGTGGTTCTTCAGCCATTCCGCTTTAAAACATATCATCAACAAGTAAAGGAACAAACCAATGCAGATTTCCTATCCTGATACCCTCTGGACTTCCAAGGAAGAAAGTAAGGGAGGAGAGTTGTGAAAGATACCCAATCCGCTCCCCTCACTTATCTAAGTTTTCGGCCTCAGCTTCTCTTGCCCTACTCAATCGAAGCTAGCAACACCTAAAACAAAAACAAACACCGTATTAGTGGAAGGGCAAGGCTAACAACATTAGAAAATCCACAAACAGTGATGAAGTGCCATGTGGTGACATTAGACCCACACAGGCAGACTTCCATTTTACATGCTCAAGTTTAAACTTGACGGGCCCGATTCACAGAACTAACTTAAGACAAAATCCTAAACTTACTACCATTTTGGTATTCACAGAAGGCACTTACTCATTTTGGTATTCACAGAAGGCACTTACTCATTTCGGTATTCACAGAAAATAGGAGTCCTAACTTTAGGACTCCTAAATGCCTTCTGTGAATACCGAAAGTCTTAAAATTAGGATTTTTCTCAGTTTAGTAGTAGTATAGTTAGGACTCCTAACTTTAGGACTCCTAAATGCCTTCTGTGAATACCGAAAGTCTTAAAATTAGGATTTTTCTCAATTTAGTAGTCCTAAGTTTAGGACTCCTAACTTTAGGACTCCTAAATGCCTTCTGTGAATACCGAAAGCCTTAAAATTAGGATTTTTCTCAGTTTAGTAGTAGTATAGTTAGGACTCCTAACTTTAGGACTCCTAAATGCCTTCTGTGAATACCGAAAGTCTTAAAATTAGGATTTTTCTCAATTTAGTAGTCCTAAGTTTAGATTTAGGACTACTAAATTGAGAAAAATCCTAATTAATTAAGAATGTGTAAGTGCTAATAATATTGCAAGGCCGTCCATAATGGGTGTCACTAAAGTTACCGTTTCACTTACCTAATGACAAGGATAGTCTGATTTAGTCGATTTTCTATATTCAACCATTGATCAAAGCAGGGTGGGAATTTGGTCAGTTTAATCCAGCCTAATTGAGATACATAATACCACATTAGTGTACTTAGATCTTCACTCAAGAGCCAACTTATTTAGCATCAAGAGATAAGCCCAAGTCTATATACCCTACCTATCCCAATATTCAGTTGGAGGCAATATTACAGAGAACTCTCTTATTTTAATTTATATTTTAGCCATGCATAGGCTCATGTCTTCCCCTTACTGTCACAGACAACTCGATCCTGATGGTATCTATAAAAAGTTTCAAGTGAATAGGAGTAATGGAGAGACACTCACATGTACAATAGAACAGTCTTGTTCTTCTCCATGAATTGTTGGCAGCAGAGTGTTAACTAAAAAATAACAAATAACAGCGAAATATGTAAGGGCTGTCTAGTCGCGAAGGGGGCCGAAAACATGAGGAATGTAAGGCAGGCGCTGACTTACTTAGTAAACGACATCTCTGGACGGCGAATTAAGCGTCTCCATTCATCCGGTGCTGTACCGAGTGTATTGTGAGACTAGTTGATATAGAAAACGGCGCCATATCTGCGCATGCGTAATTAAACTGGTACTAAAGAAAACACGGCGGCCATCTTAACCAGTGGTGATCTGTATTTAATACTGGTACGTCGCATAATGCATCGTCCTGATTACAGCCGGTAGTGATGCATTAATCAAGAAACCCTCTATATTATATATAATAAATATAATCTATAATACTGTCAGATGGACAATTACTATGATGTCAGGGGCTCCATTATCGGGCTAGCGACTGGATCGAGGAATGATGGCGGCCATCTTATAGTGTCACAATTCGCCATGGTCTGACACAAACCAAGAGAGAGCGAGCAAAAATTCATGCTATTGTTAAATGCCTCTCATTGTTTTTAAGACCTTCCTTGAATTCTTTTTCACTTATTTGTCACTTTGAAGGCTATAATCACCGCACTGGGTTCACTTTTGCACTTTTCCTTATTGTGCTTATAATGTCAAGAATCTGACCTTTAATGCCTATGTATTGTTATTTGCCTAATAAATTAATTTTACTTCGGCTGAAGTAAATACGGGTCCAAGTTACTGTCGCTAAATTATTTTAAATAATTTTCTTTTCGTCTTTGTGATTGACTCATTTATGAGTATATAATTGTACTCCTTACTGAAAAATGTATTATCTTAAATAAGTTCCTTGTGGACATTGTTATTGCTTACTGCAAAATACCCAGTTCACAGGGACATATGGGTTGCTCTTGTGTCCGGTTATATTGTTTAGTTAGAGGAGCATTTCGCTGGCACTGAGGAGGTCCCTCTTTGTCGGAATTCTAGCCCAGCAGATTAATGATCCCACCATGCTGCGCAGCCACGGCAGAATTCACAATAGCTCGCTGGAATCTTATGGAGTGTCTGGGGGCAGTAGCAGCGAGTGACTATGTCCAGATGGAAACACCAGACTGGAGGCTGAGGGCCCGATTACGACTTCATTAGGCACATCACCAGCCCACTGTGGCAGCAGTCAAGAGAAAGCTGCCAAGCTGGGGGGCATCCCAACCGCTGCATCAAGAGTTTATGGCGGCGCTGGTGATCTGTCAGTCGCCCAGCCAGGGCGGTGGTATGCTTTTCTCTAAGAATGAACCCTTCAGGCAATGCTGGCTGCATTACTGCGCCCCCAGAAAATCAGTCACACTATTGTCATACATCATGTTGTGCATGGTAAACAGAGCATTCACAACAGTGCAGGCATAGGGGGCACACCATGTGCTCCTAGCCACAATCCTCATGGGCTAAATCGCCCTGGGGTCCTTTTTGTGACCCCTTACCTGCCTTTTGGCTGACCTTTTCAAGGCAGTGTCCCCACCATGAAAAGGTCGGTGGAAAGGCACATCTTTATTTGCATGGCAGTGCCGATGCCTGCCATGCAAATAAAGATGTGCCTTTCCACCGACCTTTTCATGGTGGGGACACTGCCTTGAAAAAGTCAGCCAAAAGGCCGATGCCTGCCATGTCAGCCATTGTCCTCCGGGGTCTACCCCACCGCGACGGGAGCTCGGATCTGGTCAGTGGTTGGGAGGTGGTCTGTGTGTGGTTTCACCATCCAACTCATAATCCAGCAGCCAAACCACCGGTTATGTGGGCAGTTGAACCACCAGAAAGGGATTGCGGCTGGCGGATCACCAAACTCATAATCAGTTCCTAATGACCATAGTCAATTATATGAATTGCAACTCCAGATGGAGGCGGATATTCCATGTACATTAATATTGTCTTTTGGGAGAACTTGTCTCTTGGCTATGACATTCTCTTGGCTGAAAAGGATTGACCACCATAGTTTGATACTAATTGCCCAAAAGTTAAAAAAAGTAATTTTACATGTCTTTTGCAACCTTGCTCCAGATGCAGTTAGACATTCAAATGGCAATGAGTGGGCCTTGGCGCAAGCTCTGCTGTTACACCGCAACTATGTTACCCTATCACATCATACCTGTGAGGTCAACTACACAACAACAGCAACAATACTGCATTAGACATGAGGCCAAAAAACTAATTAGAGAAACACTCACACAAATCGAATAGCAAGGTACATTAGAAAGTTGGACCTCACCAATAAATAATCCTTTGTTTTCCGTAATGAAACCAAACCATTCATATAGTTTAGTGTTAGATTACAGACACTTGAACACCGCTACACATACATTCCCAGTACAAAGCGTGCATAGCGCAGCACTATTAAACAATATAGTCATAAAAATACAAAACCAAATTGCACATTTCAAATGTATTTTCTGCCAAATTATAGCACCTGAAAGCATGTATTTGACCACATTCAGAACTCTAGGTTCTGAAACACAATTCTGTTGACTGCCCCAGGGGTATGACAATAGCCCAGGGCTAATTTTAGCCCGGGTAAAAGAAACTTCTACACAATTTTGAGGTCTAGGTTTTGTCCTATGTGAATGACATATACTTGATGGATGATGACCTTTCAACTCACTTGGCTAGTATAGATCACATAGGGGCCGATTCCAATTCCGGTCGCAAAACATACCGCCCGACACGGACCCGGACCGGAGACCGACCAACACGGACCAGAGCCGTACGACCCGTGCAGTACGATGCAACGCGTGTGAATTACAACGACAAGTACGGAATACAAGCCGTACGACCGAGCTGTAGGGAAAATAGTGATCCGGCCGGAAAACCGACGTGAGTTTCACCGACCGACACGTACCCGGAATGAATCCGACCGACACGTACCCACGATGTCCGACCCACGCAGTATGATGCAATGCATGTAAAACCAGACTGACTCGCACGGAGTCCAAGCAGCATGACTGACGCACACAGAAAACCAGGCCCACAAGCAATAGGGATCTCCGCGACCGACGCATATAAAACACAGAAGATAGTTAGCATGAACGAGGCGGAGAAGCCCGCACGAGCCAACATCAGTGTCCGTCTCGGTCAGAAGAACGTCTCCTTCATGCCTAGAGAACCCAAACGAAAAAAGACAAAAAAAGGACCAAACAAGCAATGACAAAGCCAATAAATATCACCCAAAAAAACTTGGGACAAATACACACCCACAACTCCACCTATATAAACGACATCAATCACTACCATGATCCCTTGCAAATAGGATACACAGCCAGCAGCAAACACCATCACACAGCAACCACAGACACACCCACAACTCACCAATCACACAATTCACACACCATCAGCACCTCACCAAAAGCACTCACACATATAGCTAGCTAAACCAACACTAACCCACCCACACTTGCACCCTCACACACACATCACTCACCACCACCACCCATCACCATGCCCCCCAAGAAGAATCCAAAGTTCATAGTGAGTTAGAAGTGCTGGTAGACGAGATCATCAGAGTAGAGCCACATTTGTTTGGTACATTGGTCCAAAGGTCCCCTATGTCACAGAAAACCAAGATTTGGGCGAGGATTGTGGACAAGCACCAGCAAGACGCACAAAGGACGATATCCAGGACAGGTGGTATGATGTGCACAGGAGGGTCAAGAAACTCATTGAGAAAGATCACGCCTTGAGGCAGTGCACCAGCGGTGGTCCTCCTGCCAAACCAGTCTACTTCAGGACCTGGGAGGAGAAGGTGCGGGACATCCTACCACCAGAGAGCGTCCATGGTCTAACAGACATACCAGAACTTGATGAGTACACAAACAACATACCCAATATTGTGTGGCAAGGGGAGAGTGAAACCATGCACCACAAGCAAAGCCACAGTAACCAATAGATAATCATCCCAAGATGTGTATGCTAGTCAGACAAACACAATACCTGCCATCTCATAGTGACTTGCAACTGTGTCATGACATGTACCAACCTACAAACAAATAGAGCAAGGCCGTGACACAAAGCCAAATACGCACTGCCAGACAGTTTGCCACCACAAACACACTACCTCACAGTGCAGCTGACAGACAGGAAGGAATAGTGGGGATGCAGGTGAAGTGAGTGTATCCAAAAGCATGATGGGGTTTGTAGTCACAGATAATGCTCCCCATCCAAATTGGCCCATCAAGACTTCTCTGAACCATGCCCACATCACAGGGAGTGGAAAATGACTGGCAAGATGGCTGACACTGGGTCCTGCAGTGGGGAGCACAAGACCCTGGCAGGGGTTGTGTGAAAATCAGAAGCAGGACACCACTGACTGACATCCTGAAAGAAAACTTGTACACCCTCCAATGGAAGCACATTTCATGGTGGGATGTCTGGCCGGGTGGGAAGGAGGACTGACAGCTCTGACCATACTTACCAGCATGTGAAGACACCCCCCCTCAACACAAACTCCACACAACTCACCGGGTATAATGCATTGACCCACACCTCAGTGAAATATCAGCAAAAGATACCCCAAACTGGGTGCTGCTGCTGTGTGAAGCACAGGGGCTCTCTTTGGACTTGTAGCCAAACAAACACCAGGATTTCACAGTCAGCCATCTTGCCATTGCTGTCACACTCCCTCACAGGGAAGCAGAGTCAAGAGGAAGGAAGTATGCGCATGCTGGGAAGGGGGGTGTAGCCAAGAGCATGATGGGAGTTGCAGTCACAGACAATCCACACCCACCCACATGACCCAGCAAGCTCACACTGACACATGCTCACCCCACAGAGAGTGGGAAGGGACTGTCAAGATGTCTGACACTGGGCTCTGTTGTAGGGAGCACAAGGCCATGCTGGGAACTGGGCAACAACAAACACCAGGAATTCACAGTCAGCCTGCTTGCCATAGCTGTCACACCCCCCACAGGGAAGCAGAGTCAAGAGGGAGGAAGTATGGGCATGCTGGGAAGGGGGGTGTAGCCAAGAGCATGATGGGAGTTGCAGTCACAGACAATCCACACCCACCCACATGGCCCAGGAAGCTCACACTGACACATGCTCGCCCCACAGGGAGTGGGAAGGGACTGCCAAGATGTCTGACACTGGGCCTGAGAAATGATGTGGCTGACAATCACACATATGCACTCACCAAACAAAATTCGGTCGCACACACAGCCATTGCAATCATATGTTCAAAATCATTGTCTGGGGATGCAGTGTCCAGGGGAGACCCCTGGCCGGGCAGGGGAGGTGTGTCTTGCAGATGACAAATGTGGAGAGCCATATATATGGTACATTGTACAAAACAGACAGGAACTCACATATACTTCATTGACAGGGGACATCTGACAGTGAATGGAATGGACACACCAATATAGCCGACACCATTGCATGGTCTCATTCACACTCGGTGCTGTTGTGAGCTGCATTCCACTCCTACATTGTGCTGAAACATAGGCATCCTTCACACAACACACCACTCACTGACATAGACACTGTAGACACAAGGTCAAACATGGACAGCATTGGAGGAGACATGCTACTCACAGCAGCCAAACTGCAACACACACACCACCGGCCCTCACTGTCATGAACATTGAAAAGCCAGAGTGCTACCTTGCCCAATCCATGTCAACATGTGGAACATTGACAAGTCAAATCACATATGCACGTACAAAACTCAGCACCAGACTCATTAACGATGGTGACATCATCACTTGTATGAAATGAGATGGGAACTAGCAACACTGGAAGAAAACACTTCCTCTAAAGAGATCACAGGCATACCGGACTGTGACCATGTCGTCCCAATACACCAATGTGGCACACAAAGACTAGCAAACTCTGTCTACCACACATGCCCCAATAGTACAACATATCCCCAGCAGAATAGCATGTATGTCCTTGTTAAAGCTCAAATGTGTACAGGGATGACACACCTGTGTCAGCAATGTGATGGCCCTTGAGTAGCAATGGTCATGTACAGAAAAATCTATACATGAGCTGGGCATGCACACACTTCGACATGCACATTGAAATGTTTCTTTAAGGCTGGGCAATGTGCAACAACAATATCAATCTCTGTCTGTGACAAGCTGGAAAAAAGCAGTGTACAGGCAAGCATCCGTTCGTACAGTAGAATATGTCATGTTTGTAAACCATTGATGCCTGTAGAAACATAACTGACATTGTGTGTCTCTTCCAAACACAGGTGGTGCTGGGGACCCAGCACCAAATGAAGAGGATTCCCAGTCCCAGACTCTGGTGGACACTGAGCTCTTTGGTTTGCATCTGTCTCTGTCCTCTTCAGATGACGACGACCACCTGGCCCCTCCGGTGTGAGTCATCATGCAGCACCAGCAGCATCAACATCTGCACCCCCTGTACCCACGCCTCCAACATCTGGAAACCGACAGGGCGCCCCCGCCAACATGAACAGACCAAGGCCACTGAACACCCACAGCACAAGGAAACAGGACCCCCCGGAGGCTACAGCCAACATCACCAGCAACACCACCCAAGGGGTCCCAGTGTCACCTGTTGCGGCACGCCGCTGGTCCTGCCCGTGAGGATAGGGGTGCTGGGAGGGGTGGGAGACAGAGGGCGTGCCTTGCAGAGGGGTCTGGACTGCATGATAACCCCCAACTGGCACGCATCATAGATGCGTACCAGGATAGCACCGGAGGATTTGGCCAGGTAGTGGGGATCCTCAAGGACATACAACAGGAGCAGGCTGCCCACCATGCCCGCATGGAGGCAAAGTGGGATGCCCTTACTGCGGTGCATCGTGACATACTCCAATGCCTCCGCCAGATCAGCACAAACCTGTCCACACCTCTTTGTGTGGCCACAATATCTGTTGCAACACCATCTGCCAGTGCCACAGGGAGGGAGGAGGACTCTGGCTGAGAGTCCCCTGCACCGCAGATGCCTGCACCTGAGGATACCCCCCCAAGAAAAAGAGGGGTCGTCCGAAGAAGGACATGTTAGAGGCAGATGTCCCAGCACATCCCCCAGGGCCTCTAAACCTGTTCTGGACAATGTTCTTTCTGCGCAACCTGTTCACCTTGTTCTACATCGCACACAACTCGCCCATATGACATGGAGGGTTCATGTTGGTCCAATGTAGCAGATGACTGTGGACTTTACTCTGGACATTTCACCTACCAGCGCTTCCCACTCTAATGTGATCTTCGGGTTCAAAACCCAGTGTACAGCACCCACCATCCTGTGTACTTTCCTCACACATGATCGAAAATAAACTCACCAGTACACCATTCTTGCCTCTGTTGTGATTCCAACTTGTCATTTGTCATGGAGATGTCGATCTGCTAAACAACACAGTGCATGCCAAATACTACAACAATGTGACTACCATTAGGTGAGTCATGGTGATGTGACACATGTGAGGGAGATACACCACTATGGCAACACAACACATACTCACCATGGACATGTTACTCATCCCACACAATGATGGTGACCTGAAACACATAGGTATGCACAGGCACAACACCTATCCACAGTCAGTGGTAACAAGTCCAAAGGTGAGGTAAGCAAATGTCACTCAGATGTGGGAAGTCAGACAACACACCTAACAAAGCATAGCACAGGTTCATTACACATCAGCAACAAGTTTATTCTAAAAAAAGTTGCAAGGCAATTGTACGTTGCGGTGGACACCCGGTCACAGAGTGTCTGAGAATTGAGGTCCAGGGGTGTGCGGCACATCACTTGATGGCAATTGACTACTCACACACTGGTGTTGGATCCTGGGTGTTGGGGGTCAGTGTTGACCAAACAACAGTCAAATTACCCTGGGAAGGACAGACACAAGACACAGTCAAAAGCACAGCAGAACAGGAGAGAAATGCAAAACACATGCACAAAACATGTCACAAGAAACCTACACAGAAACAAGTTAGCAGTACTACCCTATTGTGGAGTACACACCACCTGAATGAACACATCACTCCATGCATCCAGTCAAGTGGCACACAGACACACTCAGACAGCAACAGAGTAGCCGCAACACATTCCAGGCTAACTCCATACATTGACATAACAACCCTGGAAACTCACCTTCAGGTGAAGAAGTTGTTGATGAGCTGTGAGCGGGCGTCACCCTCATCCTCATCATCACTGGCATCGTGGCCCAGGCCGGGATCCTCCACAGGTGGCGGAGGTTGGTCATCGTCATCCTGGATGAGAGGCACCTTCTTCCGCACTGCCATATTGTGTAGCATGCAGCATACAAGGATAATTTTGCACAACTTTGCAGGCTCATATGGGAGGGCCCCTCCGGTCTTGTCCAGGCAGCGAAAGCAGCTTTTCAGGAGGCCAAATGTCCGCTCAATCACCCTCCTGCTCCGACCATGTGCTTCATTGTAGCGCATCTCAGCTGGTGTCACAGCTTCGGCATGTTGGGGTATCCGGAGTCAACTACACTCAAAAAAATGAACAAGTAGCTGAGTTTTGTAGGAGTGCGGAATACAACATTGCACAACACACACAATGGTAAACAATCAGTACACACCGACAAGCCAGACACGCTGATCTGGAATCTGTGACATCAGCGTTGCAATGCGACTACTCCTCATTATGTAGGCATCGTGCGCAGAACCAGGGAACCGTGCACATGCATGTGTGATACACATGTCTGCAAGACATACCATCAGAGCATTGATCGAGTGGAAATGTTCCCTGTTCCGGTATGCCTGCTCATGTGCCTGTTGTGGTATCAGGGCCACATGTGTCCCATGAATAGATCCGATGACGTTCGGCATCCTCCCCAGTGTATAAAAGGCATCCTTTATTTCAGGGAGTTCAGCTGAGCTAGGGAACTTGATGTACAGGTCAAGGAAATGCAACACTCCAAGACATCGCGTAGCACACGGCTAAACATAGTTTGTGACATCCCACCTGCTGTAGCCACAGCGTACTGGAAGGTACCAGTAGCAAAGAAGTGCAGGGCTGCCATCACCTTCACCTTTGGGGTCAGTGCTGTAGGGTATGTCTGGCCAGGTAGCAGATGTGGCACCAACAGCTCCGCCAACTCCTCAATCAGTGGCCTAGTGAAGCGGTACCGTCGGATGCAGTCGCGTTCCTGCATGGTTTCATGGACAGCTGGTGCCCTGCAGAACAGAGATGAACAAAGGAAGATTGTCGGTTTATCCACCCATGTGGCCATGACCAGGCTCAATATCACATGATACATCATGACATTACACAATGTACTGAGGTGTGTGCTGTTGGGCATGGACACATATGTAACCTACATGACCATCACCTCACATCTCAATTCCACATGTCCACATAAGTCCCATGTAGTGCAATGGCCAATCATTGGGCTGTGTCACCCGAGCTATGTACTGCTGTGATGTTACAAACACACACCACAGTGACAAGTGAGGCCTGATGTCTCCCAGGCATCACAGATCTTTGCCATGCAGATACCCAGGGTCCCTGTATTGCCACATCGACACTGGCATGGACATGGCATATCACGTACACACCACAAGGCAAGCGTGAGTCCCAAAGGTAGTGGCCACTGTTGTCCCTGCAGGCCCTACATGAACGTCTCTTAGACACACACACCATCAAGGTTACTGCATATACCACATGGATGTGGAGACTGTCTCCCATTGGGCACATTTGATCATCCACATCTGAGACACAACATGCACACAGACTGTGGGTGCACATCTGAATTGTGGCTACAGGTCTCACCGTGACGTACATGCCATCCCCCCTCAGGACTCAGGGCGTATGTGACATGTCCTAAACATATCCAACCTTCAACTGTGTCCGTGACTCATGCCGATTACTGTACATTTGCACATCAAATTGGTAATGTGCACAACACACAAGGGATTCTGCCCCCATGAACACGTGCACAACCTGGGAGTGGCTGAACAAAAGTGACACACAACAAACCAAATGTTGCCCCACACACACAGGGAATGCAGCCTTACATGCCCTGGGACACTGTGAGGCCGATGCTGTAGTGTGGTAGGTGTGCACTTGTGTCCCTGGCAAGTAATTGTGTGTTGAATCTGTCAAATAGTCATACCAATGAGGTCCAACGCGGGTGACGATGCGTACGCATTGCACAGTTCATGACCGAGCCGTGCGCACGCTTTGCCATTGACTGCAATGAGGTCCTATGCGGGTGACGATGCGTACACATTGCACGGTTCATGACCGAGCCATGCGTACGCTTTGCCATTGACAGCAATGAGGTCTGACGCGGGTGACAATGTGTATGCATTGCACGGTTCACGACCGAGCCGTGCGTACGCTTTGCCATTGACTCCAATGAGGTCCGATGCGGGGGACAATGCGTACGCATTGCACGGTTCATGACCGAGTCATGCATACGCTTTGCCATTGACTGCAATGAGGTGCGATGCGGGTGACTATCATGCATGCGCGTCAGGCAGGCATAGTCCGAGACAGGCATACGCCTTGACCATTTATTCGTATGGAGACGGGTGCATGTGTATTTTCAAACTACGCGTTGTACAGTAAGTTGACCAAGTCGGGCGCACCCATTGGCTCTGGACTGTCATGGAGACGGATGCGGATTCAAAACTTGTACGAGTTGTGCGCTGGAAATTCAGTTGGATGCCTACAACAATGTTGCACTTCCTAGGGTTTTATGAAGGTGAAGATTTGAACGATGCGGAAGACGTGTACGAGTCGTACATTTCTATGGATTGACTAGATTCATAGAATGCAACCGTGTTGGACCTATCACTGGGGACACATGGCACAGAGTCTGCCTCTGCAGCACAGATATAAGGCTGGCTGGCCCCCAGGGAGCTCACTTGCCTGCACTACATGCTACGGGACCACATCCCTGCTACCACTGCTGCTGTCTCTGCATCCTCTGGCTCCTGCTATGGCACTTACTCTGGAGAGGGCCCCAGCCTTCACTGAGGAGGAGAACCAGGCCCTGCTGGATGGGCTGCTTCCAGAGTACAGCAAGCTGTATGGGAAACCAGGGAGCAGGTGAGTGTGCAGTCCACTGCCTTCCTAATTATGCATGTTGTCTGACTAGCAGTACTAGCACTGTGTACACCAGTGGCAAGCATTCTCACTGAGTACTTTCATCCCCCAAAGTGTGTAGGTACATGTAATGAACAGGTGTTCTGCTGCTAAAGTGCATTTGTGCTTGCTTAAAATTCCCAGGCATTGTTAACATGTCAGACATGTAGGTTATTTGTCCTTTTCCATGTTTGCACTACCTGTTTAACTCATTTCCCTTTGTGATGATGACATGTATATCCAAATGTGTGCAGCACAAATATGGGGCATGTGTGTTAATGTAGTTTTAACTTTGTCATCCTCACAGGTTGACAGGTTGATGCCCACCAGAAGCAGGAGATATGGCTGACCATCGCCCGGGCATTTCATTCGGTGGGGGTCTACAAGCACTGGATCCGCAACTGCCAGAAGAGGTGGCAGGACCTTCGGGCTGAACCCGGAGGATCGCAAGAGTCCAGCTGAAGCTGTCACCTCCTCGCAGGAGGGGCGGACACCGGACCCTGACCCCCCACATGCTCCCGATACTGGCAGTGGTCTTCCCGGACCTGAAGGCCAGACAGCAGCAAGGAGGGGGTAAGTCCACGCCTAATCTGTGTACTATGTCTGACATGCTTATTGCAGTCTTTTGGCATGGTCACACTTCCACATTACATAGGTCTTGTAGTCCAATACTCAGGTCCTTCAACTGTGTTATGCACCCTCCTCATCTGTTCCACAGGTGTGGCCCCTACAGTCTGTTGCTTGTGTTACTAGGGCACTGTGTCCCTGCAGTCAGCTCTGCTTCAGCTTCCGGACAGCATCTGTTCCCGTGACTCTGTTGTGTGTTTCATGGGTGGTTCAATTGTTTACCCAATGCCTGGGATTTGACATGTGATCTGTGTGTGCCCTTGATATGTGTTCCAATTGCTGGTCTGACTTGCCACATGTGGCTGGGGTATTTAAAAAAAAACATGCAGTAGGGGACTCGAATGTGTGGGCCTCAGGAGTATGTATATAACGTATGTCACACTTGCTTAGCCACCTAACTACTGTCCAGGGCCAAACACTGTTTCATGTATACCTGGGCAGTCATGCCTACTCCAGGGCTTTTAGAAACACTCTCTTATCCCACTCCTGTGTATCAACTTACAGGTTGTGCTTAGTGACATGTGCTTTCAGGTGTCTGCCTCTGTGTCATTATGGTGTGGCTTCCTGTTACGTACAACTGGGGTGTCCATGATTTTAAAGGTCAGCAGGACATCTGAGATGTGACTGTGAGAGTCAAGACCTGTGTGACATATAGGTGTGTGATCATCTGACAGCGTACAATGGTGTATGCAACTGTGTACTATAGGCAGCTGGGTTACATGCACAGCAGACTGTGATGTGCTAATGTACAGTGAGTTGTGTTCGTAGAGACTCATATGTCTGATTTGCATGATGTGGGGTCTTCTGGGTCCTGGCTATGTTGTTTGCAGGGGATGGGCAAGTGCACTTGTCATCTGCAGAGTTTGCTTTACCCTTGAGCTATGATTGTGACACAGTTCATACTGTTGTTGTATGGATGCCCTGCCCCTGTGACAGGAGACAGTGTTGACTGACTTTCCAGGCATGCCAGTGCCATGGCATTTAACTTGCTATGAGTGATTGTGCATTGTGTGCAAGTGTGCACCATGCACCCCAGTGTGACATTGACTATCAGGACATGAGAACATCATAGTGTGTGTTGCTGGCATGCATCACAAGCATGTGAAATGAGTTTCTGCTCATCCCTTCATCTGGACATCTGTACTGAGTCAGTGGCAAGAGATGTGCTGTGTGTATAATGACATACTCCTACATGTTCACTTGCATGTGCAACAAATGTGTGGGTGGTGCATGTCAGCACATTGGGGTATTAGCATCCAACATGCACCAGACATATGGGTGCAAGTCAAGGAGGGATATGTGTGCCATGGTTGATGGTGAGAATGACAATTGGCTTATTCTAAACAGTGTTGGCACTTTGAGCAGTGTTCAGCTGATGATGCCAGGCCTTGCACTGTGATGTGCTGTACTCACTGTGGTGTGTGCAGTCAGTGCAGGTGACTGATGTTGTTCTCTTTCTTCCTATTTCTATCCAGATACATCCACGGCCACAGGAGGGGACAGCTCCACGGACCAGGAGGAGCCACAGAGCCTGACAGGGACAGAAGGAGAGGAGTCAGGGGGACCCAGTGGCACGGAGGGCAAGTGGAGCCACACCGAGAAGTCCTCAGCACCATCCACCCCAGCTGAGGGCCACAGCAGCTCGGAGGATGACTCCCTTGAGGAGACAGGTGTCAGCAACCACCAACCCCAGCTAGTGAGGCTGTCCCCTCCACCGCCCCACCACCATCACCACCCTCCCATCGGCTCCCATCCCAGAGGTCCGTGGTGGCTCCCGTGTTCGGAAGCATGTCTCCTTTGTGCCAGGCACCGCACCCCCTGCCCCTGTGTCCCCTGCTGCTGAGTGAGGAGTCTGTGGACTTACTTAGACAGATTCATGTAGGGCAGACATCAATGCTGAGTGTCCTCCATGCACATACCAGTCTGTTGATGCAACTGGTGTTGTTCATGGAAGGCATTTCATTGGGCATGTCTGCCCTACAGAGGGCCAATCAGTCCGTGGCCTCCTCCCTGACGGTAACAGTGTCCCTCCTCCAACAGTTCTGCACCCCTCCTACCCCTGCACCACCCACGATTCCTAGCAGACTACCTGTCCCAAGCACACACACACCTGCTCATTCTCAGAAAGCCACAGACACGGGCAGCACACAAACACCCAAACCAAGGTCTAGACGTGCACACAAGCAAGCGCAGCGGACTGATACCACACTCACAGGGGATGGTTTGCAGACACACACACAGTCATCCACAACCACTCCGCAGTCCTCCAAAACCTCTCCCTCCCAGCCCCCTTCCCTTGCCTCACCTGCAACCCCATCTCCACAGAAGCACTTCCTCTGTGACCTTGGCCTCTTCCCCACCGACCCAGCAGATCCAGATTGCAAGGGGAAGAGGAAGTCCCCACATACAGAGGGGAGTGCCCCTCACACCCGGATACCTTTCCCCAGGTGCAGTCAGACTGAGGCCCCCACCCGCAAGTCCCCCCGGAGTCGGAAGAGCAAGACCCCACTTTGCCACGCAGCTCCAAGATGAAGTCTCTTTCCTCCATCCCCCAGGCCACCACTCCAGAGATTTCCCCGTCACATCCTGCCCTGGGTTTCCCCACCCACAGATACACCATCCCCAAAATGCTGAGGCCCTCCCCCCCTACCACTTGGTCCTCCACACCTGGTCAGACGTTTAGTGCCACTGATGTGGGGACCCAATCCACTCCATCTGACCTGCCCACTGAAGTTTTGCCGGCACCCACCCCATCTGACCTTTGCCCCACAGTTGTGACTGCACACACCACTTCAGTCAGCTCCACTGCAGTTGCAAGTGACTCTCCTGCATCCACCACCCCTTCACTGCCTCCTTCTGCTGCGTCCTGATTCTGTCCCTTCGGTGCCTGGCCTACCCCCATGTATGCCCTTCCGAGGGGATGTGCCCTGTCCTTACCAGTGCAGGCAAGCAACGTGTGACAGTTGTCACTCAAGTTCACTCCTTGTCATTTGATAATGGACTGGCCACTGGCCTTTTTTTGAATGGACGTTTAAATTTTCATATGCTGAATAAAGCTTTTTTCTTTATCCTTCTGAACTTGATGTAGCTGTACATTAGGTTGATGATGTTTAGCATGCCCTTGCACCTGTAATGCTTGGTTTCCAATGTTGAATACTGAGGTGTTGCTGTGAGGTACTCCATGTGGTCCATGAGATATGTATCCTATTCTGGTCGGTATCCATGTCAACCTTTGCAGCTAACTGGGTATGTCATGATCAATTTGTGGACATCTCTGTGAACATTTCATTTGCATGGTCACATCTGTGGCTTGCACCCATGCACATATGATGTGCTTCCCATTGCCCAATTTGTCTATTTCCCTGACTTTGGGTGCATCACCACTGGACCTACAGGTGTGGGCATCATTGGTATAGGAACAACTGGGTCCTCTGTGCAACTTGCTGTACATATGTGTTGAGTATGTGCAGATGACTTAGGGGAGACTCACGTAACCAGGCTGTTATGACCAGAGACTTCATTGTGTGGTAACTGATGGCTGACTGACCAAGTGTTCTGCTGACATTAGTGAGACGTGCTGTGACTATGTTTGGCATAGCTGGGCTTCCACAGGAGTTGGGTCCCCTCAAGTAAGTGTGTTGTTCCATGACATAGCCTGGGCCCATGGTGTGTGTTGTGAGAGCATGTGTGTGTGTGTCCACATCCCTTTTCATACACAGGCATTGTTCCCTTGATATGTTCCTGCTGTTTATGCTTGCTGAGTGGTACTATGTTCATCCCACAACTTAAGAGTTGTAATATCACGCACACCGGTTTAATCTCTAGATGTGGTTGAATCTTAACAGGTAGTGGCGTGCTGCAAGAGGAGCGACCCCTAAACCAAGGTCGGTAGATAATGATAGTTGCACTGTCCCATCCAGGACATTGAGGATATCCGTTGGTACCGTTGTTGATACAACATGTGAAAATTTGCTACACAGCACAATGAATTTCTAATCATGAATAAATGAACCTTGATTCAACCTTTGAGAAAATTTGGTAACTTTGTTACCCCACAGCGCTCATCCCACAACTTAGCCATGGGCTACCAGATGTGTGGGTGCATGACATACTACTGTTAATTGGTGTTTCATTATTGGGATTTGTCAGTTCTGAGCGGTGATGATGTTGTCAGACGCAGATGGGACACAGTAAGGGGTCCCCGAGGCACTTGTTTGTTCGTAATATCATGTAGTTGTCCCTCGGTGATACCTTTCAGTGATTGAGACATGTGTATGTGTGTGTGACTGCTCCCACTTGTCCGGTTCAGGGCTGCAATGTTTGCAGGTGTCAGCATGTGTGCCTTGTGGTTCGCCTTGGCTTCTGCATTGTCCTGGGACTGTGGCAGGTATTCTGAAGGTTACGTGAGCTTTTACATCATGGCCATGTACCGCATACTGTGCAGTATGTCTGTCATTCACCAGGGTTGTAAACTGTCCTTGTGTGATGAGTCTGTGCACCTTAGTTCCTCCCAACATTCCTGTGTTTGTAATGGGTGCATGTGCAATATCACCTGTCCATGTGGGCTTTGTTGGAAGGTGGAATCTGACTATATGGTTGCCCCCACTTTTTGCCTGGTGTTTTGCTGGTTTATGACTTAGTTGGACTGGGACCCTGCTATTCAGGGCCCCATTCTATCTGCTTTCACTGTAAAATGGTTTGCATGTACATAAGGTACATATCTAATTGTATTCTGGAGTGCCTTATAAGCCCCTAGTATATGGTATACTATGTACCTAGGGCATAGGTACCTCAGAGGCCTACCAGGGGCTGCAGCATGCATTATGCCACCCTTGGGAAGCACTCCAAAATGGCCCCACAGGTCTGCTACTGCAGCCTGGGTAAGGGTGTGCTTGCACCCCTTACAGTGGTATAGGCTACCTATACCCACACATATATACAGACACATATAAACCTATAAGCCACTCCTATGGCAGGCCTTGACAATCCTGAAGGCAGAGTGCTTGGTTTTATGTGAGAGGGTGCCCAAGCATGAGCTGAGCCCCTCTGCAGCTTTCGGAAATACTTCCTTCTGGCTGTTCTGTGATACAGCCATACCATATACTCTTAAGTGCATTATAACCTCGCGGTAAATGCTAACTTTGGAATGGCTGCATCCAAACATGTTGTGTTTGGTGTCAAACGTTTTGGAATACCACTAGGATAGCTTTCAATAAAGGTTGTCTTTAACCTATCACCATAAGGGGTTGTTTGGACTGATACAAGGTGCCCACTAGAACTAGTGGACAGCATGTATCAGGCCACCTTCTCAAATGCTTAACAGATGCACATTGTTGCAGTTCAGGGTGTGTGGTGTTGAGGGTGGACTGATGTAAATATTTGCATGGATGGGCCCTTAGCTCCCTTTTGTCTATGGATGACCGGCCGTGCTGAGTGATTTGTGTTTGTGTAGATGTGATGTACGTTTGTGGCACAGGACACATGTCTGGTTTTCACAGTTTGTACGACATCTACCTTTGTCATCACAGTGGAGGTGTCATGCATGCTTGTGTCACCCCAATGTCTGGTCCCTGGGGGTAGTGCTGTTGTGTGGCAGTCTCTTGCTGTGTCAGTTTGTGTTCATTCCAGCTTGTTTCACATGTGTCTGTTGTGCTCCCTCTCATCTCACAATGCCTGATTGCCCACTAAGGGGGTCCCAATGATGGGTTACTTTTGTATGGCACTGTGTCCACATCTGTGTCACTGTGGTTCAGCCTCCCTCATGTTTTGTGTAGTTGCCTGGGGATACTGAGACACACACACACATGTTGTGTCAGATGTGCAGTGTGAGGTTGCCTGCTTGTATTTGTGCATCTGCACCAGTGCATTGGTATTGATGTTGTGGGCCATTGTCTGGATGCTGTTTTTGTGATTTACCCTGCTGTCCCTGTGAGTCATATCACATCATTCTGCACATTCATTCTGGTTGTTAGGTGCCATTGCTGGCATGGAATGGGCGTTTGTGACCTGACACCTACAGTCTACACAGGTTGTTCTGATTTGTGTGTCTATTTTCGAGATGTGTGTATGCTTTGTGATGTTCACTTCTGCTTTTGTGTCATTGTACACTGTGTGCATTGTCAGCCCCCATGTGTGGTGCTTGTCTGCACATGGCCGAGAGTATGTTATGTTTTCACAGCACTGTTAGCCTCACCACATCTCTGTGGGTATGGAACACAA
The DNA here is from genome assembly GCF_964204655.1 of Triturus cristatus. NCBI lineage: Eukaryota > Metazoa > Chordata > Amphibia > Caudata > Salamandridae > Triturus > Triturus cristatus. The sequence goes on along the minus strand of NC_140589.1, from coordinate 443,977,099 downwards.
CCACTAGTTTGCACCAAACGTGTTTCATGTGTTGGGACCGGGAATCATACATGCTGTTTGGCATTTGTAGCTTTGGCAATGATGACACTCACCTTTTGGTCACTGTGATGTGGAGGGGTTTAGACCCCATCACCACAATGCTCGACATTTGCTGCAGTTTGGAACCTCACACTTAACTTTGTTCTACACAGTGAAGGGGTGTTATTTTTACATTGACAAAGTGCTATTGTAATGATTGCCTTGTGTAGGTCACACTCATTTTTTGGTCACACATGTGCTGGTAGTTACATTGTATGTTCAAAGTCAGAATTACTGTTGTGGGCATTTGTCACAGACTACACACTGTTGTCATGATGTTAAGGGGGATGTATTTTGCTGACATACCTAATGTTGGAGTATGATGGATGTGTGGCGCATCACCCATCCTATGGGTGGGGGTGGCAGTAGTGATGGTCAACAGGTCCCCTATGGGTTGGGGTGGCAGTAGTGCTGGGCACTGTATAACAAGATATATTAAAGAGAGCTGTAATATATCAAAGGAGGGTCAAAGGGAAAATATTTATCGACCACTAGAAAACTAATCCCTTAAATTTCTAAAGACTATCATCACAACAAAGAAATCTAGGGTCCATTAACAAAATAGATCAAGCAGTTCAGACACTTTCCATAATCAAACATGAATCATGAATCCCATCAGCCACCAGAATAGCAGCCCACATCATTTGGGATCCGATAGCCCTACCTGAGCCATCAGGTTGATCAAGGCTGCAGATAGAATGGGCGACTTAAACCTCTCTGTTCATCTTAAGATGAGGTATCTGTCTCGAATGCTAGTGTGGCTATCAAGTCTTAATGATGGTGATGGAAGCAGTGCAAAAACAAAGGAGTGTAAAGAAGTGGTGTTAAAATTGTCAATTAGGACAGAAACCTTTTAATAATATCTGTCCATGTGACAAAGTTTAAAAACAGTGTAGACGCAGTTTTGACAGAATAACTGCTCAAGTCCAAAAATTAGGTCAACATGTTTCCGCCGAAGGATAAAATATTAATCCAGCTTTCGTCAGGACCAACAAGAAGCTATGCTACTGCTGTGTATATTGTGTCGATTTAAACCCAGTGCAAAAGCAAAAAATATTTAAGATAATTAAGATAATGTTATCTCAAACCTCTCCTTACGATTTGTTAGGGGAGCATCTTTCTATAATCCTATAGACAAAAGAGAACAAGAATAAGGGTAAGTACTCAATATAAAACGTGCATAGTCAAATTGCTTGATCAATCTTGAACTTACTGGTCACTAACCAAAATTTACAGTAATCCGCTACAAATAAATGTTAGCGTGGAGAGCTAAAGAATGCTCAAAAAAGAGGAGAAGAGTGCTTACCCGTCAATAATACGGGAGACCGCCTCACCTCACCTCACCTGGCATCCGCTCAGATAAAAGAGGCTCCGCTCTATGTGAAGACAAATAGTAAAAAACCTTTTTAACCTCCTGTCTATTGTTAAAAACACAAATCTCTAATTTTCAAATCAGCACAAAACTCTGTTCTGTCTATGACAACTTCATACAGATCATAATGAAGGAAATATTATTGCTAAAATAGATCTGTGCAAGCTAATGTACATGTTCAAGCTACTGACCTAACATATATGAATTTGTTTAACATACGATACAAATCATCATATAGCAGTCTAGCGTACAAATCAAATGATGGAATTAGGCCCACTGACTCATGTAGCCAACAAGCATGGTTACACGGTCTAGGCTAACATTGACGTAAAGGAAATATGCTGTGCTGCACTTGCGTTTTAAGACAGAATATATCCCTAAAACACCCAGACCTAAACGAAAGAAAGAGATTCACCAACCTGTCAGTCGGTACCACGGAACATTTCAGAGTCGGACGGGGAGGTACACGCGCGCCTGTATCGCTTGTTTAAATACGGTTAAAAACAGCGCGCTCATTCGTGACATCAAACTAATGCGACTAGGCATCATGGGACATGTAGTTCAGTATATCACTTAAAGACTAATGGACAAAGTCGGCGGAAAAGCGCACTCCTGCATTGCATCAACATGATGCGACTAAGCATCATGGGACATGTAGTCCAATATGTCAATTAGGAATAAGTTAGAATATCAGGCCTTGCATATTAACGGAGCCTGTATCCAAGAGGGAACCAATGAGCACAAACGCAGGGTAAGTGTCTAAAGGTTACCCCAATAGGTTATGGAGCTCCAAAAATTAAAAAGTATTGTATATTAGCCTGATACTATTCACAAGAACAAAGTTAATTTTCTCTCAAAGCCATCATCCAAGAGCATTGAGAGAAAATTTGCCAGTAGGGCAATTTCTGCGAATTAGGAGAAATTGTTCGGACCCTGTAAATTTTCAAAAACATGCAAAAAATCTGTCAATGCAACTGAAAGAGCGTCGTTACCCTACGCGTTCGGTTAAGAAAGCATGGAAGAGAACCTCCAATAACAACCGGGAGGCACTTTTGGAACCCCCAGTGACTAAACAACCTTTGAACAGACTGACGTTTGTGCATACTTTCAGTACCATGACGAACAGGGTGCAAAAAAGTATACGTAAACATTGGCGGATTCTAAATATAGGGCCTGACACTGTACCTAGTCCGCTTTTTTCATACAAAAGAGGCACCAACTTGAGGGATGTTTTGGTCCACGCAAGGCCTAAGAACATTATATTGACTAAAACCAACACTTTGTGGAATCTACCTCCAGTACAAGGTCATTTTCCCCGTGGCTCTTGTTCTGTTTGCCCTCAGACACAACATGCCAAACAGATTGACATAGGTACATCAAGACCCTGGGTTCTGAAGAAACATACGAATTGTAATTCCGAAAAGGTAATTTACATCATTACCTGTCCATGTTCACTCAGGTACGTTGGAATGACGGTACGCAAAGTTAAGTTACATATCAGTGAACATAAAAGCACGATTCATTGCAAAAAACAGGCCACTCGTTTGACTAATCATTTTCTCATGCACAATCACAAAGCTGAGGATTTGAAGTGGACAATACTGGAACAGCCAATCATCCCTTTACATGTTAGCGACATCACACATTTTTTGTTTAAAAGGGAGCAGAAATGGATCTATAGACTTCGTACTGATGTGCAGGGATTGAATGATGATATTCCCTGGGCAGCGCTTTGATCATGCCTAACAACTCGAATATATTGCATATACACATCAGAACATTGATTATGGTTAAATGAGAATTCTCTGTTAGAATCGAACAATTACATAACTTTGTTCTTGTGAATAGTATCAGGCTAATATACAATACTTTTTATTTTTTGGAGCTCCATAACCTATTGGGGTAACCATTAGACACTTACCCTGCGTTTATGTTCATTGGTTCCCTCTTGGATACAGGCTCCGTTAATATGCAAGGCCTGATATTCTAATTTATTCCTAATTGACATATTGGACTACATGTCCCATGATGCTTAGTCGCATCATTTTGATGCAATGCAGGAGTGCGCTTTTCCGCCGACTTTGTCCATTAGTCTTTAAGTGATATACTGAACTACATGTCCCATGATGCCTAGTCGCATTAGTTTGATGTCACGAATGAGCGCGCTGTTTTTAACCGTATTTAAACAAGCGATACAGGCGCGCGTGTACCTCCCCGTCCGACTCTGAAATGTTCCGTGGTACCGACGGACAGGTTGGTGAATCTCTTTCTATTGTTTAGGTCTGGGTGTTTTAGGGATATATTCTGTCTTAAAACGCAAGTGCAGCACAGCATATTTCCTTTACGTCAACGTTAGCCTAGACCGTGTAACGATGCTTGTTGGCTGCATGAGTCAGTGGGCCTAATTCCATCGTTTGATTTGTACGCTAGAATGCTATATGATGATTTGTATTGTATGTTAAGCGAATTCATATATGTTAGGTCCGTAGCGTGAACATGTACATTAGCTTGCACAGACCTATTTTAGCAATAAGATTTCCTTCATTATGATCTGTATGAAGTTGTCATAGACAGAACAGAGTTTTGTGCTGATTTGAAAATTAGAGATTTGTGTTTTTAACAATAGACAGGAGGTTAAAAAGGTTTTTTACTACTAGTCTTCACATAGAGCGGGCCTCTTTCATCTGAGCGGATGCCAGGTGAGGTGAGGCGGTCTCCCGTATTATTGACGGGTAAGCACTCTTCTCCTCTTTTTTGAGCATTCTTTAGCTCTCCACACTAACATTTATTTGTAGCGGATTACTGTATATTTTGGTTAGTGACCAGTAAGTTCAAGATTGATCGAACAATTTGACTATACACGTTTTATATTGAGTACTTACCCTTATTCTTGTTCTCTTTTGTCTATAGGATTATAGAAAGATGCTCCCCTAACAAATCGTAAGGAGAGGTTTGAGATAACATTATCTTAATTATCTTAAATATTTTTTGTTTTTGCACTGGGTTTAAATCGACACAATATACACAGCAGTAGCATAGCTTCTTGTTGGTCCTGACGAAAGCCGGATTAATATTTTATCCTTCGGCGGAAACATGTTGACCTAATTTATGGACTTGAGCAGTTATTTTGTCAAAACTGCGTCTACACTGTTTCTAAACTTTGTCACATGGGCAGATATTATTAAAAGTTTTTTTCTGTCCTAATTGACAATTTTAACACCACTTCTTTACACTCCTTTGTTTTTGCACTGCTTCCATCACCATCATTAAGACTTGATAGCCACACTAGGATTCGAGACAGATACCTCATCTTAAGATGAACAGAGAGGTTTAAGTCGCCCATTCTATCTGCAGCCTTGATCAACCTGATGGCTCAGGTAGGGCTATCCGATCCCAAATGATGTGGGCTGCTATTCTGGTGGCTGATGGGATTCATGATTCATGTTTGATTATGGAAAGTGTCTGAACTGCTTGATCTATTTTGTTAATGGACCCTAGATTTCTTTGTTGTGATGATAGTAGTGCTGGGCAACCTAAGCCCTATGATTGGTGGTGGCAGGGGTGATGGGCAACAGGTCCCCTATGGGTGGGGGTGGCAGGGGAGATGGGCAACATAATCCCTATGGGTGGGGGTGGCAGTAGTACTGGACAACAGGTCCCTTATGAGTGGGGGTGGCAGGGGTGATGGGCAACATAAGCCCTATGAGTGAGGGTGGCAGTAGTGCTGGGCAACAGGTCCCCTATGAGTGGGGGTGGCAGGGGTGATGGGCAACATAAGCCCTATGGGTGGGGGTAGCAGTACTGATGGGCAACATGAGCCCTGTGAGTGGGGGTGGCAGTAGTGCTGGGCAACAGGTCCCCTATGAATGGGGGTGGCAGGGGTGATGTGCAACAGTTCCCCTATGGGTGGGGATGGCAGGGGTGATGGGCAACAGGTCCCCTATGGGTGGGGGTGGCAGTAGTGCTGGGCAACAGGTCCCCTGTGAGTGGGGGTGGCAGGGGTGATGGGCAACAGGTCCCCTATGGGTAGGGATGGCAGGGGTGATGGGCAACAGGTCCTCTATGTGTGGGGGTGGCAGTAGTGCTGAACAACAGGTCCCCTATGAGTCGGGGTGGCAGGGGTGATGGGCAACAGGTCCCCTATGGGTGGGGGTGGCAGGGGTGATGGGCAAAATAAGCCCTATGAGTGGGGGTGACAGTAGTGCTGGCCAACAGGTCCCCTATGAGTGGGGGTGGCAGGGGTGATGGGCAACAGGTCCCCTATGGGTGGGGGTGGCAGGGGTGATGGGCAACATAAGCCCTATGGGTGGGGGTAGCAGCAGTGATGGGCAACATGAGCCCTATGAGTGGGGGTGGCAGTAGTGCTGGGCAAAAGGTCTCCTATGAGTGGGGGTGGCAGGGGTGATGGGCAACAGGTCCCCTATGAGTGGGGGTGGCAGGGGTGATGGGCAAGATAAGCCCTATGAGTGGGGGTGGCAGGGATGATGGGCAACATACGCCCTATGAGTGGGGGTGGCAGTATTGCTGGGCAACAGGTCCCCTATGAGTGGGGGTGGCAGGGGTGATGAGCAACAGGTCCCCTGTGGGTGAGGATGGCAGGGGTGATGGGTAACAGGTCCCCTACATGTGGGGGTGGTAGTAGTGCTGGGCAACAGGTCCCCTATGAGGGGGGATGGCAGGGGTGATGGGCAACATAAGCCCTATGAGTGGGGGTGGCAGTAGTGCTGGGCAACAGGTCCCCTATGAGTGGGGGTGGCAGGAGTGATGGGCAATAGCTCCCCTATTGGTTGGGGTGGTAGGGGTGATGGGCAACATAAGCCCTATGGGTGGGGGTGGTAGTGGTGCTAGCCATACAACCCCTATGGTGGCCTGTTGTTAGTGGCCAGGATGTGGATCCCCTGTGTGTGTGTGCCATTTTATGGGTACGTGTCGTTTGTTTGTGTGGTAGGTGTCTGACTTACCATCTGCACCATCCACATCTGTTCCTGATCCGGTCATAGATGTACTGGTATGACCTGCACGATGGGATTCATGATGTGTTCGTCTCATACACGCTGCTTGTTGCTCCGTCTCGTACCAGGTGCAAGCTGCTCCGTCTCGTAGCCGTGGATTTAGTTGTGGCGCGAATCGTAGCTGATATGCTTCTTTTCCGGATGCTGTGACGTGCCGTACGTGGCGACCCGTCCGGCGAGTAGGAAGTACGCATCGTACTTGTCAGGGCGGAAACTGCTATGGATACTGCTTCTGGGCGACTCGGTTCGGCGTTAGGAGTTACGGCTCGGACAGAGAATGGAGCTTGATTCAGAGCCTACGTGTCGGTCGGGTTTTTGGCAGTTATGCACATCGTACTTCATCAACAGGACGGACCGGGTACGGGTACATGTCGGTCGCAAGGTAAAGCTACGAACAGCTCTCGGAGAGCTGTCCGACCCGGATCGGAACCGACCCCAATGTGTTGGGATTTGGTCACATATGCTACAAATGTAATCTTCTAAAGTCAAAAAATGCCTATCTCAGTGTACTGTTTTTGGGGTATGAGTTGTCAAGTGAAGGCAGAAGATTTGCAACACATTTCTTAGAAAAGTGTCCACTGCTTCAATCACCAAACATGTTGAGGACATTCCAATCAACATTGGGTTTCCTAAATATTGATAGAACACACACACCAGATTATGTACAATGGGTAATGGTTAAAACAGTTTTATACCTTGATTCGTCCAGACTTTTCAAATTCACATTGGACAGCTTAACACACAAAAATTCTACATTCAGTACAAGCTGACATGTTAGCTTCAAAACACTTACACACACATGCAAATACCACAAACCTGGTGATCCATAAAATTGTGGGTGTATCAGGATACACCTATTAGATGTACACAAAGGAAAACCAAAGATCGTAAGGGACCAGGCGTACTTGAGTAATTCTAGAGACAACGGCCCCTTAACAAAATATGAAATACAGTAATTCTGGATACAAAACTCAGTTCCATAAATGGATAAATTATCAAAAATTTGAATTACCCCAGCCAGAATATATTCTAAAACAAAAGATCAAGAGAGCAAAATAACAATGAACTGAAACAAACAATGAGCAAAAAAACAATAATGCACAGAAAACCAGGTGTTAAAAACTGAAAACAAAAAACATATTGACATATACAGGCAAGCAAACAGTGAACAACATTAATATAAAACCTTATTAAAAGCAAAACATTTCTGCACCCAAAACAAAAATACTACAAAGCATAGTGTAGACGGTCAGAGTGTATGTCAACGACGTTTGGATCCCGTAAAAATATGGGTCATCATCAGGACTGAGGATCAGTTGCCGGGCATGGTATCAATTGATGTATTACATGAAGCACCTGATTTTTCAACAATCTGTAACTAATCAAACAACATGCGATTTCAACACAATTAGTGCCTGGTAATGAGTATCATATAAAGATGAGCACATAAAATAAACAAGGAGAGAAAAGGAAGGAATGGGATTGAGAATTAGGAGAATGAAGAAATCATTTTGATTTTTAAGACATGTATTTTAGGTCTTTTGCACCTAGAGAGATGTATACTGCAAATATTTCTCTTGAATTAGTGGAAGCAAAGAACCAAAAACAATCATGCATGAACTGTGAAACAAGGGTAGCATGCTATCTTGTGCCCTGGCAACATATGATTACTAGTAACACACTGATCAATAATCCATAGCATCAAGGTGACTTGTAAGAGTGTGATTGCAGTCCCATGCACGTGTGAAGAACCAAAAAATATATGGGCAGATATACCTTCAAAGATAGTGAACTATGGTATCCAAAGAATTGGGGTGGATTTGAGAGAAATCCAAATATACACCCGTATAACAATATGATCAATTTCTAAAATAAAGAAATTGAGTGAGTATAACTTATATTCTGGTGTAAGAGACTGGTATATTAATAGTTCAGAAGACCCTTACTAGTGCTGCTTCTATTAACATGCGTTTTCAACACGATGTAAGAGTAAACCACAAGTAGGAATCAATGCCTGTCCAGGGAGGAATTACAAGGATTAAACAAATCTAGCATGAGAGCAATGTGTAAAAAATAGCTCCTCCAATTATGGAAAGCGTCTTTTTGGCATAAGAGAAAGAAATTATCAGTGCGGATGATGGGTCTTACCTTAATAGGGAAGTGGTCCCGAATGAAAATGCATTCTTGTCATGCTGACCCGACAGCAATGTGCAAAGCGGAGCATGCTTACAAACAGAGGGATTAGAAACAGGACAGACTCAAAAAGGAAAGCAGAGCATGATTACAAACAGAGGGAGTAGAAATAGGACTAGGTAGAATTAGAAACAGTAAAAGACAGTGGCAATCTTGGAAGTGCCCTTAGAATCAATAGGACCTATTAAGAAACAATCAATTGTATAGTGAGAAACCAAAAGAAGAGAAATGGGGGGTCATATTATTATCAAAATCATAAAATATATTGTTAAATAAAGTCATTCTGTTGTTTTCATAATCTCCTCTGGTGTGCAAATAAACATGTTGTAATCAAAATTCATCATATGGACATAATGCTGACGAAATCATATTGTGTGAATGTGCGCCAAGGTCATTTAGTGCATTCAGCCAGTAATGCAGTTATAAGCATTATGATCACACCTGAGCGGAGACCAGTCCTCCATCCGGTTTAGTCCTTTTCGAAAACTATCCCATCTTCAGAATCCATTTTCGTTCATTGTTGAGAATGGCTGAGATGTCTCCTCCTTACATAGGGGCCTTAATGACTTCCACGACTTGGCATTCAATGTAATTCTCATCATGTCCTCTCCTTTGGACATGTTCCACCAGTGGTGCCTTTGCCACCTTGCATCTTATTTTAATCCTGCGTTGGCAAATTCTGATGCATATTTTTTGTGCGGTTTGCCCTACATAAATCATTTTGCAAGGACATATAATCATAAAATACCATTCTGGGTATTGCAGTTAGAAAATGTTGTTAAAACATTTCTCACATTGTTGTGAACAAACTCTTTTGTTTAATTTGTGTAGCCGCACACACCGCATTCACCACATTTGAAATGTCCGTCTAAAGGTGTTGAACCCCACAGGTCATGTAATGTTAAATTTGTCTTAGTAGAAGGAAGGCATGCCCTAATAAGTGCTCTTTTACAGTCTTGCTTTTTTTGCTTTGCTGAGATACAGACCATCCCCAAAATACATTAAAATCAAACCCATACAATGCAGATTAGGATTGATCCCAGAAGCACATGAGGGCCTAGCATCTGCTTACGCAGGGGTGGTGGCTACAATTTCACTCTTGCAGCAAAGTTGTTGGTGGCCTGGTCTGTACAACAGACTAAGGACTTAGGTTCAACTATACGATATTGAGGGTTTGTGATTACCTAATAGCAAATGTTTGCGATTTGCTATTAGGTAATCACAAACAGCGGTGTACTACAGTGTGTTTTACTCTGTTTGTGATTCCCAGTGGCTAACAAATAGACCTACCTTGTAAATATTCATGATGTAGTTCTCAATTTGTTATCTATTTGGGATCGCTAAAATCACAGGAATGGTGGCCTGCTGTGGCCAGCAGACCACAATGTCTGTGATTGCTTTGAAAAAAACAATGTATTTTTTTTAATGCAGCCCATTTTTCTTAGAGGAAAATGGGATGCGTTTCAAAAGTGGGACCACTGCCTGCTGTTTACAACCATTCGGAAATGAGAAGGGGTCAGTTGGGGATCCCTTCTCATTTGCAAATGGGTTACTGCCCACGTTAAGTAGATGGTAAAATGCAAATGTTTTGCTACCACATCCTGCTTGCAAAACATTCACCCATTCACCCATTCTACAGTCAGTTGCTATTAGGAAGAGACTAGGCCTGGGCGGGCTTTGCGGAGTTCTGCTACGTGGAGCTCCACGAAGTGACCCAAAAATTCCACTGCACTACATGGAGTTCTGCAAGTAATGAAGTGTGTTACGTTGCGCCGTTCGTGCTGGTTTTTAGCACCCGGTGTTTGTCCTGCACTGTGCAAGAGGGTGCTGCTTCTTTTTGCCAGTCGAGTAGATGTCCTACTTGTGCAGCACCTTGCTCTACACGAACAGAAGGTTTCTAAACACAAGTGGTAGCGGCCATCCGTGACTGCCCGTGTTGAGAAATGTCGCCAGGAGGTGGTCTGGAGTAAGATTTTCGTTGCCCACACTAGACAACTTAACGTTGGCGAGTGAGGAAACAACTGTACTCTGCAGAGTTTTAAGGAGGGGAATTTCACACCCAGGCCTAAAAACACGCCACTTCCTAATACTGAATTGAAAACCCATTTTGCAATTCTGAAATAGATTACCGAATCACAAAATAGGGTTTGGTACAAAGAAAAAAGGCCATTTACAGCCTAAAAAAGCATCACATATCTGGCCCCTTGTCCTTAAATGTGGCATCTGGCAGCAGATAAAAGTTTCCACCATACACGTTCAACACAGACACCTTTATTGATCTGAGACAAGCTTCTGGCTTTTGTTTATCTAGACCACTGCGGACCCTTGCATTCAGACAGGTCCTACAAGTACATCATGGTAGAAGTGGATTCCTGCTTTTGATTCATATGAGCATGGCCACAGCAATAAGCTAACACTACAACTGTTATAAAAGACTTGCAAGTCTTCATTGGGACATTTGCAGTAGCCAGATTCTATTCAGACCAGGGTCGCCTCAAGGGCTTACAGAGACACCATGGGAAAAATAGGTGTGACTTTGCAGTACTGCTCCTCCTATCATCTCGGGGGAAATGTGGTAGTGGAGAGGATGAACCGAGACCAACAGCACTCTTTAACAGCTACGAAATTAGGTAGCAGTTGGATTCGCCACCTGTATGAGGTTCAGAGAGCCCTCAATAATGTGCATAGAATATTCCTGGGTGGTGAGACTCCAAATGAGATCCTGTTTGGTGTTATAATGTAGTTTCCTTACCTTGACATGCCTTTGACAGTACCAGCGAAAAAGCATTTTCATATCAGTGAACGTGTGGATGTTTTACAGGAACTGAATGACTTCCGAGATGCTAGGAGCAACTTTCAGCAGAAACATTCTGCTAATGGTAAAGTGAAGGAAGCGCCAGCAACCAGCCACTCCTGGTTGAATTCCAAAGATCGGTGATCAGGCCTTAGAGAAAAGAATTGCTAGGAAGGAATTCAGGCCATCTTGCAGATTGCCTGTACCTATCCTGGTTTTTAAAGGTACCAAAACTGTACTTTTACCACCCCTTGCCGGCAGCAAACACATGAGATTTATGTCTTTTGATCTCATCAAACCACATCATGTGGCCTTTTCTATATAATATGCTGAAAGGGCTCCTGAGTGTTTACCATTCTCCACTCACTACCCTACAGGAGGTCCCATTGGAAGTTTTGTAGGATGGTAAAGCTAACTTTCCACCGGCTATGGACAGCTAACACTGGAGTATCACTTCTTCCTGTTACATCAACAAATGCCAAACAACCACCATGTATAGAAACACAGACTTCAGTTCTGCAAACATACAATGATGGTGTCTACTGCAGTGCACCACCATTAGAGTTATCTACTAGTTCTACACAGTTTCAAGAGCTTCCCAACTTAGTGCAAACAGTCTGAGGCTACTTTATCAACTTTGATGACTTCTCTTTGGATGTGTCAGACCCAGATCCACCTCCACAAAGGGAACCACACGAATTATACATTTTACTCCAAAAGACATACTTTATCCGTCCTTAGATATACATTTGGATTACCATTTCATTACTTTTCCTCTTCATCTGGATTGATTTTGCAACGGTCTTGTTTCTGCATCTGAATGGACACTACCTCCCAGAACGATTAATCACTCAAGTGTTTCATTATGATGTCAGTTGGAAAGCATTCCGGAAGACTCCTTGTCAGAGTTGTTTCCGACCGGCTCAAGGTTCAGGGTCTGACCAACCAATGACGATGTTTCAAAACACCATTCGGTTGGACTCCCATTGACTTTCATGGGACCCTTTGTTCCGACCGACAACGCATTCTTTCATTGGAAAAAGGAGTGGTTGCAGAAAAACGTGCACCCTGTCTCAGGCACACTAGAGGCATCTGGGTGATGTGGGGCCTGCTACGGTCCCCCAAGTCAGTTTCTGACAGCAATCTTGTGTCGGAAAGGCTTTCCAAATCCAACATTGTAATACGTATGTCGGAAATGCGGTCCATAGCCTGTACGATTTGTCTTTGACAGACTCAGAGCCTCCGAATGCCGGTCAGAACCGAATCCGAAAGACCGTACAGTTACCTTTCCATCGTAAGCAGTTAGTCAGAAATGTTGTCGGTCGGAAACATAGGTTATGACACAGGTTAGGAAAATCCGAATGCCGTTCGGAGCCTTTCTGACCAACATCGTAATGAAACCCAAAGTACGAAGAGATCTTTCCCTGGTCATTGGGCTGTTCCAATTTCTGATGGAATTGTTTGGGATACAGTACCATATGACATATTTGGACCGGCTGAAACTTTACAAATACCTTATGTATTTTGTTGAATGATGTTATCACTCCTGGTACTACCTCTGATGATTGGGACATTAACACAGTGCATTAAATAATTGCTGATCTAGAGCATTACACAGTTTTTAATAGTGAAGAAATGTATTCTAGGACATCTAATTTTGAATAAATGTTTTGTTTACACCATTATGGTCATCATTATCTACATAAAGCAAGTTATACACGTGCAGTATTTATTTACACACTGTAGAAACACTACACTACCACAGGGTAGCACAAACATTTGCACAGAAGGGTATTCTGACAAAATATTGAGTTGCAAATATATCAAGTTTTTAATGTCATGGCACAGAACTATTGTGTGCAAAAATATCGATGACAAAAATATAATTTTATTAAGGTAAGAAATATTGATTTTAAATTTCCTTGTGTGTTTAAATAATATTTTAAATGTGAATATTTTATATTGTTTGTGTAATTGTTGTTAATGTATTTTAAATATAGTTTGTAATTTGAAGGAATTTATATTTTTACTTTCATCGTAACAAAGTAATTTATAGTGTTGTAACGTGTTTTGAGGTTTGTAGGGATCCAGGGTGGAAAGTTGATTAATTATAACTAATTTATAGTTATTTTATTAGCATTAAATATTTATTTGACTATTAAGTAAGTCAATTGTATAAATATTATTTTTCGAAGTTATATTTTAGGTGTGGGCTGTTGGGTATGTATGTGGTATAGGATAGAAAGTTAATTAGCTAATAATTGATTAATTATTCATTAGTGCTACATTTCTAACTAATTAATTGTCAATTAATTATGCAAATTGTGTAGTTGTTATAATTTTGTAATTTACATTTAGGATGCCGATTGTTAGGTTTTTAGTGGTATGGGCCTGATGCTAATGAAATCATGATTGATTAATTATAAATTACTTAAATATCATTAATTAATTAATTGTTAATTAATTATGTATATTGTGTAAATATTATAATTTTTAAATTTAGATATATGTTAAATGTGCATTGCTAGGTATGTGGGACTATAGTGTTGGAATTTAATGAAATAGGTAATAGCATTTTTATCTTATATTGATTATTTTAAAAATGACAATTATTTTAATTGTTTAGTTTTTTTAAAGTACATATCTAATTTTAAGCTAATAGTTTTATCATTTTATGAGATTAATATTTGTATTAAAATACGATATTTGTTTGAAGTGAAGTTCCCTGCTGTTGCAAAGACTAGAGTGGGAATAGTACATTTTAGCCCGCCTGAGTCCAATCTATTCCTTTCTGTTGCACAAAATGGACTGTGAATAGTACATTTTCCCTCTCCTGAGTCCAAGGCTTTCTCTACTGTTCCACGGAGTGGAGTGGGGATAGTGAATTTTAATCCTGCTGAGTCCAATGCTTTTCCTACTGTTTCACAGACTGGAGTGGGAATAGTAAATTTTACCCCTCCTGAGTCCATCACTTTTCCTACCTTTGCACTAACTGGAGTGGGAATAGTATATTTTACCCCTCCTTCATCCAACGCTTCTCCTACTGCTGCACAGACTGGAGTGTGAACAATAAATTTGACCTGCCCAGTGTCCAACACATTCCCTACTGTTGCCCAACTGGAATGGGAATAGTGAATCTTACCCCTTCTGATACCAACACTTTCCCTACTGTTGCACCTACTGGGTTGTGAATAGTACATTTTATCCCTCCTGAGCCCAAAGCTTTCCCTATTGTTGCACAGACTGGAGTGACAATAGTATTGGTATTATTCCTTTAAGTTAATAGTTTTGTTTATATTATTTTAAATTTTTATAATTATTATGTTTCTGTGTATTTCAAATGATTTCTTTAAATTACTAATGTTTGTAATATATACTATATTTTTTTGCAAAACGTTTTCTTTTATACATCTCACTCTTTTATCTGTAATTAAATCGGCATGTTCTTAAGTGTTTTCCAGTTTATTTGTTACAGTTTAAAATGTATTATACATATATATATGTGATCAAGGCTGCTAGATCGGCCGAAACGCGTAATGGCAGACTTTGGCATAAGAAAATAAAGTAATTGAAGCACTTATCTGGGTCCGCGCTTGTTTTTCCGAGGAGTTGGAGTTGTGACGAGGTGCTTGATATAGATATATATATATATCCACACAAACAAAGTCGTCTTGAAGCATTTCAAGACAACATGCCTTAGCCCATACTTGCTTCAAACGTGAAATTTATTTTCATGGAAAAAGTCAACCAACGCGATTCAAAGCGTCTGCTTTTTGTTCACGAGTAGTGGGCTAATGAAACACTATAAAGTTATATACAAAACCATGTGACATTCAAATTCATAAAAAGTGAAGACAGATTGCGCACCCAGTGTCTCAAAGTTCATTATTCAGATAAGGCTTTTTGCTTCATTCTGCTCTGTTTGCCAAGTAGATTTGAAACCCATAAGAGCCGCACTGCAAGTTATGTACTGCATTATTTGTTTAAGGGCTGCAAACAGGTATGGTGGATTAAAACGTCATAATCGTCAGCCATACGCGTTTCATGATGTAAAACCCCATCATCAGTGGCTTGCTGCTGATGAAGAAGAACGGAAATATCGGCAACCTTTAATTTCTCCAAGATCCCGCCCCAGTTGGTGTGGCCAGCCTCATGGCCTTCTGGATCCCGTAGTGCCGATAAAGTATGCCACAGTGAGTCCGCTTCCATGTCAGCCAAGTAGATTTGAAATAAAACCCCAGTGGATTGACGGATAGTCCACAACATAACTTGCTGCATCATGATGCCAATCACCTCCGCAACTTGCTCCCGTTTTGATCGGAGACACCGATAAGTGACTCCACGGACCCGCTTCCGCGGTGGCAGCTCTTTTGCAGCCGGGTCAGCCGCATATAATTTTCCAGCAAGCACAGTTACCTTTAAGAGCCGCACTGCAAGTTATGTAACCGTTTGTAACTTCGTGGTGGAGCTGGCTCACCGGTCCCTGGCCCCCAGATCTACTCCTGGTGCACCCCCCGGCTCATCATTGCGCATTTGTTGAACTATCATGGCAGGGATGTTGAATTTAGAAAGGCCCAGGAGATGGAGAATCTGCAATGCCAGGGAATGACGTTATCGCTCTACGCAGACTTCACTCCCATGATGCAAGAGGCCCAGCGCAAGTTTCAAGTTATCAAGCAGATCTTGAGAAACAAGAACGTCCGCTATGCCATGCTGTACCTGGCATGCTTACGAGTTAACCTCAATGGCAAAACTATCCTTTTTGACTCGCCATAAATCGGGCAGGGCTGAATCTCCTGGAAAGTAGGATTTGCATGGTCTGAGATCATGGACTTGACGATAGGGCGCTCTCCATATCTCCAAAGAAACACCAGCCTTGGTACAAGCACAGGAACGTTCAAAATATTGAATGCTAGGTTCCTTTTCCCCCTTCCCTCTTTTTCACCAATGACATGCACATTATATCTTTTTATTTCTTTTTTTATGTATGCAGCTATATACTAATGATGTAACACTGTGTATCATAGTTTATGGTATGCTTGGGGTGTTACTGCCCCCCTAGGAGAACTGTTACTACACTCACTTGTTTTGGGGCTATTTTCTTGTTTTTCTACATTCTACTACGTTAAAATGAGTTGGGATTCCCCAAATATAGGGTGGGTGGATATCCAATGTGGGTGGGGGGTGGGAGGGTGGGAGTTTGTTTTCTGTTTGTTTTATCTTATTGTTTACAGGCCATGTAAAATTATGTCCACCGGCTATCCAGACAGGACCACAATGTCACAGCGAACAGTATAATTTTTCACCTGCTGTAGTGGGGACAGGGTTTGACCTGTAGGACTTGAACTGTGTTGTATTTCATGGAATGTTAGAGGGCAGTCAGATCCACGCAAGTGACGGCAAGTGCTTGAATATCTAACAAGGCACAAGATACATGTAGGATTGCTGCGCGAGACACACTATGCCCCGAAATCAGACAATAGATTTGAGGCCAAGTGGGGTGACAACGTTTTTTTGCTGGGTATAGTACTTACTACCGTGGAGTCTGTATACTGATTCGCAAAATGCTGCCTTTCACGACACAGGTTGTGGTCAAGGACCCGGAGGGTCACTATTTACTGGTGTCAGGATCTATTGGTGCACAGTGACCGCTATTCATAAATGTTTAAGCTCATAATGTGGATGCCCGGGGCTTCTTTGCTAGCATTTCAACCCACATTACGGGCATTCAAATCAACTCTATAATATTTGGTGGTGACTTTAACCTTACACAACATACTTGGTCTGACACCACGGGCACTGGAAACAACACTAAACCTTGTTCCGCGAAGGAGCTCCAGGCATTAATACATACACACCTCCTGATGAACGCCTGGCGGTAACGGTCCCCGGCTGCACAGGGATATTCATTTTACTCCGTACCACATGGTAGTTGGTCCCATATAGACCGATGGTATGTTACCCCTGACTTACTCCTCAACATACAGGAGGTGACCCACCTGCCACATACCCTCTTGGATCATTCTCCAGTGCTATTATCACTGACCCTGCCCGCTGTTGTGCGCCCCTCAGCGGCATGGCGCTTTCCTGCTGAGGCGCTTCTAGATACCGTTTTCAGGGGTGAAGTACAGGACGCGATGTAGAGTATTTTCAGATAAATACTGGCTCTGTGCTGCGCTAAAAGTGTACATTAGGGGCATCTGTATTGCTAAACAGGCAGGGGTACTCCACACCATTCACCGAGAGCGTGATGTTACTGAGCGGGAGCTATGTGATTTGGATGCCCAGATGCTAACAGGTGTGGGCCCTTCCCCGCTGCATCACTACTCTAAATTCCTGGGAGAATTCCAGGAGCTAGTGCAGCGGGAAATGGCTTACTTGGGAAGGTACGCTCGTGCCCGGGTATATGAGGAGGGAGAGAGGCTGGGACGCACCTTGGCACATTTACTTACCCCAAAGCACCAGGCTACATTTATCACGCAGACATTTATCAGTTGAAAACGGCATGCAATTCATGGATAGTGCTGACATTCAATTGAGCTTCTTGTCCATTTACACTAGCCTCTATACAATGTGCTCGTCACCTGCTGGCGATAGGCTGACAGACTATCTAAATGAAATAGGAACTCTATGGATAGAAAGGGGGCAACAATTATCGAGGCCATAGATAATCTGGATGGCTTGCGGGCCCCCGGCATGGACGGTCTCTCCGGCACATTTTATAAAATTACAAGGAGCAACTTGTCTCGCAATTATTGGAGGTTTATGCAGAGGCGCTAGAATCCAGTGAGCTCCCCCCAACCATGCGCGAGGTGATAGTAACTTTGCTTCTGAAACAGGGCAAGCCGGCTAATCATTGTGCCTCTTACAGGCCACTGTTTTTCCTAAACCAGGATTATAAAATATTACCTAAATTACTGGCCACACAGATTTTGCTTCTGTTAGAAAACCCCCGGGCAACCGAGGTTAGCAGTCACCCGGTGGTCTCCCAACACACACTGTGGTAGCTTGGCTCGAGCGGTAAGGAAGGCACCGTGTTAAGCATACGTCACACCCTCACAATAACCATGCGTTCATCCGTTCCAAAAACGACACTACACCTTAAAAATTATACTGAAAATATATCTCTTTATCTTCTTTTCTCTTAGTTGCTGATTAAATAAATAATAATACAATCACAGTACACAAGGCTTTTCCTGTGGAAGGGTACGTCAAGTAAATACTATCTTAACGATTCAATAAATAAGGTAGATCATAAATAATCAAGGCATAAATATAAGTGCATTACATAACAGGCAATTAAATATTATGAGGCAATAAATACTGCGAGACAATAAATATTGTGCGACAATAAATACTGTGAAACAATAAATACTGTGAGGCAATAAATAGGATGAATACAATAAATACAGTGCTCTCAATAAATAATAAAAGCCAACAGTGACACTTGAAAATCAGTTCACATTCCTGAGGTACTATGGGATGATTTGACCCAATCCCAGCTTGTAGAGATTTGGATGGCCTGAGGGGTATACTCCCTGGCTTGGACAAGGCTGAGGCCTAAACTGAGGTAGATCAAGGGGGAATCTGGAGATCTGGCTCTCCCACACTACACAACCCCTCTGTATTAGTCTCAGCTCACTCCTGGCACAATCAAGCTGGTTCCAGCACCTCTCTAGCCCCTAGGATGGTCTCTTAGGGCTCCACAGGGCCTTAGGCGCCCTCTATTCCACTTACTGCCCTTTTTATGAAGCTCCGACGCCGCTGGAGTCGTGTCGACGCCGTGAGGCGGTTCCGGTTCGATGTCGGCGGCCTCGGCGCAATGTCAGTTCTTGACGACGTTGGTAGGCGGCTCCGGTTCGATGTCGGCGGCCTCGGCTCGATGTCGACCTACGGTTCGATGACGTTGGGCAGTCTTGGCTCGATGTCGACTTCGGGCGGCTCCGGTTCGATGTCGGCGGCCTCGGCTCAATGTCGACCTCCGGTTCGAGGACGTCGGGCAGTCTTGGCTCGATGTCAACTTCCGACGGCTCCGGAGTGCGATCTCCACTCCCGACCTCCGGTGCTCCTTTCCTCAGGTTCCGGCGACTCCGGAGTGCGACCTCCACTCCCGACTGGACTGTTCCCATGAGGCACAGGGTCAAGACTGATTTGCATACGGCCATGTCTGAACTGGGGTGGCGTAGTGTACAAAAGAACGATGGATTTAACCCAGATCTCTTGACTGGGGGAGAATGTCTGCATTGTCAGCATTCCGTCCATCATTTGTTTGTTGTAACGCTTTTCGCCCTAAGTGGGATGGGTATGCCCAGACGTGGGTCCCGTGCTCACTACGCCACTGGAGTCAAGCTATCCTGGCTGATGACGGCTGATAGCCAGAAACCGGTCCTAGGATGCTTGATTCCGGTCCAGGGAAGACATGGCTTGGCAGTTCGGACTGGACTGTTCCCATGAGGCACAGGGTCAAGACTGATTTGCATATGGCCATGTCTGAACTGGGGTGGCGTAGTGTACAAAAGAACGATGGATTTAACCCAGATCTCTTGACTGGGGGAGAATGTCTGCATTGTCAGCATTCCGTCCATCATTTGTTTGTTGTAACGCTTTTCGCCCTAAGTGGGATGGGTATGCCCAGACGTGGGTCCCGTGCTCACTACGCCACTGGAGTCAAGCTATCCTGGCTGATGACGGCTGATAGCCAGAAACCGGTCCTAGGATGCTTGATTCCGGTCCAGGGAAGACATGGCTTGGCAGTTCGGACTGGACTGTTCCCATGAGGCACAGGGTCAAGACTGATTTGCATATGGCCATGTCTGAACTGGGGTGGCGTAGTGTACAAAAGAACGATGGATTTAACCCAGATCTCTTGACTGGGGGAGAATGTCTGCATTGTCAGCATTCCGTCCATCATTTGTTTGTTGTAACGCTTTTCGCCCTAAGTGGGATGGGTATGCCCAGACGTGGGTCCCGTGCTCACTACGCCACTGGAGTCAAGCTATCCTGGCTGATGACGGCTGATAGCCAGAAACCGGTCCTAGGATGCTTGATTCCGGTCCAGGGAAGACATGGCTTGGCAGTTCGGACTGGACTGTTCCCATGAGGCACAGGGTCAAGACTGATTTGCATATGGCCATGTCTGAACTGGGGTGGCGTAGTGTACAAAAGAACGATGGATTTAACCCAGATCTCTTGACTGGGGGAGAATGTCTGCATTGTCAGCATTCCGTCCATCATTTGTTTGTTGTAACGCTTTTCGCCCTAAGTGGGATGGGTATGCCCAGACGTGGGTCCCGTGCTCACTACGCCACTGGAGTCAAGCTATCCTGGCTGCTGACGGCTGATAGCCAGAAACCGGTCCTAGGATGCTTGATTCCGGTCCAGGGAAGACATGGCTTGGCAGTTCGGACTGGACTGTTCCCATGAGGCACAGGGTCAAGACTGATTTGCATATGGCCATGTCTGAACTGGGGTGGCGTAGTGTACAAAAGAACGATGGATTTAACCCAGATCTCTTGACTGGGGGAGAATGTCTGCATTGTCAGCATTCCGTCCATCATTTGTTTGTTGTAACGCTTTTCGCCCTAAGTGGGATGGGTATGCCCAGACGTGGGTCCCGTGCTCACTACGCCACTGGAGTCAAGCTATCCTGGCTGATGACGGCTGATAGCCAGAAACCGGTCCTAGGATGCTTGATTCCGGTCCAGGGAAGATATGGCTTGGCAGTTCGGACTGGACTGTCCCCATGAGGCACAGGGTCAAGACTGATTTGCATATGGCCATGTCTGAACTGGGGTGGCGTAGTGTACAAAAGAACGATGGATTTAACCCAGATCTCTTGACTGGGGGAGAATGTCTGCATTGTCAGCATTCCGTCCATCATTTGTTTGTTGTAACGCTTTTCGCCCTAAGTGGGATGGGTATGCCCAGACGTGGGTCCCGTGCTCACTACGCCACTGGAGTCAAGCTATCCTGGCTGATGACGGCTGATAGCCAGAAACCGGTCCTAGGATGCTTGATTCCGGTCCAGGGAAGACATGGCTTGGCAGTTCGGACTGGACTGTTCCCATGAGGCACAGGGTCAAGACTGATTTGCATATGGCCATGTCTGAACTGGGGTGGCGTAGTGTACAAAAGAACGATGGATTTAACCCAGATCTCTTGACTGGGGGAGAATGTCTGCATTGTCAGCATTCCGTCCATCATTTGTTTGTTGTAACGCTTTTCGCCCTAAGTGGGATGGGTATGCCCAGACGTGGGTCCCGTGCTCACTACGCCACTGGAGTCAAGCTATCCTGGCTGATGACGGCTGAAAGCCAGAAACCGGTCCTAGGATGCTTGATTCCGGTCCAGGGAAGACATGGCTTGGCAGTTCGGACTGGACTGTTCCCATGAGGCACAGGGTCAAGACTGATTTGCATATGGCCATGTCTGAACTGGGGTGGCGTAGTGTACAAAAGAACAATGGATTTAACCCAGATCTCTTGACTGGGGGAGAATGTCTGCATTGTCAGCATTCCGTCCATCATTTGTTTGTTGTAACGCTTTTCGCCCTAAGTGGGATGGGTATGCCCAGACGTGGGTCCCGTGCTCACTACACCACTGGAGTCAAGCTATCCTGGCTGATGACGGCTGATAGCCAGAAACCGGTCCTAGGATGCTTGATTCCGGTCCAGGGAAGACATGGCTTGGCAGTTCGGACTGGACTGTTCCCATGAGGCACAGGGTCAAGACTGATTTGCATATGGCCATGTTTGAACTGGGGTGGCGTAGTGTACAAAAGAACGATGGATTTAACCCAGATCTCTTGACTGGGGGAGAATGTCTGCATTGTCAGCATTCCGTCCATCATTTGTTTGTTGTAACACTCCCGACCTCCGGCACGATTCTCTTCAGGTTCCGGCGACTCCGGAGTGCGATCTCCACTCCCGACCTCCGGCACGCTTCACCTCGGTCTCCGGCAACTCCGGAGGGCGGACTTCACTCCCCCGTCGACGCCGCACACTCGACCTCAGGTGTCTTCCTCCACGACCTCTGGTACTCTCCACGACCTCCGTCGGCGCCCTCTCTCGACCTCTGGTGGCTCCGGGTACGACGTCTGCTTTCCAGTCAGCGCCGCTTCTTCACCTCCGGCCCCAGGTCTCTAGGCTTCTCAACGTCGGACTTCAGGAAGTTACCAGCAACCAGGTCAGGAACTTGCTGTTCTTTACTTTTAAGGCCTGTTCCGGCTTTCCAGGTCCTTAAGATGGTTTTTCTTGCTTTCTCCCACACAGGGCTCCAGGCTGGGCTCAGTCAGTAGGGACTAGTATCAAGGGTGGGTTTATGGACCCCACTCCAGGCACAAGTTTCCACCCCTGCTGCCTCACTCCTTCCTCCTTCAGGTTTCTGCTGCTCTCTCTTCACCAGTCAGGTGCCAACTGCCCACTCCAACTGTCAACTCTGACTTAGCTTCCCAACATTCTAAACCGCCTCCAACTGTCACAGGGTTCCAGAATGTTGCAGAAGGTTCTAGTAGGTTCCAGTGATGTCACAGGTGACAATGGGTGGCCACCATTTTGTGCTCCAGGCCCTCAGACAGAAGTTCCAGGGGTAGATAAAATGGCTCCCTGAATCTGCATCAATACTAAAAAGTCTGGTGGTTCCCAAAAAGGAAAAATACTAACAGGGTTTGAGGCAAAAGTGGGACAAAATAAATAATGATGAGGAGGGACCACCCAAAGGGCTGACAGGTCTAACACGCGTCCCCCCCAGCTGAAAGTGGGGAGAGCTACCCAACCCCTTGGGAGTTCTCATCACTAAGGCGGAAATACCTTGAGAGACCGTCTGCATTGGCGTGGTCCACTCCAGGCCGATGTTCCACCTGAAAGTCCATTCCCTGTAGGGAGATAGACCACCTCAACAACTTGGGATTCTCCCCCTTCATCTGCATCAGCCAACGAAGGGGTCTGTGGTCGGTCTGAACTAGGAAGTGCGAGCCAAACAGGTATGGCCGCAACTTCTTCAGAGCCCATATCACTGCAAAGGCTTCACGCTCTATTGCACTCCACTTCTGTTCCCTGGGAAGTAGTCTCCGGGATAGGAAGACCACGGGTTGATCCAGACCCTCTTCATTGAGTTGCGATAACACTGCCCCAATGCCATGTTCTGATGCATCCGTCTGGACAATGAACTCCTTGGAAAAGTCTGGGGCCCTTAAGACCGGGGCCTCGCACATGGCTTTCTTCAGTCTCACAAAGGCCTGCTGACAAGCCTCCGTCCAGACTACCCGTCGAGGTTGTTTCTTGGACGTGAGCTCCGTGAGGGGGGCTACAATGGTACCGTACCCCTTCACGAAGCGGCGGTAATATCCCGTGAGGCCCAGAAAAGCTCGGACCTCAGTCTGTGTCTTGGGGTGTTCCCAGGCCATGATGGCCTCGATCTTCGCCTGGAGGGGTTGCACCGCTCCCCTACCCACCAAGTGTCCAAGGTACACTACCGACCCCTGCCCGATCTGGCACTTGCTGGCCTTGATCGTCAATCCAGCTTGTCTCAGGGCCTGGAGAACAGCTTGCAGGTGACGCAAGTGATCCTCCCAGCTGTTACTGAAGACGGCTATGTCATCCAGATAAGCAGCAGAGAAACTCTCCATTCCGGTGAGGATCTGGTTTACCAGGCGCTGAAACGTGGCAAGTGCGTTCTTGAGCCCAAAGGGCATCACACAGAACTGGTAGTGGCCATTGGGCGTGGAGAAGGCTGACCTTTCCCTTGCTCCATCAGTCAAAGAGATCTTCCAGTACCCAGAAGTAAGGTCAAAGGTACTTAGATATTGGGCAGCTCCCAGCCGGTCAATCAATTCATCCGCCCTAGGGATCGGATGAGCATCAGTTTTGGTTACTGAATTCAGTCCCCGGTAGTCCACACAGAACCTCAGTTCCGGTTGGGCACCCGGTGGTGCAGCTTTTGGTACTAGTACCACCGGACTGGACCAGGGGCTGCTAGAAGGTTCGATCACTCCTAGCTCCAGCATCTTAGTGACTTCACTGTGAATGCTGGCCTTCACCTTGTCTGACATCCGGTAGATCTTGGACTTCACAGGTGGGCTGTCTCCTGTGTCCACATCATGGACGCACAGGTGAGTCCTACCCGGAACAAGGGAGAACAACGAAGAGTACTGTCCCAGGACCTGGCGGCAGTCCTCCTGCTATTCAGGAATTAGAGATGGGGAGAGAATCACTCCCTCCACCGACCCATCCTTCTCTTGAGACGCAAATAAATCGGGGAGAGGCTCGCTTTCCACGTCCTCTCCTCCGTCAGTCACCATCATCAAGATGACTTCGGGCCTCTCGTGGTGGGGTTTGAGGCGGTTGGCGTGCAGCACCCGTAGGGGCTGACGAGGGGTTTTAAGATCCACCAAGTAGGTAGCCTTACCCTTCTTCTCCAACACCTCAAAGGGTCCTGACCAGCGATCCTGGAGGGCGCTAAGCTCTCCTGGTTCGATCACCCACACCTTCTGGCCAGGCTCCAATTCCACCGGGTGAGCGTTGTGGTCATACCACGCCTTCATCACTGCTTGGCTGGCTTCCAAGTTGTCAGAAGCTTGCTTCCACAACTTAGCCATTTGGCTCCGGAAGGCCAGCATGTAGCTCACCACGTCCTGGGGAAGCTTCCTGGGAGTTCTTTCCCATCCGTCTCTCACCAGGTTGAGAGGTCCACGTACAGGGTGCCCATACAAAAGCTCGAAGGGGCTGAAGCACACTCCCTTCTGTGGCACTTCCCTGTAGGAAAACAATAAACAGGGTAGGAGGACGTCCCATTTCCTCCGCAGGCTTTCAGGCAGACTTCTGATCATGCCTTTCAAGGTTTTGTTAAACCTCTCCACCAGACCATTGGTCTGGGGGTGGTAAGGAGTTGTGAACCGGTAGGTCACTCCACACTCCTTCCACATGGCCCGCATGTACGCTGACATGAAGTTGGTCCCCCTGTCGGACACAACTTCCTTGGGAAAACCCACTCGGGTAAAGATTCCCATCAGAGCCCTAGCCACAACAGGTGCTGTCATGGTCCTCAGAGGTATTGCCTCTGGGTACCGTGTGGCATGATCCACCAGAACCAGGATAAACCTGTGACCAGCTGTAGTAGGTGGATCTAACGGACCCACAATGTCGATGCCCACCCTTTCAAAGGGGGTGCTAACGACAGGAAGTGGTTCCAGGGGAGCTTTCAGCTTCACCCCTGTTTTCCCACTGGCTTGGCAAGACACACATGTCCGGCAGTAGGTATCGGACGACACTTTCATTTGAGGCCAATAAAAGTGTGGGACAAGACGGGCGAAGGTCTTGTCTTGCCCCAGGTGTCCTGCCAATGGGATCTCGTGAGCCAACTCCAGAAGGAAGGCTCGATAACGTTGAGGGACTACCAAGGCTCGTGACGATCCATGTAGGGGTGCCTTGGGTTCACTGTAGAGGAGGCCATCCTCCCAGTAAACACTGTAGTTCCCTTTAACGTTCCCTGCTGCCTGGGCTTTGGCCTGTCGCCTCAGTCCCTCAAGGGTAGGGCACTCTTTCTGGCCCTGGCAGAATTCCTCCCTGGACGGGCCTCCCTCCACGTGCCACTCGGCCGGGATGGGTAGGTCCTCCAGTTCGGTGACATCCCCCACCGCAGACTCCTGGTCCACCACCTCCGGTGGCCTATCCGTCCTACGGGGGGCGGACGCCGAGGCAGGCTCCTCCTGTCCTCGGTTCTTCCCTTGACTGGCAGCTGGCTGGGCCTTTGTTCCAGGCTCCAGCCGAAACGAACTCCCCCTCCGGGTAGTCGCGGACCTTGTGCTGACACAGGCCCAGTCAGGTGTACCCAGCATCTCAGCATGAGTCCGGTATTCCACCTCCTTCCAAGCATTGTGCTCCATGTCATTCCCCAGCAGACAATCGACTGGCACGGCAGGGCTTACGGCAACTCAAAGTGAACCTGCAACCCCCTCCCATTCAAAGGGAACCTCGGCCACCGGATAGTGGCCTGTTCTGCCGTCAGCCATCGCGGCTGGGTGGAGTACATCGGGAATTACCTGCTCTGGAGACACCAGTTGGCTACGTACCATAGTCATACTGGCTCCTGTGTCTCTCAGAGCCTCCCCTCTTTGGCCGTTGATGGTGACCCACTGCCCATACTTTACGGTATTTGCGGGCACCTGGATCTTAGGAACCATCTCCCGTTCTCCCAGGGACACTAAAGTGACACCCGCCCACTCCCTTCCCTTAGTTAAGGGCATCTCCTCCCCGAGCACTACACTAGCTACTCCGGGGGCCTTTCCTCCAATGGGAGGGGGTGGTCTTTTCGGGCACTTGGCATCTCCCTTATAGTGTCCGACGCCACCGCACTCGAAGCAATGGACAACCCTTGGCTGCTGACTCTGGCCAGGATTAGGGTTTCTGGGTGGGTTAGCCCTAGGGGTGAATCCTGTTCCCTTCCCTGGGAAACTATTTTAGGGGCCTTTGGAGAACTCCTTTTTCTTTTCCCCTCCCTCTTTCTTCTGGGGGGCGCCCTGTCCGGCCTTTTGAGTATCCCCTCCAGTCCCCCTTGTGGACACCCGGGTACTAGCCCAAATGTCCGCCTCCTCAGCAAGCTTCCGGGGACTGGTCAGCTTGCTATCCACCAGGTGTTGACGCAGTTCAGGGAAACATTTTTCGAGCAGGTGTTCCTTCAGTACTAAATCAAACAACCCCTCGTAGTTCCTCACTTCACTGCCCTGTATCCAACCCTCTAGTGCCTTCTTTGCATAGTCCAGGAAGTCCACCCAATTCTGTGTGCCCAGTTTGTGACTACCCCGGAACTTCTGTCTGTACTTTTCGGGTGTTAGTCCAAACTTTCTTATGAGCGCCACTTTCATGGTGGGGTAGTGAGTCTGCTCATCCTCCTCTAGGGCCAATAATGCATCCCTACCAGCTGGAGGCATGTACTTGTACAATCCCCCTCCCCAGTACTTCTCTGGGACCTCATAGGCCGCTAGCCACTTGGCGATATCGTCAACCGCCCCATAGCTAGCTACTATGTCCTTCGGCAAGCAGGGTTTGGGTTCCCTAGTGAACTCTCTTTCTTCGCTGCCACCATTAGGAACAGGGTGTGCCCTAACTCTTAGGATCTGAAGATCTATCTCTTTCAGCCTTAACTCGTGAGCCATCCTCTGTCCCTCCTTCTCTTTCTCCAGCTCCGCTAACTTCCATGTGAGCTGTCTTTTCTCCCTCCGGTCAGTTAACTCTGCTTCAGATAAGCCACCGCTAGAGACAGTGCTGCCCTTCCTGGAAATGGTTCTGGGCCCCGCTACTAGGTTCCCCACCTCAGGTTGGTACATCCCAGCCCCCTCGCTGTCATGCTCTCCATCCCTGTCCTCCTGCTCAGCCTTACTCTCTCGTCGTGCCTCCCCCGAAGCCCTCAAGCTGGTCTGGAGTTCAGCCTTCTTGGCACCTGGGGGACAGTACACCCCCTCTCTCTGACAAAACTCCCTGAGTTGGGCCACAGTATAACTTTCCAGGTCTTCTAGCACAAACTCCATTTTGCCCACTCAGAACAGAAGACAGGTTTTTACAGAAGCTATGCAGGGGGGTAACTTTGATAATACCTCCTCCCACCACCAGAGTAAATTTGGAAAAACAAAAACTCACAATTAGGAAGGCCGCTTTGAGAAAACTCCCGGTGTAGGCCTATGGACTACCCACAGTTATTGTCGAGTATACGTAGGCACAGCTCAATCCCACCGCTGAACACCAATCATGTTAGAAAACCCCCGGGCAACCGAGGTTAGCAGTCACCCGGTGGTCTCCCAACACACACTGTGGTAGCTTGGCTCGAGCGGTAAGGAAGGCACCGTGTTAAGCATACGTCACACCCTCACAATAACCATGCGTTCATCCGTTCCAAAAACGACACTACACCTTAAAAATTATACTGAAAATATATCTCTTTATCTTCTTTTCTCTTAGTTGCTGATTAAATAAATAATAATACAATCACAGTACACAAGGCTTTTCCTGTGGAAGGGTACGTCAAGTAAATACTATCTTAACGATTCAATAAATAAGGTAGATCATAAATAATCAAGGCATAAATATAAGTGCATTACATAACAGGCAATTAAATATTATGAGGCAATAAATACTGCGAGACAATAAATATTGTGCGACAATAAATACTGTGAAACAATAAATACTGTGAGGCAATAAATAGGATGAATACAATAAATACAGTGCTCTCAATAAATAATAAAAGCCAACAGTGACACTTGAAAATCAGTTCACATTCCTGAGGTACTATGGGATGATTTGACCCAATCCCAGCTTGTAGAGATTTGGATGGCCTGAGGGGTATACTCCCTGGCTTGGACAAGGCTGAGGCCTAAACTGAGGTAGATCAAGGGGGAATCTGGAGATCTGGCTCTCCCACACTACACAACCCCTCTGTATTAGTCTCAGCTCACCCCTGGCACAATCAAGCTGGTTCCAGCACCTCTCTAGCCCCTAGGATGGTCTCTTAGGGCTCCACAGGGCCTTAGGCGCCCTCTATTCCACTTACTGACCTTTTTATGAAGCTCCGACGCCGCTGGAGTCGTGTCGACGCCGTGAGGCGGTTCCGGTTCGATGTCGGCGGCCTCGGCGCAATGTCAGTTCTTGACGACGTCGGTAGGCGGCTCCGGTTCGATGTCGGCGGCCTCGGCTCGATGTCGACCTCCGGTTCGATGACGTCGGGCAGTCTTGGCTCGATGTCGACTTCGGGCGGCTCCGGTTCGATATCGGCAGCCTCGGCTCGATGTCGACCTCCGGTTCGATGACGTCGGGCAGTCTTGGCTCGATGTCGACTTCCGACGGCTCCGGAGTGCGATCTCCACTCCCGACCTCCGGTGCTCCTTTCCTCAGGTTCCGGCGACTCCGGAGTGCGACCTCCACTCCCGACCTCCGGCACGATTCTCTTCAGGTTCCGGCGACTCCGGAGTGCGATCTCCACTCCCGACCTCCGGCACGCTTCACCTCGGTCTCCGGCGACTCCGGAGGGCGGACTTCACTCCCCCGTTGACGCCGCACACTCGACCTCAGGTGTCTTCCTCCACGACCTCTGGTACTCTCCACGACCTCCGTCGGCGCCCTCTCTCGACCTCTGGTGGCTCCGGGTACGACGTCTGCTTTCCAGTCAGCGCCGCTTCTTCACCTCCGGCCACAGGTCTCTAGGCTTCTCAACGTCGGACTTCAGGAAGTTACCAGTAACCAGGTCCGGAACTTGCTGTTCTTTACTTTTAAGGCCTGTTCCGGCTGTCCAGGTCCTTAAGATGGTTTTTCTTGCTTTCTCCCACACAGGGCTCCAGGCTGGGCTCAGTCAGTAGGGACTAGTATCAAGGGTGGGTTTATGGACCCCACTCCAGGCACAAGTTTCCACCCCTGCTGCCTCACTCCTTCCTCCTTCAGGTTTCTGCTGCTCTCTCTTCACCAGTCAGGTGCCAACTACCCACTCCAACTGTCAACTCTGACTTAGCTTCCCAACATTCTAAACCGCCTCCAACTGTCACAGGGTTCCAGAATGTTGCAGAAGGTTCTAGTAGGTTCCAGTGATGTCACAGGTGACAATGGGTGGCCACCATTTTGTGCTCCAGGCCCTCAGACAGAAGTTCCAGGGGTAGATAAAATGGCTCCCTGAATCTGCATCAATACTAAAAAGTCTGGTGGTTCCCAAAAAGGAAAAATACTAACAGGGTTTGAGGCAAAAGTGGGACAAAATAAATAATGATGAGGAGGGACCACCCAAAGGGCTGACAGGTCTAACAGCTTCTAATTAGGCAGATTATATCCCCCATCAATCGGTTTTATGCTGAACAAGTCCACCTTGGTAAATCTACGTACACGTTTTGCAATCATCAATCAGATCAACCCTGTGCTTCCTGGTTCTGCGATATTTTTAGATGCTGAAAAAGCATTTGATTCCCTAAAGTAGTACGTTCTGCATGCTGCATTAACTAAACTAGGCTTCCCTCAAAATGTTCAGTCATTGGTCCGCCTTCTATATACTAGCCCAGTCGCACAGCTACGTATAAATGGGATATTATCTACTAGATTCACGTTGTCAAGGGGCACCCGGCAAGGGTGCCCGCTCTCGCCCCTGCTCTTTATCATCCCAATTGACCCACTGGTGTGGCATCTACAGGAGCAGCACCTGCAGCGGGAATAGGATTTCATCAAGGTCCTTTGCTTGCGTCATTATACGCAAATGACATCCTTTTGTTCGTCTGTGAGCCGGCTTTAAACCTCCCTCCTATGCTGTCCACTAATGAAAGTGAGCTCCTTGTACCAGTCCACATGACCCTTATGATGTATGAGGTCAAAGATAACCTTATTGAAAGCTATCCTAGTGGTAGCTATGGAGAGCAGCCTTCAGACATAATCTTGAAGGAATGTAAAGCAGCTTGTTTTACCAGAATATCACCTCCTAAATGACTAAATGAAAGGAGAAAAAAGATACATACGAGGGTTAGATGTGGGTAGTTTAACAGAATTTAAAGAATTTGCATGGAGTTGTTGGTTTAGACATGTCTCTTATTTTGTTGCAGAGACCCCTGACGAAGGGCCTTTCAGACCCGAAATGCATTGGGTGTAGTGAAATGAGCACACTTCATATGAATGGTTTAGCTGCTCATGTTACTGTTTAAAGCCTGGATGGGCAAGCAGCAGACATTTGAAAATGCTGAAATAAAGAATCATGAGGGAATCACGCTGTCCCCATAGCGATTGGCGAAGCATGGATTAATATTGGAATAAGAAACATCAATCGTTGGTTTACTTTTGCTTTCAAAAACTGGATTAATTATTAAGGAGTGACCTATCGTGAGGATACATATTTCTGCGCTTAGCAGTGCGAGTAAGCCTCCGTGCCTATTGTGGTTACCTTAGTAGTGTGCTGTGATTTTGGGATGGTTCACAGTTTCTGTTCGCACGCAACAACATTATATTATGGTTACATAATTAATATGCTAAAAGACATTTTAAGGGAAGGGGTTTATATATCTTTTTTTTTTAATTGCAACGTTACTGTCCCTACAAGAGTTTGCACTCCGTAGATTACATAAAGAAACTTGCACAAAATACGTATACAAAGAATATCGCTACGGAAGCAGTGGGTGATCACGGAAGACCCAGAGTGGATTTCAAGTAGAATAAAATCAACTGCAACAGTATGACGCGCTTCGTGGGATGGCTACATTCTATATGAACTAATGGTTGTTATTATTGTGCAATTCGAGGTGTTATGGATTTTTTAGCATGGACTTTGTTTTACGTAGTATTGGGTACTCATAAGGCATTTATTTATTTCACAATATATTTGTTTCACAATATATTTCTGAGACCGGCAAGGGTGGGTTTGGACACCGACTTTGCATGAGGACATGAGCAGGTGGGAGTGTTTTGTTTTTGTGAGGTTTAAAATGATATAGATGGGGATTGTATTTCGACACTTGGGGTTTTCATTGAATATCTCTTTAAGATTTGAAATTTCAACTGGTGGAGGTCACGGGGTTAGAGCCAACCTTTGAACAACTAAGACTCATTGCGTGCACGTGGGGGAGCCTTTCATATTGACGGTTTGAAAAGCTCGCGGTAATATGCGTTTATGTGAATATTGAAAAGACGTGCATGAGCAGATGAGGTTGCCGGTTGTGGCTCCTAAGGTAACTGCACAAGCTTTAGCAATATGACATAATGGAAGGGTTGGCACTAATAGTCAGCGGGGTTTATATAACACGGGTTCTTGGAGAGATTGTCAGTAGCTTTAGGGGATGATATTAGGATATCAGTTTACCATTATTCATTTTTAGGTAGGGGATTATTTTAGTCAATCGAGCAGGGGTTAAGTTTGTGGAGACCTTAATATCCATCTAGATCAAGGGGATTTAAGGGATACGGTGGAGCTTCTCGATATCTGCCAGGTAGCGCAGTTTTCGCAATGGGTCTGCCTGCCGACCCACCAAGGTAGCCTCATTCTTGATCCCATCTTTTCCACTTTTCCCATCAAAATTAAGGCTCTTCTTCCGGTCCCGTGGTCTGATCATTACTTAAAATACCTTACATGGGAAGTAGCCGCTCCGGATTTGGATGGGAGTCTTGCGGCCTTTCATAACTGGTTGCAAGACTCTATGGTTGAGATAGCCACTCCTTTTTCCTCTAGACGGTCTAGGGATTCTCCCTCTAAACCCTGGTTTACAGTGGAGCTGCTCCACCTGAAGCAGGACTGCAAGAAACTAGAGCGATCTTGGCGCCTCAGCAACTACTGTTTGGAGGCCAAGGGCAGGGCAGGGCCAGAAAATTTATTATAAGGCCATTTCTTTAGCTAAAACGCAGTTTTTTGCCACTCGCATAGATCAGGCTCAAAATAATTCTCAAGAGATCTTCGCCATCGTTCAGAGCTTTATGTCTCCGTTAGCTCAAGGCAGCACGATGCCTGCAACGGCGGCTTGGTGCGAGTCCCTTTCCAATTTTTTTTGGGATAAAATTCAAGGGATCAAAGATAGCTTTTTAAGTCCTGCCGTGCAAGACTACATGTCTCCATCTGTGGTCTCTCATGCTCCCAGCCAGGTGGTTATTCCTTCCAACCATTCCTTGGCTAACTTTTCCCCGGTGGACCTGGCCTGCTCGTTGAGAGCACTGAAGGGCTTGAAGTCCGGCTCCCCGGCTGACCCATGCTCTGCAAGACTTCTGGCTTCCGTGGCAGAGACTGTGAATGCCGAAGTCAATTACATCATTAATATGTCCTTGCACGTCGCCAGGGTTCCGAGTGCTTGGAAGCAGGCTAAAATCCTCCCCCTCTTGAAGAGAGCTACTCTTAATCCATCGACTCCGGGGAATTATAGACCGATCTCTCTTCTCCCTAGCCTTACTAAGGTGTGCGAGAAGATAGTGAACAGGCAGCTATCAGAGTATGTGGAGGGGGCGGGCCTATTACATCCTGCTCAGTCAGGCTTCCGCCCCTCCTTTAGCACGGAAGGTGCTCTAGTGGAAGTATCGGAAGCAATTCGGGAGTGTCTCGATGCCGGCGGGAGAGCAGCATTAGTGCTGCTCGACCTGTCGGCTGCTTTTGACACGGTCCCCCATTCCTTACTACTAGACAGACAGTCAGAGATTGGTGTGGCTGGCTCAGCCTGGGGCTGGATTAAGTCCTTTCTGGAGGGTCGGTCTCAGCAGGTTTGGCTTCCCCCGGCGGCTTCTTCACCTCAGCAGGTCTGCACAGGGGTGCCTCAGGGTTCGTCCCTTAGCCCCCTTCTGTTTAACATCTATCTTACCCCTCTCGTCATGCTGGCAGAGGGTTTGGGGGCTAAGGTGATTGCTTACGCTGATGACACGCAACTATTGTTCACTTGGAATAAGAACACGGCTGCTGTGGCCCCTGTGCAATCGTGTCTCGCTGCAGTCTTCAAATGGTTGGCTAACGCCCAGTTGAAATGCAACGAAGACAAGTCAGAGGTTCTGCTGTTTGGGGATTTTCCCCCTGGGTTCAGAGATTTGATCTGGCCTGCTGAGTTCCCGCCCCCCCCCTGACCAGCAGCCAGATAGCCAAGAACCTGGCTGTTTGGTTCAATGGGAATCTTTCCTTCTCCAGCCAGGTGAATCGACTGGCGGGTTGCTGTTTTGGGCTCCTCAGAGTTTTGAGAAGATTTTTTCCGCTTCTTCCGCAGTCGGCTCGCGAGTTGGTGGTGCATGCGCTTATCTTGTCTTGCCTGGATTATGCTAACACGCTCTATGTGGGGATTCCAGCCTACTCCCTTAATAGACTCCAGGTGATCCAGAATGCGGCCACCCGCCTCCTGGGAGGGATCCCGCCCAGGGAGAGTGTGCGGGGTTACCTGCGCTCCCTGCACTGGCTTCCGGTCAAGACACAGGTGGTGTTTAAATCCCTCACCATAGCCCATCGGGCACTCCACGGCATAGAGCCAGGCTATTTACAGAAACGATTCTCGTTTTACGTTCCGGGGAGGCTTTTGCGCTCCGCTTCCCTTAAACTGGCAAGGATTCCTGGTTTCCAGCGGCATCGCTTGGGGGGTGCTTCCCTGTCCGTTCTTGCAGCCTGCGCCTGGAACGCACTTCCCTTCGCTCTTCACTGTGTTGAAGACATTGTTGCTTTCAAACAATTGTTAAAAACTCATCTTTTTATTTAAAGGTCAGGTTTGTTTTGTTCCCTTCGCTCGCGCCGGGACACTCCTTGGAGTAGCAGTGCGCGTTATAAATTTAAATAACATAACATAACATAAAGGGAGGGGGTTTAACATTACGTTTTCCTTTTTAATCATGGATGTAATTTAAGCACTGGTGATGATGGGGGTGAGGAGGGTTTGATGATGGTAATTTAACAGAATTTAAAGAATTTGCATGGAGTTGTTGGTTTAGACATGTCTCTTATTTTGCTGCAGAGACCCCTGACGAAGGGCCTTTCAGGCCCAAAATGCATTGGGTGTGCTGAAATGAGCACACTTCATATGAATGGTTTAGCTGCATATGTCGCTGTTTAAAGCTTGGATGGGCAAGCAGCAGACATTTTAAAATGCTGAAATAAAGAATCATGGTGTAATCACGCTGTCTCCATAGTGATTGACAACGCATGGATGAATATTGGAATAAAGAACGTCAACCGTTGGTTTACTTTTGGTTTCAAAAACTGGATTAATTACTAAGGAGTGGCCTATCGTGAGGATAAATATTCCTGCGCTTAGCAGTGCGACAGAAGGTCGCGTAAGCCTCCATGCCTATTGGGGTTACCTAAATGAAAGGAGAATCACACAGTGTTTATATAAAAATATGTATTTATTAATATAACACTCTCGACTAGTCTCTATGTGAGACTAGGGCATAAAGCACACAATACTGAATCAATAGAACTTTCGTAAATAGCAAAATATAACAACAACGACTTGAATAGATACAGGGCCTAGAGCACGTAGAATCACTGGGACCCCAAGGAACCACCCAGAGGAGTGACACAGGGAGCCCACGGAGGACGGGTGCAGTGCGGAAACACAGACACGTGCTCTTACAACTCTATGGGAAAGTCGTGGTTGCAAATTTAAAGTTTAAGGACACCTCTACAAGGATTTCGAGCAAACCCTTTGGAACATAGGATGTTCTAAGGCAAACCCACCAGTGAGTACCGAGGTACCCATGTTGCCTATCCCAGAGGAGCCGGGTGCATAGGTGTCAAGTGGAGTCAGAAACCTTCGTCATATTCAATAGAGAGCTGCGAAGAAGTATTGCTGCCAGGAAGGCGAAGAGTGTCCGGTGGAGTCCAAGCCTGGATTCAAGGTGAGAGGAACCTGAAAGCAGAAGGGACAGAGTCTGGGTCACTTCTGGGGGGCTCGGTAGTTGAATGCCCACCGATGTCGGGTGCTTCAGGTGCAAAGAAGGGTTGCTTGACTCTGCAGCCACGGGGACCAGGAGATGTCGAGGATGACCAAAGTCTGGAGATGAGCTGTCCCACAAAGAGTGTCGAGAGTTGAGGGGTCGATGTCCGGCTGGAGCACCAACAAGCCTTGGCAACTGCAACCCACGTGGTCAGAGGAAACAGGTCACGGTGTGGACCAGCAAGGTCCAGGGGACTCTCCAAGCAATGGGGAGTCAAGACACGTCTGGAGCGATCAGGTAAGCTCAAAAATTCGCAAGGTGACCCTGGCTAGGGCCCCCAGGCCAACGGACCAGGGATCGCGAGGAGACCTGAAGCAAGTCTGCAAAGAACCAGCCCACAGGACACTCGGAGAGTGGAGGCTGGAAATCTTCGGTGCAATTTCTGCTCGGGATCGGGACTACACGGAGTCCAAAGCACAGGCTCAGGAATTGCCACTAAGCACATGCACTTGCAAAATTACTCAATGTACAGGGGTTTGGGTTGCACGGTCCCCACATGAGATACTGGTCTCAGAATTGCTGCGAGGGCAGATTGAGAAAGAAAGGTGTCCCTGAACTGGGGCGGTATTGCGACGCCTCAAGTTGGGGCATGGCTCAGGGATATGATGTATTGTGATACGACAAGCGATGTATATGCGTCCCAACTTCCACCTGCTTCCCGCCCTAAAAATGTATGTCAGCCACTCCATTCCCATCTGTTATCACACCCAGAACTCACTGACTAAAAGGCATCAAGCGATGCTGTGATTGCTGGTGTAGCCATCCGGTCCTATGGATCGGGAATGCCAAAATATTCCTGCTATATTAGCCTGTATTGTTGTGTTCCTGTTAATCACTGGACTATCAATGCTATGTGTGGTCAAATGTTCTTTTGTTATTATCCTCCAATGAGTGGTCCGGGTGATCCACATTACAATAATGATGTATTTTCTTTTTTCCTTTGTATAATTTCTTGAAAAATGCAATAAAAACCAGTTAAAAAAAATATATAAATATATCTCAAAAAACTGTTTTATATGTTTTTCAATATTAGACAAAACTATAATTTTTTTTCCAATATTTTTTGCCTTTACTTTTTTAGGTATAGGAAAGCGATATTTAGGTCCTCTATATTTTTGACACAATGGCCTCATTTATGAGTCTTTGCCATAGGGCAGCACAGCAGGCCTTCCTGCTGTGCTTCCCTATGGAGGGAAGGGCAGGAATGGGCCATATTTATAAGATATGGCGCATTCCTGTCGTTTTCCCTTGAGCCAGCGCACAGTGGGCTGCTGTGCGCCAACGCAGACACCTTTACACCATGGTGCAAGGGTGCCTGCGTTGTGGGGATGATTATTTTTGAACAGGAAGGGAAACCTTTCAGTACAAAAATAATCACAAGAGGCTTTTTCCTCTTTCTAAGTGTGCTGCAGAATACAGCACACATAAAAAAAGGAAAAACAAGAAGAAATAAAGATATTTCTCCTCATTGTGCCTCCCTAACGCCTCCCCTTGGGAGGTGTAAGCTTTTGGCGCTGCCTCAGATTTACGGTTTCTCGTAAATTTGGGGCAGTGTCAAAAGGCCATGGATGTTGCTGGGAACGCCCTCAGCAACACCCATTGCATGCCCCTTTAACGCAGAACTCTGCGTTAAAGGGACTGATATTTACCAGGCAGCATTAAGCCAAAAAAAGTGGCTTAGTGCTGCCTGATAAATATCACGCAGGCTTCTGTGCCACGGAACGTCACAAAAAGTGTTGTTTGGAGGTGACAGGAGTCTCATAAATGAGGCCCAATATTTTTTACCATTATATTTTGGGTTTCAATATTTTGTCAGTGACAATCCAGTCCACCCAGAGTCCTAATATTGTAAACTCACAACTTCACAGGCTAAGAAAACTATGGTCACTGATATCAAATTAATTTTTTCAGCATCTTACATTTCCCAGTTGTCAGTACAAGGGTCTGACTTTTGGAAAGACAATGTTGATGTAAAATCTGTTTAGTGAACGGGAGATTGGTAAATTCAAGGGAAGGAGGCCTTAGTTAGACCATGCCTTAGCACACCAAATGATTTTCTTTACTAAAACTATGCAGCAGATGTCCTGTCTTGGTTTGGTCAAGATAAAGGATCTTCATAAACGGAACAGTCCCTCATTTGCATGTTTTGTGAATTGGCAACAGATCAAAAACTGCACAGAAGAGACATTTGACAACATGCTCAGAAATGGGACATACAATTCTTCATGTTCCAATCAAGAAGGATGGTTACTGTGGCCGTTAGATATTAACAGATGTGAGGCAAGGTGTTTGCGACAACACAAAAGGGATAAGGATAAACAGGCCAGGGCCAATTTATGTGCAGACAGAACATGCAGGAGTGGTCACAACAAAGAGTGCTGGAAAGTGATGCCTAGACTGGATAAAATGTTCAAAGTTGTCTGAGTTGAAACAGCACCTTTCTCTTATTTCTGATGACATGGCCCAACAGGATTTTTTGTTAGGTGCTTGAAAGTCCCTTCAAAAGTGCTTTCTGTATGCAATATATAATGAATTGTGGAAAGTTTCACAGCAGGAGGCTGTTGAGAGACTACGCAAGATTGATAGAGTAAATTTGGAAAGGACTCTAGCAGTAGTCGACAATGGTATGACCACCATATGCACTAGGATATATCCTTTGGGGAACATTGTGTTGTCCGCTATCGACATCATGCAGAGTGACATGTCCTCTTTGCAACATGGCATTGACAACTTAGGTCTATTATGCTACTAAGTTGAACTCTGCAGACACAACAGACTGGTTATTCCCAATGGAAACACCTTAATGCAAGTAGGTTTTTTTCTTTATACAATTTAACTAAAGAACAGACTATTATGACAAAGAAAGTCACAACATGCACCATGCTACCCAAAATTAGAAACATTACTATTTACTCTTGCAAAAGCGCATTCTGCAGATAATGATTTATCTGCCATATCAACTTTTCACTTCAAATACTGCTTGCAATGCCATCAAGTAGGCAGATATGAAGTGCTAGGAGGAGGGTTCATACACGAGTCATGGGTCCTACTTTCAATTGTAAGAATGGTGGAACTGAGATTTTTCTTAGCGGCACAAGTCATTCTTTAGTTTGCAAGGAGGTTACTTTCAATGAAGCACCTAATGCATCCAAGGCAAACTTGTCATGTTATCTGAAAGGTTCCCTGGCTGCTGTGATTTTCCCAGCATTCAGATTGCTCTCTAATTGGAGTTATTTGGCTGCTGTGGGATGAAGCCAGGTATACCATATCTGGTGACGGTTTCCGGAGTCATGATCTGTTTCCACCTCCCCACACAGTTAGGGATGTGACAATTTTACCTTTGATACAGATTTTGAATGTGAACTTTGATGCTTTAAACAGACTGAAAGCCTCATTGTTTTGGGTGGAAGTGACATTAACATCTGTATGGGGATGTTTGATCTACAAAGGTCTTCTTCTGAGATACAGTCACTACTTCACACCATTCTGGGGAGTTAGTGCACTGCATTTTTAACATTTCCAGTAATGCGGGGATAGCACACTATTTTCAGTCAATTGGCCCCGGGTTGGTTAGTACCTTCCAGACAGTCATCGGAGTTATTCAGTTTTTCATACACTTCATGCTGGAAAGCATTTTTGTGCTGTGCTGTGTCTAGTTGTTGGGACACTGATTTTATTCTATGTACTGCACAATGAATGTTCCTCCACACAGCCAAATGAGTGATTACACTCCCAAGTGTGCTACTGTGTCATGAGAGAATGATACAGTCCTTTAGTGTACCCTTGCACCAAGGACAATTAGTTATTTCGGCCTGTTGGGCTACACTACGTGCAGCCAGTATACCACTGTCAGATGTGCACTTTCAAGTGTGCCCTGGATATATGCTTTGGGATTCAATGCGTTCAGTCTACGGGCATTACGCTACTGGTGGGTTCGTAAAGACACACCTGCACAGATGCCCTGCACAATTGCTGTTGCTTCAGAATACATAATATGAGACTTCCTGGGATGCTTCAGCTCCTGGTGATGTGGATCTTCGCTCGTCCTCTGTGGATTCACTACTAGCTCTATTTCAAAAAAGTACTCCCCACTGTCAACTCGCTAAAGAGTTGTTGGATATATTTGAACAATCCTACAGTTCTGATAGTGTGGAGGTTCCTATGTGAAGTCAATGGAGGACACCACTATTGAGTGGGGAAGGAGGCAACTCCTTTTGTTTTATATTCCCTCACACACCCTAGTGGTGTCATGCTTCATCATTGGGACACCTCGACGCCTAGAAGTCGAGGTGGGCTCAACCATCTTTTAGGGAGCTCTTAAAAAGATGTTTTGGCCAGGGGGATAAAGATTAAAAGCCCAACAGCAGATCCCAGTTTCCCTTTTATTCTTGGATCTGATGGGGGTGATAGTAAAATACAAGTTAAGGGTCCATGGGGATATTATGGTCCTAAGACCCTATAGCCAACATGTTTCAGTCGTTATAAGCCCCATGAAGGGTGCTGGACTTTCTTCAGGGCGGGGAAAGATGCCCTCTGGTATGGGTAATAAAGAGAATTTCCCTATACTACTAGTTATAAGGGCAGCTAGCGCTCCTTATTAGTTTCTGTAGACAAAATAGTCTCACGTATCACTCCATCTAGGAAGAGAAAAGAAAAAAGAGAAAATGCCACACAAAGTTGTATATGGAATTCCAGATTGTTCATATCTACATGCGTTCGTGTTCACTGGACGGTGGTGAAAATTTGTCCACCACACACACAGAAGTGGTGGGGACAAAGACACTTAATTTATCACGCGCTCGTGTCTGTATTACGCCCATCGTAGTGGCGGCATCGCGCCGCATCCTATCGCCTCTCACTCTTAGGTGTGCGTCTATCAAAATTGATCCTACACCCGTGTAATTCCCTCATGATCGACACTGTAGCTTAAAAATAACCGCCGTATCTTTAAAAAGTGTGATAACGTGTTTGCATGCTCTCATTTCACGCTCATTCATACGTATATGTTTCACTGTTGCTCACATTCAACCTACCCCGTTTTGGAAGGGGTATCGACTCCTAGTGGGAAACCACTAGCACCATCAGTCTTTCAGTGGCTGCTGAGAAGTTTGGATTTGAATCCATTTTTTTCCATGGAGCTGGCGAGAGGGGTGCCAACTGAGCAGTCATCTACAGATGCTTGGAACAGCACTGTTTCATTTATTCCTCAGAACATTTAAACAATCTTACAGATTCAAGGAGTGGAGATTTTTCTTAATTCGGCTATGTTTTTATTCCTAAAATACCTTTTAGAAATAAAGTGTATTTGCTTACCATTTTTCTATCACCTTTTTTAACATAAATCTGTCTTTCACTATGCTTTTATTATTAAAGAGCAAAAGACACACAGACGATGAATGAAATGCAGAGCAAAACAAACATTCACCCCCAGTCAAGAGAGCTTGGTTAAATCCAGCGTTCTTTTGCTCACCATGCCACCCCAGTTTGGACCCAGCCATATGCAAATCAATCTTGACCCTGTGCCTCATGGGAACAGTCCAGCCCGAACTGCAAAGCCAGGTCCTCCCTGGACCAGAAACAAGCACCTTGAGACCGGTTTCAAGGCATCACCCCTCATCAGCCGGGCTACTTTTAATCCAAAGTATAAA
The DNA here is from genome assembly GCF_964204655.1 of Triturus cristatus. Lineage (NCBI taxonomy): Eukaryota > Metazoa > Chordata > Amphibia > Caudata > Salamandridae > Triturus > Triturus cristatus. The sequence continues at coordinate 443,935,610 of NC_140589.1, read as the reverse complement.
ATATTCAAAGTGCATTAGATATTAAGATTTCAAAACTTTCAATGCAGGTAACCATGATATTGGCGTATTCCTTAATAACATGAGATGTTAGCGCTGACTCGGATGGGCATGTAACGACGCCGACCAAGCATTCACAGTGTCTATAAATACAGGGGAGTTTTACTGGTTATGCTCTGTGTGCTGGTGCGAAGACGCAAAGTAGGAGAGATGTGTCTGTGGTGGCCATTTGTATTGCAGGTTCTGATAGTAGCCCTGGTTGTTGTGGTGAGAATGGAAGCAGGAGAATGGAATTGCATTTGCAGTGCTACTGTGATATGAGACGTTCGAAGTGCTGATCCCGTTAAAGATACTTGAAGTGTTCTTAATAAGTTGATACAGGACCGCCTGTTTATTGTGCCCTGCACTGATGGATTAAGATATAAAAGTGTTCTACTGATGCAGGCTTATATTACCATAGACCTTAGTCAAAGGCTGAAACGGATCCATGCAAAAACATCAGACTGAGGGGCATTTGAAATCAATTACTTCAAGAGCTCTGCGTCAAGGGAGTTTCTTTAAGACTCACACAGCATGACTGCACTTTGGCCTGCAGCATCTCTCGCTATTAAGTCACCCATCTTCCTATTATTTCTATGAAATAAGTTTGTATTTCCTGTACCATTTTGGATTCTAAGTATAGCACCCTCTTCATGCAAAAATCTCTTTTATTTACCCCGCAAAATTGTTTGTATGTTTACCTGATCATATTGTGTTTCTATACTGTTGGGGGCATGAGAAATATAAATTAATTGTTTTAGGCTTCTTACACAGCTCGCCCTCCCTTAAACAGCTTGCCCTCTCTAAATATAAACCAGGAGGTCACCGATGGTAGAGAGCTCATGCTTGTGTGGGGCAGATCTTTCATTGCTGATGCTGAGTGTGAATGAGCTTGAGGTCTATGCAAATCTCTTTTTGCATGTCCAACAATAGTACTACAGAGACTCATGGGAGCTTGTGTGATTTGACTGCAACCTGGGCTTGCAGTATATTCTCAGCTAACCCGGCCTAATTGCCTTTGGTGGTGCCAGGTGTCTGAGTGGGGATTTTCGACCTTTTGTGACCCTCAGCAAAAGGAGTGTGTACGACATGATAGAGGTTTTAGTGGCTGCAATACACATACTGATAAACCCCAACCACAGAAGAGGATAGTTGAACGTTTGTCAGGCAGCGCTCAAGTTTATAGAGCTTAATTTCTACAACATAATGTGCAGTAGCCCGGTGTGTTTATTATGACAATACTCCGCCCATCTGAGGGACTCCACGGAATTTCATGGGGTTTGATGATGACTCCGAAGAATTCTGCTGAGTAAAACTCCGCAATCTCCTGCCAGGCCTAGTCCTGTGCAGGTTTACTTGTCTCTAATGCAAAAATGATGTGCTTGAATAAGCAGTACGAAAGAGCTTTATTAAGTGAAGCAGGATTATTGCGTTGTTTAGCAGTAAGTACCTTAGCAGGCACAATATATCCTGATTGAAAAGATGTGGAAACACATGAAGTGCTCTCCAGTTCAACAGCACAAACTACGTCTGTCTGACCTATTGTTAGTTGGATATATTGAGCGAGAGCGACCCCTTGTATTTTTCAAGGGAATGGGGTACTAATATCACACCAAAAGATGCAATCCCTCTGCTAAGACACAGTGGTACAGTACTAGTATTTCATAGCACTACAATCAATTAAATTCTACTCCAATCATCATAATATGTTACTCACATTTATTATACAGAAAAAATATTTAAAAACAATTTGTGTACACGTATTTTATAAAAACAGATCATACATTTGCATGAATATAAAAACACAAAATTAAACACCATATACTGTTGGACAAATATTAAAGAAAAACATATAACAGCCTGTTTTGAGCCCGCAAAACAGAAAAAAACATGAGACAGTATGCTTTGTCATTTGTTACACATCCTATTGGGCAGTAAATTGATATCCGTAGTTTGTGATATGTTCCACAATTACATCTACTCCTAAAACCACGGTTCTCCCCAGATTGTGTAGTTAAGAAGCGTCGACGCGTTTCGATGGTAGACCTTATTAATCCATCTTTATCAAGACAAGTTTTATAGGCTTTAAGTCCTCGTTATTAGATTCGGGACCTATTGAAAAAAAGAAAAAAATTTTGTTTTATATCTCAATAGTGGAATGCATACTCCATTCTCGGATTGCTAGCTTAACCAGTATCACTCTGATTATCAAGCCTGGCTAATGATGCATTCAAGAATACTACGTAGGGCACCATGGTGTTATACTATAATTATTGATTCCCCTAACTTATACAAAATCTCATTCTTTTAAATATAATTGTTTTCACGAGGAATCTATCCCCTTAATTAGTATGGAGCCAACACGGTGTTTATTACAGTAAAAGAGAACCACTTACTTCTCTGTGTTGAAAAGCGATGATCAATTAATATTAGTCAATGATATTCCTGATATATATTATGCACAAAGGAAACAGAGGTCCGAGCTATCTGTCCTCATGGGCATCTTACCTAGTATAAAAAATATAATAATAAATACTTATGAGAAGCACTTCTAACAAGAAAGCTACGTTTATCTTATTGTTTAAGCAGCGTGTCCTGCTCGCATAAACCAACTGGCCCCTAGAGTTTTACCACCATATTTTGTATTTTATAATCAGTAGTACACAAAGAGACTACTTACTTGTCTGTTTCCAGTACAAATATCCTAGTATATATTGAAAGCAGAGTGACGGGGATTCATAATAATTCTCCCACAATGGACGTCACTAGTTCGCCAAATAAACAACGTGCGCAGATAATAGCGCCACGAGGCAGCTTGAGATAGCGTGACGGGGATCCGTAATCGCTTTTCCCTTGATATGCGTCACCTGTTAAAAATACATGTCTAAGTGTTAGCGTTACACAGATAAAGTGACCAGCTAACGAAGCATAGAGTCCCCTTTAGTTCATTCTATCGTTTTTGATTTAGTTGCTCGTGCTCTCACCTCTGCGTACGATGTTGACCTATTCGAGTGCGGAAATGCTCCTGATTACTCTCGCCTCACCTCCGCACAAGGCGCCTGCTTATTTGTTAGTGCTGTCAAGAGCTGTGATAGGTCGGTGGGCCCACCTGACACAGTCACGTGTCATATGAATCTCTTTTTTTTTTTTTTTTTTTTTTTTTTTTATAATTTCTTTATTATTGTGTTTGTTTATTTGTTTATCGAGACAATTTGTCAAAGTAACCCACACGAGTTTTTTACGGCGGGCGCATAATGTGATTACTAGTTAATATGGACTCACATTGGCTTAGAAAAACGGGGGGGTCAAAGCATACATGTGACTCCACACATCTTGTATATTAGTGACCAACAAGATGTATCATTTATTTAAAATAGTGTGCCGCGCGTCCTATTAAAAAAGTGAGCCATGCATTGCATTATATAGATGGTTATGTGGAGAATATCCCAACGACAACCTAGTTTATGGAAATAACCTGATTAAGTGGATAATCAAGGTCCAGCTCTCATCATAACTCGTAGTTAGTTTATATCACGTGAAACCGTCCGTAATGTTCTTTGAATATGCGAGACTTGTTAAATGTGAGAGAGCATTATCAACCCATACGCCTTACAGCTATTGACGCCCTTAAGAAAGAGGTGGCATTACTTTTAAATCAAGGGAGAGAACTAGGATGGATATGCGAGAATGAATATAAATTCTTATTGAACTCTCACCCCATGACTCCGGCCATCTATGGACTTCCCAAAATCCATAAATGTATCACTGATCCACCAATGAGGCCCATTGTGAGCAGTGTAGGATCACTATTGGAGCCCTTGAGCAAATATGTAGACCACTTTCTTAAACCGATTGTCCAGAAACAGAGATCTTATTTAAAGGATACAGCACATGCTATTTCGGTGTTTGAGGGGCAGGGCTTCAACAGGGTTAACCAGCTGTTGGTGACCCTGGATATTGAAGCCCTGTATACGAATATCCCCCAGAATGACACCATAAGAGTTATCTCGAACATTTTAGACCAAGAGGATCTGGAGGGTGCTAACAAGGGCTTCATTATGTCCTGTATTAAAATGGTACTCAAAAACAATATATTTTTATTCAAAGATGAAGCCTATATTCAAATCAAAGGAACCAGCATGGGGGCTGCCTGTGCGCCGAGCCTGGCATGCCTCTATGTTGGTGACTTTGAAACCAAACATGTGTATAATGAGATGGCTCCATTTTTTAAAAATGTTACCTGCTGGCACCGTTACATTGACGATATCATCTTTGTCTGGAACGGTGCCAGCCAGGATTTAGAGCTGTTTCTAGAATGGATCAATTTGGGAGATCCAAATCTGAAATTTACGGCTCATTATAGTGATTCTGAGGTTGCCTTTTTAGACATAAAAATCAAAAATGTCATGGATACTCTGCAGGTTGAGTTATATTCCAAACCTACTGATAAAAACACACTCTTATTATATGGTAGTAACCATCCTCGCTCCCAAAAGGACAATATTCCCTTTGGGGAATTTTTAAGACTTAGGCGTAATTGCACAACCCTCTCAGATTTTTATCTCCATTCTGAAACTCTGAAGAAAAAACTGTCCGCTAGAGGTTATCCTAGCAAATTGATCAAACACTCGTTCAAAAGAGCGAGATTTTATAATCGTGATCATTTATTGGAGATCAATAAAGAGAAAAAAGATGATAAAACAACAGGACGCATAGTTTTTGTTTCGCAATTTTCCAATCTTAGTAATAGGATCAAAAATATTGTTAATAAGAATTGGAAGATTTTAAACTATGGAGCTGAAACAATTTTAGAAAAGCCTCTGTTTTCATTTAGGCGAAACAAAACAATACGGAATTCGTTAGTCAGAACATATGACGAAAAGCATGAAATTCAAACTATGGTCACAGGAGGCAAAGCAAAGGGCAATTACAAATGTGGAACGTGTTCCATTTGTCCCCTATGCCTTGAAGCAAAAAGTCTCACTCACAATAACAAAACGATCTGGGCTAGAAATCTAAACAACTGTCGTAGCAAGAATGTCGTTTACCTGTTAATATGCCCATGTGGTTTTGGGTACGTAGGTGAAACGAGTAGGGAGCTACGTACCCGCCTGTTGGAGCATAAATCGGCTATTAAAACAAGAAAAGTGAATGCTCCTCTTACAGATCACTTCCTGGAAAAGAACCACAATTGGGAACAAATACAGTGGTTTATTCTAGAAAAAGTGACTGTTAATAGAAGAGGTGGTGACGTCAATATAAAAAGAAAAAAGAGAGAACAATGGTTTATATGCCATCTGAATACAGTAGAGAAGGGACTTAACTCGAAGGAGGACTGGATGAGTATCATTGCCACCTGAGAAAATGCCAAGGTTGGCGAGCTCATAGTATCAGCCAGTTCTTTCCATGTTAGACAGGAGATTAACACGAAGATACAATCGCAATCAGATTAAAGAATGATCGTTGAAATTTCAGAATACACTACTGTTAGACCCTGTATATGGACTATTTGTAGTACATTGGTGGATATGATTGATTGCTAAAGTTTTTGAAACTATCATTGTAACATCTAACATCTCATATAAGGGTTATTTGGAATATGTAAGGTGAGGTGAGAAAAGTATAGCTATAATTTGATATGTAATGAAACAAGTTATGTCTCTATTCAATATAGGCTTTACGATCGCAAATCATATTGGAAATTGCATATAATAGAGAATTGGTTCTGTTTTTGATTGCATCCACCTAATAATATTATAATATGTGGTTGATGATTGCAAGCCATATTGTAAACGAGAGAAAAAGGAGAATTGTGGTTCTTAATTACTTCCAGTTCATATTGCAATCACTATAATGTACTGAAATATGTGGCTAATTTTATACCCTGTATAGAAATATATAAGATAATATGTGTAAATGAATTGTTAGAGACGTAGGGCATGTCCGTGCGTATGTCCTTAGGATTATTGTAAAGTGTGAGAATAAAGTTGGAGAATATTCAAAGAACATTACGGACGGTTTCACGTGATATAAACTAACTACGAGTTATGATGAGAGCTGGACCTTGATTATCCACTTAATCAGGTTATTTCCATAAACTAGGTTGTCGTTGGGATATTCTCCACATAACCATCTATATAATGCAATGCATGGCTCACTTTTTTAATAGGACGCGCGGCACACTATTTTAAATAAATGATACATCTTGTTGGTCACTAATATACAAGATGTGTGGAGTCACATGTATGCTTTGACCCCCCCGTTTTTCTAAGCCAATGTGAGTCCATATTAACTAGTAATCACATTATGCGCCCGCCGTAAAAAACTCGTGTGGGTTACTTTGACAAATTGTCTCGATAAACAAATAAACAAACACAATAATAAAGAAATTATAAAAAAAAAAAAAAAAAAAAAAAAAAAAGAGATTCATATGACACGTGACTGTGTCAGGTGGGCCCACCGACCTATCACAGCTCTTGACAGCACTAACAAATAAGCAGGCGCCTTGTGCGGAGGTGAGGCGAGAGTAATCAGGAGCATTTCCGCACTCGAATAGGTCAACATCGTACGCAGAGGTGAGAGCACGAGCAACTAAATCAAAAACGATAGAATGAACTAAAGGGGACTCTATGCTTCGTTAGCTGGTCACTTTATCTGTGTAACGCTAACACTTAGACATGTATTTTTAACAGGTGACGCATATCAAGGGAAAAGCGATTACGGATCCCCGTCACGCTATCTCAAGCTGCCTCGTGGCGCTATTATCTGCGCACGTTGTTTATTTGGCGAACTAGTGACGTCCATTGTGGGAGAATTATTATGAATCCCCGTCACTCTGCTTTCAATATATACTAGGATATTTGTACTGGAAACAGACAAGTAAGTAGTCTCTTTGTGTACTACTGATTATAAAATACAAAATATGGTGGTAAAACTCTAGGGGCCAGTTGGTTTATGCGAGCAGGACACGCTGCTTAAACAATAAGATAAACGTAGCTTTCTTGTTAGAAGTGCTTCTCATAAGTATTTATTATTATATTTTTTATACTAGGTAAGATGCCCATGAGGACAGATAGCTCGGACCTCTGTTTCCTTTGTGCATAATATATATCAGGAATATCATTGACTAATATTAATTGATCATCGCTTTTCAACACAGAGAAGTAAGTGGTTCTCTTTTACTGTAATAAACACCGTGTTGGCTCCATACTAATTAAGGGGATAGATTCCTCGTGAAAACAATTATATTTAAAAGAATGAGATTTTGTATAAGTTAGGGGAATCAATAATTATAGTATAACACCATGGTGCCCTACGTAGTATTCTTGAATGCATCATTAGCCAGGCTTGATAATCAGAGTGATACTGGTTAAGCTAGCAATCCGAGAATGGAGTATGCATTCCACTATTGAGATATAAAACAAAATTTTTTTCTTTTTTTCAATAGGTCCCGAATCTAATAACGAGGACTTAAAGCCTATAAAACTTGTCTTGATAAAGATGGATTAATAAGGTCTACCATCGAAACGCGTCGACGCTTCTTAACTACACAATCTGGGGAGAACCGTGGTTTTAGGAGTAGATGTAATTGTGGAACATATCACAAACTACGGATATCAATTTACTGCCCAATAGGATGTGTAACAAATGACAAAGCATACTGTCTCATGTTTTTTTCTGTTTTGCGGGCTCAAAACAGGCTGTTATATGTTTTTCTTTAATATTTGTCCAACAGTATATGGTGTTTAATTTTGTGTTTTTATATTCATGCAAATGTATGATCTGTTTTTATAAAATACGTGTACACAAATTGTTTTTAAATATTTTTTCTGTATAATAAATGTGAGTAACATATTATGATGATTGGAGTAGAATTTAATTGATTGTAGTGCTATGAAATACTAGTACTGTACCACTGTGTCTTAGCAGAGGGATTGCATCTTTTGGTGTGACCTATTGTTAGACCAGGCACCATTGGCGTGGGTCTCCCTTCCATTTTGTGGTGTTGCCTCCTGTGTTTTTGCAATGTATTTACTGGTATAGATGCTTTGGGCACTTTGCCACTCCTATTCAGTGCCAAAGTGGAAGTGCTCCCTATAGTAAATTGTTGTAATGGATTAGTGACTCCATGATTGGCTTATTTGATTTCCTTGACAGACACTAGTACAGTTCACCATGTGTGCCCAGGGCCTGTAAATCAAATGCTGCTGGTGGGCTTGCAGCACTGGTTGTGCCATCCACAGAAGCAGCTGGAAAAATGTGACTCAGGCCTGCCATTGCAGAGCCTGTGTGCAGCCTGGGGCTGCCATGTCGACTGGAAAGTGTACACACTTGCCAGTCCCTAAACCTTCCCTTTTCTACATGTTAGTCACCCCTAAGTTAGGCCCAAGGTACCCCCATGGGCAGGGTGCATTGTATGTAAAAGGTAGGACATGCCCTGATGTGTGTGGCATGTCCTGATAGTGAATTACAGCCAATTTCGTTTTTCACTATTGCAAGGCTACCTGTTTCCTTAGGCCAGAATGGGCAGTTTGATTATTACATCTTATAATCCTAACTGACTTAGAGAACTAGGTAGAAATTCGAGTTTAGTATGCCTGATCTCAGAATGTTAAAATACATCTTTTAGTGAAGGTGGTTTTTACATTCTGTGTTTAAAAGTACCACTTTTAGAAAATAGGTATTTTCTTGCCTAACCATCCAGCATGCCTCTGCTAGGTTTTTGTATTCCTTGTCTGGTTTGTGAGTGACAGGGGCTGGGGTGGCTTCAAGAGTCTGGGTGAGTCAGCACAAGGTTGAATAGAACTATCTGCATTTGGAGTGGTAGGAGGAGTAGCACCTGGGCCTGAATAGGGTTGTGCCTGCCTTCCACAATGCTGGCTCCACCTCCTGTGGTGCATCTGATGACCCTGGCCCACACTGACAAAGGAAGTAGTTGTGCACTGGCAGAGTGCACCCAGAACTGGTTTGGACTGGATCCAGGACCCCTCACACATAGAGAACAGAGACTTTAGGGGTATAAAAACTGATAGCTGAAACCCTTGAACTTTAGATCACTTCTGGGAATCAAGACAAACCTTTGCCAAGGAGCAGAACCAAGGAAGTTGAGGGAGGAGACTGCCCCTGTGCTGTTTTGCTATTTCAGGGGACGGCCTGCAGTGGTTACTTTATTTTCCAAGGAAAGGGGAAAAGGACTTTTGTGAACTTTTCATAATCTTGAGGAAGAATCTCCAAGGGCTTGAAGTGTGATTGCCTCCTGCTGTAGTCTCAGGGATACAAGACTTCACCACCAACTCCCCTGAATTCCCTTGCTGAGAATTCTACCTGCAAAGAGGTGCCTACTGTTGTTTGGGCCCTCTGGGAAGACTGCATGTTGCTGGGAGCTGGAAGCACGATGCAACGGGGAGAAGCTTGTCGCCGCTGCAGCAGTTGCCATTGCATCGCCGAAGAAGTGTGCCGCTGCCGCAGCTGTTCACCGTTGCATCACCGTCGGAGCGCGTCACATCACCGGAGAAGCGTGTCGCTGCCGCAGAGGTTGTCATCGCATCACCAGAGAAGCATGTTGCAGGGCCTGTCGCAGCTCAGAAGTTACCGAGTTCGCAGCACGGCCGTCGGGCGTGCATGCATCGCATCCAACGTTGATGCATCGCATCAAAGATGTCATTTTGTCGCATTGCACCGGATCATCCTATCGAGGTGCCATCTTGTTGCATCGCCACCGGGCCGCAGTAAGAAATTACGCATCAACTCCCCACACAATAAGGAAGCGAGCCTCAACTCCCCTGCACAGAAGTAAGGAACCGACGCAACCAATCCCTTGAGTGTAAGGAATGGCACATCAACTTCCCTGCGACCCTTTTGTTTGTTTTGCAAGACGCATCTAAGGTACTTTGAGAGTAAAGTGTTGCATTTACCATCTACATTGAACTAAGCTATTTCTACCATTTTAAAGTCTGATTTTTGATTACAATATTGTGGATTTTTGTCGTTTGGTCTTGTGTTAAGTCTAGTAAAGATTACTTATTTTTCTAAACTGGTGTGGTGTCCATTTGTAGTGTTTTCACTGTATTACTGAATGTGTTCACAAACGCTTTACACACTGCCTCTGAGATAAGCCTGTGTGCTCGTGCCGAGCTACCAAGGGGGTGAGCAGGGGTTATTTTAGAAGTGTAGCCCCTTACCCTGACTGGAAGCAAGCATCCCTATTTGGACAAAGGTACCTACCTCTACCAACTAGAGACCCCCAATTCTAACATTGGTGGCCAGCGGTGAGGATTTGGACTTGCATTTGTGATTCATATACAGTGATTGGTGTACACTACTAGTGAGATACCTCTGCTGTTTGGAGCACCCTCTCGCTGTGAAGCTACCTGTGGCCAAAGAACCCTGCTATTATCCGTTGACACCGCTAACCCCGCTGGTCGAGTCCCTCCCGCCGCCGCAGTTTCCAGCTCCTCGCGGCCGCAGTGGGGAGGGACGCTGGAACTACAACTCCCAGCATTCCCAGGGGCGGAAGTGACATCGTCGAGCAGCGCGTCTGGAGGCGCATAAATTAAAGCATAGCCCCGGTGGAGCGGGCATACCTCTGCTGTTTGGAGCACCCTCTCGCTGTGAAGCTACCTGTGGCCAAAGAACCCTGCTATTATCCGTTGACACCGCTAACCCCGCTGGTCGAGTCCCTCCCGCCGCCGCAGTTTCCAGCTCCTCACGGCCACAGTGGGGAGGGACGCTGGAACTACAACTCCCAGCATTCCCAGGGGCGGAAGTGACATCGTCGAGCAGCGCGTCTGGAGGCGCATAAATTAAAGCATAGCCCCAGCTCCGCGGGACGCGAGCGGGACGCCGGGCGAAGCCCGGGCAAAGGGCGGGCCCTCTGTGGCCCTCAGTGACCGAGGTAGGCCGGGCTGGGCCCGGTCCCTTATTTCTCATTTGTATACATTGTAATTACTTGTCTGCATTCGTGCCCACTTGAGTAGAAGGGTAACTTGATGCAAGTACTGTGATAGCTATACTGCACCCTGGTCCTACCTGTTTTGCCAGGGACTGACTCAATTCCAGACTTTTATACGTTTTATATTGCTACATTTCTTTTTTATTACTGTGGAATATGTCTAAAACTTTACGATCAGGAAGGGTAGTGGGAGAAAAACCTGCCCGGAAATTAACTACCATCCGCACAAGAAACAAGTCAGTAAACAACCCACCTTTGAAAGGACAATGTCAGTTATCTGAACTCTGGGATCTATCTGGTATATAAAAACCTAAATGTGCGACTCTACATAATCCAGATATTAAAGTCCTGGAAGTACACGTACCAACTACCTCTGTGCCCCGATCTCCCCAGGTCCAGCAGGGGGCCCTCCAAACTATGGTAGGAGGGTCTCCCTTTCGGGACCCTACAGACGGGAAACTGATGATTATAAGTGAGCCAGTGCACATACCATCGATCCCTCAGTTACCCATGAATGACAGGCCGGGGGATGACCTGTCTGCACTATCCATTGACTTGGAACTATGGGGACGCTACGTAAGCCCTGCTAAAGTGGAATCTCTGGAGCAATTTAAAGTTCAGGGGGGAGCCACCCCATCAGGGTTAATGCTGTATAGTAGCACCCCGTCGCTAAATAGACATGAAATATCTGACTTGCTAAACTCCTCCAAGAGCCCCGACCTCAATCTCCTGGATAATATTTGCACTGCGGAAGCACGAGAAAAGCCGATCTCTGAGTCCATGATCGCGCTGGAACAACGCCTTGCTTCAATTTTGCTGCTTCTAGGGAAATTTGTAGGCAGCTCGGACTGTATCCTTGAATCAGTTACCCAGATCCTAAAGTTATTGCTGCAGAAAGTGCCGGATGCGAGTAAGGCCTTTCCCCCTAAGCCTGAACAATCTGTATCTGAGGGGAAATTCAAAGCCATTAGAAGCGAACTAGTTAGGAAAAATGAAGAGTCTTCTATGGTCCCTCATAAGGAGATGCCTCATACTGCAGCCTCTAACTGTATCAAGAATATAGTCCTGGAGATAGAGGAGGAGGATAAAGTCTTGCCAGGCTCCAAAACGGTTCAGGAATTATTTCCTATCTTTGTCCCGGATGGCGGAAAAGACCTCCTGCCCGACAAATCTGAGGTCAATGAAGAAAAGAGAAAATATGGTAAACAAAAAAGTACCAAAGCCAGTAAGAGGAAACCAATTCGAAAGTATAGAAAGAAGAAGCAACGGAGGATCATTTTCCAAAAATGCACAGAGACAAGGGAGAATGAAATAAGGAATGGGGAATCCTTATCTACTTCCTTAAAAGTGGATATGGATTTGAACTTAACCACTTCAACCTCAGTGGAGGAGGGAAATGAACAAGGCAGCCTGCCTTCCCAGGAAGATTTACCACAAATTGGGGGCTCTCTCCCAGGCTCTCCTTCTCGGAGTGCACTTGGAGGACCAATTTCTTATCCATCCGGGATTTTAAACCCTTTGGCCCCCCCCTTTGTGGTAACAATTGACTCTGAAAATTCTCGCCCTCCGGCCCGGCCTGTAAGTACGTCAAAGGCCCCTGTGGATGTGCGTGTACTAGATTTTGTTCCATTATTTGATACTGACCTCTTATTAAATAGAGCCTGGCTTCTCAAGCGTTTCAGTGAGGTTGAATGTCTCTACCACATTCAGTCCAGAGACATTGAACTGGTGACTCTGTTGGGTGGAAGTCGGGTTTTGAGTATTCGGGTGAAATTTTATTCCCCTATCATAACAAATTTGATACTAGAACAGGCTGAAAATTTTCAACGCTTAGGTATTGATATTCTACCTATCTCTACCCCAGGCAAGCCAAACTCTTTCGATAAGCAGGGGTTGAGGGGTGGTGAGCAAAACGGGGTAACCTCTCCTCTGAGAGACCTGAAAATTTGGGTTTCCAGGGGAAAACGCTTAGTATCGCACGTGAAGCCTCTCCCACTAGTTGAGAATTCCACACTCAATGATGACAATAACCGGTGGAATTGGCTCCATAGTGCATTATCAACAAAAAATAAGGATAACCCCAAATTGTTCCACCATCTTTAACCCAGCCTTAAACATAATCTCCTGGAACGCGGCCGGATTCCATAGCAGCCCGGAGAAAATGACCTTTTTATCCACTCTGGAGGCTGATATATTGTGCATCCAGGAAACATGGTGCATAGATAGGTTAACGCCTTTAAAAGATTTTTATGTTTTGGAAGTTCCGGCTGCGCCCTCTAAGAAAGGGCATGCTAGGGGGGGGCTCGCCTGTTTACTGTCAAATAAGTTTCAATGGAGATTTTCCCATTATATTGACTCCAGTAGACTTTTCCACACAATAACATTAGAAAATATGTTCCATGACAATGTAAAATACCCCATGGTAATTTTCAATGTGTATATTCCGCCTGAGGAATGTTTTAATGATAAATTGCAGCGGGTTCTCCAGTATATGGATAAGATAAAAAATTCACCTCCTTTTCCTGTAATCTTGCTTATCGGTGATTTGAATTGTAAAGTTTCAAACGCTAGTCTAAAACTCTTCAGGGATAAAGCTAAGGAGGAAGCACATTGCATCCCCCAGACGCTCTTCCCTGAAAACTTAAGGACAAATAAAAGGGGGAAGATCTTGTTAAAAGAATTAGCGATCGGGGATGGTATTATCTTAAATGGAAGATTTCCATCTGACGTCCCCGCAAATTATACCCACAAATCCCCCTTTGGGTCATCAATTTTGGACTATGCTATCGCCAGCTACAGTCTGTTTCCCCAGATTCTTGACTTAAAGATCACACCCACGACTCTGAGCGACCACAGTATATTGTTACTATCAATTTCGTTAAATTCTATGAATACGGCATCTTGGTCGCTAAATGGCAGGGAGGCTACCTTCCACTCGACATCTGGAAGATGCTTCTGGAATAATGCTGCCATTAATGGGGTGCAGGAGCTACTGACCGATACCCTTAGGGAAATAGAAGAGTGGAACGGAAATGAAATAGTTTGTTTTGAGGAATTCATGGTAAAGATTCTATTGAATGCTAAAAAAACTGTCCCCCCTAGGAAAAAAGGAGAGGTAGTTCCTCTGACTCTCCGTAATCTGAATAGGGAATTAAACAAACTAATCCGTGCACAGTACGTTGAAAGGGTACCGGAACGTGGGAAAGATATCGCTAGGTTAAAAAGAAAGAGAAGCAGACTCAAGCTAAAAATTAAAAGGGACAGGGAGGATGAAGTATGGATTAAATTAAGGGAATCTGCTGCTTATGGCAACATTAAAGATTTTTGGGCAATAATCGGGAAAGGATGTGGTACACGCCACTCCCCTACTCCCATAGCTATACCAGAAGATCTATGGTCCTCTCATATCCGAGAATTATATGCAGGGAACGGGACCACAGGTGTGGATAACTTCATGTACGCTGCCCCTGATGACTCGGTCTTCTTTCCCTCTGAGAAGGAAATCGAGTTGGCTATAAAAAATATGCGATCCTCTGGGGCCATGGGACCGGATGAGCTTCCGATGACGGCCCTAAAACAAGACCCTTTAACCTGGAGTAAAATCTTGTACCCCCTGTTTAGGGCATGCCATCTTTCCAAACGTGTCCCTGCATCGTGGAGAGGAAGCATTCTGGTCCCTATCTTCAAAAAGGGAGCAAGGGACAGCCCCAGTAATTATCGCATGATTGCGCTCCTCGACTCCATCGGAAAGGTCTTTGCGAAATGCCTCCTAAGATCTCTTTCTGATTGGGTCGAGGAGCGCAACATCTTGCCGTTGGAACAGACTGGCTTCCGAAGGGAACATGGCACTCTGGACAACCTGACTGCCCTTCAGGTTATTACTGATAAATATGTCCAGGTGAGAGGGGGTGTTGTATACGCCGCCTTCATTGATTTCTCCACAGCGTTCGATAAAGTAGATCGGGGAACGCTGTGGAGAAAATTGGCGACGCTGGGTGTCCCTACTCCCCTGCTGGAATTGGTGCGGGCTCTGCACACTGAGACCTGGTGCAGGGTCTTAATGGGGGGCGAAGGGGGGCTGTCGGCCAAAATACCATCTCAGAATGGCCTTAAACAGGGCTGCTTATTGGCGCCCCTGTTGTTTTCCCTATACACAACTGACCTCCCTGCTGCTGTGTCCCATAGTGAGGGGATCGCACCGTTGATAGGAGGGGTGCCAATAGCCTGTCTGATGTATGCCGATGATGTGTTATTGCTTGACTTAACTCCTGTGGGTCTGGCAAATCGGCTTCAGGCTCTTCAGGACTTTGCTGGGGAGCATCATATGAAGATCAATATTAATAAAAGTAAAGTGATGTGTATTGCTGGTAGGAAGAAATGCCGCTCGACAAATTTTGGTTGGGCTATTGGAGGGCTTAGATTGGAGGTCGTAACTTGTTATACCTTTTTAGGGAAAATATTCTCGGCCAATATGAGCGAGAATCTTCATATAGAGCATTGCTCTCGCAAAGCTCTTGCCCATGGCAATGGGTTAAAGTCCCTATACCTGGCAACGGGGAAAAGACATTTTTCTAGCCTTCTAGAAGTATTTAGAGCTAAAATCCCCGCAACCATCTTGTATGGTATAGAAATAATAGAGATAAAATATTGGGACTTTTGCCACAAGACTGAGGGAAAACTCCTAAGATCCCTCTCGACTCTTAACAATGCCTGTTCACTGGCTGCCTGCAGGCTGGATTTCGGACTCAGGAGTGCCTGGGTTCAGGGGCTGTGCGCCTTAATAAGGTGGGTAGCCAGCTTAGCCAGAGCGAGAGAAGGAACCCTGCGAGTTTTACTCAAAAATGAACTTTTGGGCAATTTTAAGGAGTTCTCTAAACTTGTTAGTAATTTTAGAGGGGCTGTGAAAATCCTTAGACTGGATGAAAGCGCTCTTTTCTCCTATTCTCCCACGCAGTTAAAGCAGGTCCTTAAGGAGGCTTCGTGGGAGTATTGTTTTCTATCCGACAAAAAAACAGTTGGAGATAAAAGGAATGTGGAGCCGCTGATCTCCTCCTATAGGTTGAAACAGCCCCAACCGTATGCCCTGTGGAACTTGCCACATGGGATACGCAGGTTTTGGTTTTTATTACGTTATGACTTAATCCCTCTTAACGTGTTGCTGTCCAAATGGCATGGCACTTCACCGTTGTGCAATCTATGTAAATTAAATAACCAGGACTGTATGCATGTACTTTTGATTTGTCCTATGTTACGTAGCTTGCGCAAGCGATGGCTTAAAGTAATCTGTCTACGCCTCAGCATTGTCACTTTACAAGATTTTCTTCATGCACTTTATTGCCCACCAAATGAAATGTTCTGTGCTTATGTTTTTAACTTTTTTAAAGGATTTTTAGCTATTTATTAAATTTTCTGGAAGATTGTGCCGGCCCGGCCTTGTGGGACTGATGGCTTGCAGTGTACCTATTACGGTTCGAATACTATGTTTTCATAATTCTTGTACTTTTGATGACTGTGTTGCTTTGTCTGTACATGTTTATGTGGCCCTCTTTTGAGAGCCAAAACATAATAAATAAATAAATAAATAAATACTAGTGAGTGCAGACCATAACGCGACCACATTCCTTTTTGGTAGACTTTTCCTTGGAACTTCTTTTTGCTTTTTGAGAACTGCCAACTGTTTTTCACCAAGAGCAAAGCAGCATCTATTGTATCTGTTGACATTGATTTTGAAGAAGATAGGATTGACGCTTACACTGTCTCTTACCGCAAATCTGCTTGCAGGAAATTTAAAGTCTCTATGAAAGGCCTCACTAAGAAAGAGGAATAACAAAAGGCGCTGAAGGCCTGGGTAGAATCTAGGAATGCCAGTGAGCATCCTGAAGAGCCTAGGGAGGAGGTAGAGAATTTAAATGGGCAGCTAGAGGGGCCAGTGGGCCAGGATGGGAAGAAAGTGCCTTCCAGAACAGGCAGGAGTGTTTCTTCAAAGGACCTGTCCCCAAGAGAGTTGGAGGACAGGGAGAGAAATAGAGTGCATAAGATGGAGCTTGCCAAGGTCAAAATAGGTGGTCAGATGAAGTTGGAGAATAAGAAGTTGGCCTTGGAGGAAACAAGAATGCATTTGGAGCATGAGAGAATTTTGAGGGAATTGGAATTGGAAGCTAAGAGTTTAGAAATGTCTCCCTCTGGTGGCAGCGCACCTTCCATGCCTGTAGAAACAAGAGTGTTTATTCCGAAGGATGTAATTAAGGAGTTTCATAAGAATTAACCCTGGGCGTAGTTCACGTAGTAGCGCTACGCGAAGTGCACTTCGCACTACGCGAGATACGCGTAGCACTACACGACCTGCGTAGTTCGCTGTTCGCGATGATTTCACAGTGCCAGATGCTTGACGCACTGTGCAATCATTGAAAACGGCATCTTGCACAGTGCGAGCTGTCGTTTTCTGCCGCTTAAGTAGATTTTTACCCGAGCGGCAGCTTTCTCAATGCGGACTGGTAGTTTCTCATTGCGAGCGGTCGCAAGCATATGCGACCACTCGCAATGAGAAACCTGACCTCCCCGCCTTGAGAATCTCACCTGGAGGTTTATTTTCCACTCTCGCGACCAGCAACTTGATGTTGCTGATCGGGAACGAGGAACAAGTCTCGCGGGGATGTCATTTTGATCGCTCGCGGTCGTCAACTTGACGTTGAGGACCGCGAGCGAGCAAAAAATGCAAACTACGCTACGCTACGCTACGCGTTTTTGCACTGTGCTGCGTGCACTTCGCGTAGCGTGAAGTAGCAGAAACTACGCAAACTTCGCGAGCGTAGCATAATTGTCCGCCCAGGGTTAATAAGAATGAAGATATTGGGCAATGGTTCAAAGCCTATGAGGTAGCTATGACCTCCCACCCGGTCCCTGAGAAGGATTGGGGAGCGGGGTTGTGGGGCCGGTTCCTCAGTGATGGGCAGGATACCTTATTGGAATTGCCTTCTGAGGATCAGAATTCTTATGTGCAAATGAAGGAAGCCTTAATGACCAGGTATGGGTTGACCCCTGAGCTTTATAGACAAAGGTTTAGGACGTGTAAGAAACTGGAGTCTAGCACTTGGGTAGAATATGTGACTTTTTTTGCAGACCATTGGATGGTTGGGTGAAGGCTAGCAAAGTGACTGATTATCAGGGACTCTATGATTTGTTTGCATGGTAGCACTTGTCTAGTAATCGTTTTCCAGAGCTATGCCAGCACCTTATTGATAGCAAGCTGACTAACCCTAGAAAGCTTGCTGAGGAGGCGGACCGCTTGGTGATTACCCGGTGTTCTGCTCGATTTTCCTGGCCTTCTTGTGTTAACAAGTGATTGAATGTGACTTCAGTCTCTTACCATTCAAGCCTAACGGTTAGAGTAGTGGATGGAGCCTATGTACTAGGCACTTCGACATGATTCTGTGCTCTTCCCCATAGATCAGGGCTTGCACATATAGCCTAGGGGATAGATTTGTTAGTATTAGGGATAACCTGTCCTGTAGTGAGGGTATTTCATGGAGCCGTGCTGAATTCAGGCCTGGTAGGCCTCAAACGGGAGAGACTCCATCTTTCTTTCTGCTCCGGCAGCTTGGGATTCTTCTAGGTCACATGCAATGTTTTAGTTATGAGGTGTTATTCGCTTGGAGAGAACCGGTTCAGGCCGGCCCTTATCGAAGGATTGTATTTTTCTTCATGCCGAAGACACTACATCAGGCCGGCCGGCTGGGAACGTGTCCTTGGTACGGGGAGGTACAAGAATTTGGTGGGCGGCAGGTTACGGGCCGGAATTTTCCATGAGGAAATGCACCTCTATATTAGTGAAAGTTTGAGGCAGTTACATGTTCAGTCCGTAGGCGGCATCTAGCCGTTAGCAGTAGAGCTACTACTTATTCCAGGGAAGACAGACGCCATCTTGAAGGCGGAGAAGAACCGAGAGACAGATGCTTTCCTAACAGAATAGCCAGAGAGGAGAGAGTAGCCGATAAGGAAGAGGTCCCAGTGACTCGGAGAAGGGTGATTCCAGGCGAGCCGAGGCACAGACGAGAAGGGAGCCTAGATGACCACTGAGTGCAGGCTACATACTACTAAGGTGATGTCGACCCTTTCTTATTAGAGTGTACAACTTAATCTTTCACTTTTCTTTGCAGGTTATGTGTCATATCGTAATGTTATGTGATTGTATGTGTAATGAGTAATAAAGTATCCAGTTTGTAGTGAACCAACATATGCTGTGTGTTCTTGTATAAGAGGGTAGCCTATTCTTCTAGTCAGCTGCGGCTACATGAACAGATGTTAACCCTGGTCAGGTAAGTGGTAACTGAATAAGGGAAAGAGGAGCCCCTCAAACCTGAGAACAGGCTATGCCCGAACTGGCAATCCTTGTGTGATCTGATGAATAGTGAGACTGATTCCCTTTTTGTATGTTATGGTGATCATAGGATGAACTGTCGTATAAGACTGCCGTCTAGGTAGAGAGGTCTGGATTCGTAGGGGATCGCGAGGCCGCCAACTGTGCTGAGACTGCCGTTTGGGTAGAGAGGTCTGGGTTCATATGGGACCGCGAGGCCGCCACTTGTGATACTGTCGTATGGGCAGAGCGGTCTGGGTTCGTATGGGACCGCGAGGCCGCCACTTGTGATACTGTCGTATGGGCAGAGAGGTCTGGATCCGTATGGGATCGCGAGGCCGCCGATTGTGCTGAGACTGCCGTCTGGGTAGAGAGGTCTGGGTTCGTATGGGACCGCGAGGCCGCCACTTGTGATACTGTCGTATGGGCAGAGAGGTCTGGGTTCGTATGGGACCGCGAGGCCGCCACTTGTGATACTGTCGTATGGGCAGAGAGGTCTGGATCCGTATGGGATCGCGAGGCCGCCGATTGTGCTGAGACTGCCGTCTGGGTAGAGAGGTCTGGGTTCGTATGGGACCGCGAGGCCGCCACTTGTGATACTGTCATATGGGCAGAGAGGTCTGGATCCGTATGGGATCGCGAGGCCGCCGATTGTGCTGAGACTGCCGTCTGGGTAGAGAGGTCTGGGTTCGTATGGGACCGCGAGGCCGCCACTTGTGATACTGTCGTATGGGCAGAGAGGTCTGGGTTCGTATGGGACCGCGAGGCCGCCACTTATGAGATCTTGGTATGCATAGTAGGAATCCCCTGTCCTTAGGTGATAGATATATGTGGTTGTAGGATTGTAAATAGGTTCTAGGGGGGGGGGGGGTAACGTTCTGGCTGGGTTAGTGAGGCTCTGATGAGCGGGTTCTATCTGATCCAAAAACCCAAGCAGAACACCCGGGTCCACATGGGTCATGTGGGAGACTTCGCCAAAGGTGGGCAGGGACCCCAGCAGAAGAGTGGGGGGACAAGGGTAAAGAGAAGGAGTTCCAGAAAGGGCCCCAAAGTAATCCCTAGGGAACCAAGGGAAGGGTTCCCAGCCTCCCCCTGGGAAGAAGCCAGGGGCCCAACAGGTAAACCTGTTTGTAACGGACCCCTGTAATGTTATAAGTGTGGTGAGTTGGGTCACCGGTTCTATGATCCCCAGTTTCCCCAAAGAGATAAGACAGCACCCACTGGTGCACCTCCCCGGCAGATGGCTAGTGTAGCCCTGGGGGAGGAGATGGGTGCCCAAGGTGGGTGGGGTCCCGCAGAGATGTCCCAAGTCTCTTTAGGAGACTGTGAGGTGGTCCCCAGGACCCAGCTGCCTGATAACACTAAAAAGTACAGGAAGTGGGTGACCATCAATGGCTATAGAGTAGAGACTCTTAGAGACACCAGAGCCAGTGTGAGAGCTGTCAGTTGTTGGCTGGTGTCTGAAGAGCAGGTGGTCCCCAATTCATTTTACCCGGTTGTTGCCGCTAACAACAGAGAGCCACAGCAAGGTGGCTCAGGTTCCCTTTGAGTGGGGGGTCTCAGGTACTCTTCAAGTAGCTGTGAGGCCAGCCATGCCTGTTGACTGTCTGTTGAGTAATGATTTGGAGAGCTCCCCTTGGGCTAAGGTGGAGCAAAGTGCTCGTTTGGAGATGTTGGGTCTGCCTGAGTTGGCGTGTGTGACCACTCGGTCCATGGAAGCCAGTAAGGGTGTTCAAGAGGACCTGGAGCTTGAAAGAGTGGCTCAGATGCCTGCCTTTAAGAGAAGAGGCAGGGGATGTGGGAATCCAGCCCCCATAGTTCCCACGGTCCAGGAGGAGGCAGACCTTGAGGCGGATGGCCTGGAACCTACAGGGGAGCAGATAGCTGAACTGGGGGACCTGCCTGAGCTGACCCATTGGCAGCAGGAAGGAGGACACTCCAGGGAAGAGTTCTGTGAGGAGCAGAACAAGTGCCCTTCTCTTGAGGGTTTGCAGCAACAGGCTGCAAACCAGGCAGCAGGTGATCAGTCTGGATCACATTGAATCTACTTGGAGAATGGTCTCCTGTATAGCGAGCCTAAGGTTGCTGAGCCTGGGTCAGCCCATGCACTGGTGGTACCCCAGCATTTCAGAGCCTTTCTACTGGTTTGGCTCATGATGTACTGCTACCAGGACATTTGGAGCAGGACAAGATCTTGGAAAGGCTTGTCACCCACTTTTATTGGCCCCAAATACGCCAAAAGTTCAGATACTCATTGCAAGACCTGTCAGACTTGCCAGGCAAGTGGAAAGAGTGGGAGGAAGCACAAGGCTCCTTTCCAGCCATTCCCTGTGATCAGCATCCCCTTTGAAAGGATGGGCATTGACATTGTGGGGCCTCTGGATCCCAAGTGTCAGAGCTCACCTTCAGCTTCTCGCTGGTTTCTGTAGTCTTGTACAGGAACAGAAGTCGCTAACTTCCCAACTCCCACTACCAACCATTCAGCTCCAGAAAGAATACTTGGCGCTAACTGATCAGTGAGGGGGAAGGGGGAAAAGTGGATAAAATAACAAACAATAAGAAGAGACCGGTCCTGAACCTTCTGGTTTTCTTTCTGGGGATCTTCTTCAGCCTTTGATCAGCCTACCGAAGTCTCCTAGGAAAACTAAACACACAACAATTATATGTTTTCCCTTCTCTACTCTATCCTACTTCTCATTCCTTATTATTTCTTGTGATTAGCTACCTACCCAAGATCCTTAAACACCTTGCCTCTCTTCTTGGCCCGAAGTAACCTTTTTTCTTGTTAGAATGTGTCTTTTAACATCTGTAAAACATTTACATAGATTAATCACCAATTCTATTCCTTAGCTCTTATTATATGACTTCTCTACCCTGTAACCTACCAGGTGTGGTTTTATTGGCTAACTTCTTTTAACCTCGTCGGTATCTTTTTTTACATATAGCGATTGTCTACTTAAGTTGTTTCCTTATGCTCTTAATATTTTACTGTTCGCTTTCTCTCCACAGGAATTCTCTGCACAGATATGACAGTTTTTTCTTTGATTTTGTGCCTCTTAAAACTTGCTCACATAAGTCATTAATCTTCTCTTACTTTCTTTACAGGTTCCAGTGTATTTTACAACTGCTGTCAACGGTAAGTTTACCTGCTCTCACGATATTGTAATCTTTAACATTTACTTGTCATCATTTACAATTCCTTAAACTCTCTCTGTAAGTCACTTAGCTCTTTTGTCCGTTTCTTTTCAGGTGCCAACTGAATCACTGCTCGGCTCCGACACGAAGAGAAATGAAGCTCCGAGCACGGCTCCGGTATTTTCTTCTGCACGGAACTCCGAGTGCTTCTTCTTTCTTTAACTAAATATTTATTGCGGTTCTGTGACTAGGGAAAGGTCGCTAAGGTTAAGGCTCTCAATACTTCGGACTGTAGGGGTTTTAATTCTCAACACACTAAGGGCTCTCTAATTATCAACCTCCTCTGAGAAAACACGTTAGTGAAGTGCGCAATACTTCAGGTGTGTGCGCGTCACATCAGCCCACTCTAGATTTGCAAATCAACTAGACCACAGACCCCAGCACCTTAGCGGCCATCTTGGAGTTGCGGACATGCCATCAACTCCACCACTGATGCCTGGTTTTCGACCCTGTGAACCCTGTGGCCCCGCAAGAGTCTATCTGATCGCGAACCTCTTTGGGACTTAAGCTAGGGATCCTGACACCAAGACAGCCATGGGCAACAGGTTCATCCTGGTATTGGTGGACCATGCCACCCGTTACACGGAAGCCATCCCTCTCCGGTCGGTGACGGCCCCCGTGGTGAGTCGTGCGTTGATGGGGATTTTCTCTCGTGTGGGGTTCCCCAGAGAGGTGGTGTCAGACCGAGACCCAAACCTAATTTCCAAGTATATGAAGTCCCTGTGGCAGGAGTGTGGGGTAACTTATAAGTTCACCACTCCTTACCACCCCCAAGGTAATGGGCTGGTTGAGAGATTCAACCAGACCCTGAAAGGCATGATTATGGGTCTTGAAGAACCTATGAGGCGTCAGTGGGACATCCTCTTGCCATACTTCTCTTTGCTTACAGAGAGCTGGCACAGAAGTCCTTGGGGTTCGGTCCCTTTGAACTGCTGTATGGACACCCTGTAAGAGGCCCTCTGAGTTTGGTAAAGGAAGGCTGGGAGAAAGCTCCCAGGATGTATATAGTTACATGCTGGCCTTCAGAAACCAAACCTTGCATTTCAGGCAACTTGCTCAGGCGAATCTGGAAGCCAGCCAGGAAGAGATGAAGTGGTGGTACGATCAGAATGCCACTCTGATTGAGCTTAAGCCTGGTCAGAAAGTTTGGGACATAGCCCCAGTGAAGCCTTGTGCACTCCAGGATAAGTGGACCCAACCATTTGAGGTAGTGGAGTGCAAGAGTGATGTCACCTACTTGGGGGACTTGCAGTCTCCTAGGAACCCTTTGTGGGTCCTACATGTCAACTGCCTGAAGCCCCGCTTAGAGAGATCTGAAGTGGGCATGCTCCTAGCGACAGATGATGGAATGGAGGAGGAGACTGAGCCTCTTTCTGACCTTCTGTCTGCAACAAAGTAAGATGGGTCAGTGGATGGTGTAAACCTCTCTTCCACCCTGACCCCTTAGCAGCAGAATGACTGTCGCCAGTTGTTGGGACAGTTTTCTGATCTGGTTTCCCTGATTCCAAGTGTCACTGATTGGTGTCTATGATGTAGACACTGGGGACAGTCCTCCTGTTAAGCACAAAACCTACAGAGTGACTGACAGGGTGAGAGCTTGCTTCAAGAAAGAGGTCTCCAAGATGCTTGCATTAGGGCTAATTGAGTCCTCTAACAGTCCGTGGGCCAGCCCAGTGGTCTTCGTCCCAAAGGCTGCCGCACCGGGTGCCACACCAGATCTCCAGTTCTGTCTGGACTACAGAGGGCTCAATTCAGTCACCAGGACTGACGCGCACCCCATCCCCAGAGCTGATGAGCTCATTGATCAGTTAGGGGCTGCCCGGTACCTCAGCACGTTTGATCTAAAATCTGGATACTGGCAGATCGCCTTAACTGATGGGGCAAAAGAGAGGTCAGCATTCTCCACAACAGATAGGCACTACCAATTCCGGGTTAAGCCATTTGGGATGAAGAATGCCCCTGCCACCTTCCAGAGGTTGGTCAACCAGGTGTTGGCTGGACTGGAAGATTTCAGTGCCGCCTACCTGGATGACATTGCAGCATTCAGCGTCAGTTGGGAAGAACATCTGCGCCACCTCTGAGAAGTGTTGATGGCACTGCGGAGAGCAGGCCTCACGATCATGGTGAGTACGTGCCAGATCGAGCAGGGTTCTGTGGTGTACTTGGGACACCAGGTTGG
Organism: Triturus cristatus; assembly: GCF_964204655.1. Classification (NCBI taxonomy): domain Eukaryota; kingdom Metazoa; phylum Chordata; class Amphibia; order Caudata; family Salamandridae; genus Triturus; species Triturus cristatus. The sequence goes on along the minus strand of NC_140589.1, from coordinate 443,910,893 downwards.
GAGCGGCCAGGTGGCGCCCCTACAGCCCAATATTGAGAAAATCCTGGCTTGGGAACCCCCAAGACCAAGACAGAAGTGAGAGCCTTTTTAGGACTCACTGGGTACTACAGGAGGTTTGTCAAGGGGTATGGCAGCATTGTTGCACCTTGACCGAGCTGACTCCCAGGAAGCAGCCCAAGAAAGTGAACTGGACTGAAGACTGCCATGTACTGCCCATGCTTCTGGCGCCCAACTTCTCTAAGAGTTCCTTGTACAGACAGACGCTTCAGAGCATGGTGTGGGGGCTGTTCTTTCACAGATCAATGAGGAGGGCCTAGACCTACCTGTAGCCTTCATCAATAGGAGGTTACTTCCACGGGAACAGAGGTGGAGTACAATTGAGCGTGAGGCATTTGCTGTGGTCTGGTCACTGAAGAAGTTGAGACCATATTTGTTTGGGACTCACTTCCGGGTTCAGACAGACTACAGGCCCCTCAGATGGTTGATGCAGATGAGGGGTGAGAATCCAAAGCTGTTGAGGTGGTCCATTTCCCTACAGGGGATGGGCTTCACGGTGGAACACCGCCCTGGTGCATAACACACCAATGCTGATGGTCTGTCCAGATTTTTCCGCCTTAGTGAAGAGAACTCCCAAGGGGTGGGTAGTTCTCCCCACATTTCAGCTGGAGGGGGCACGTGTTAGACCTGGCACCATTGGCGTGGGTCTCCCTTCCATTTTTTTGCTGTTGCTTTCTGTGTTTTTGCTATGTTTTTGCTGGTCTAGATGCTTAGGGCACTTTGCCACTGCTATTCAGTGCCAAAGTGCAAGTCCTCCCTATTGTAAATTGTTGTAATGGATTAGTGACTCCATGATTGGCTATTTGATTTACTTGTCAGACCCTAGTACAGTGCACCATGTGTGCCCAGGGCCTGTAAATCAAATGCTGCTGGTGGGCTTGCAGCACTGGTTATGCCACCCACAGAAGCAGCTGGTAAAATGTGACTCAGGCCTGCCATTGCAGAGCCTGTGTGCAGCCTGGGGCTGCCATGTCGACTTGGCAAGTGCAGACACTTGCCAGTCCCTCAACCTTCCCTTTTCTACATGTTAGTCACCCCTAAGGTAGGCCCAAGGTACCCCATGGGCAGGGTGAATTGTATGTAAAAGGTAGGACATGTCCGGGTGTGTGTGGCATGTCCTGATAGTGAATTACAACTAGGCCTGGGCGGTAAATTCCGTTCCGTTCGCAGAATTTGCGGAATTTGGGTAATTTCGCGTTCCGCGGAGAACGCGAAATTGCCCAAAAATCTGCGTTCCGCAACTTCGCGAAATTTTTTGCTTGTTCGCGTTCTCAATATGCGTGTTCGCGAGATATTTCACCCCGAGCACGCAAGCAGCGATCGCGAACAGGAAAAAAGTATCGCGAACAAGCAATTCCGCGTGTTCGCGAAATTTCTGCATGTTCGCGGAGATTTTTTACCGTTTCGCGGAGATTTGCGTAACGCGATTCCGCAAATTCCGCCCACCCCTAATTACAACCAATTTTGTTTTTCACTATTGCAAGGCTACCTGTTTCCATAGGCCAGAATGGGCAGTTTGATTATAACATCTTATAATCCTAACTGACTCAGGAAACTAGGTAGAAATTCGAGTTTAGTATGCCTGAACTCAGAATGGTAAAATGCATCTTTTAGTGAAGGTGGTTTTTACATTCTGTGTTTGAAAGTACCACTTTTAGAAAGTAGGTATTTTCTTGCCGAACCATCCAGCATGCCTCTGCTAGGTTTGTGTATTCCATGTCTGGTTTGTGAGTGACAGGGCCTGGGTGGCTCAAGGAGTCTGGGTGAGTCAGCAGTAGGCTGAATAGACCTATCTGCATTTGGAGTGGTGGGAGGAGTAGCACCTGGGCCTGAATAGGGCTTTACCTGCCTTCCACAATTCTGGCTCCACCTCCTGTGGTGCGTCTGATATCCCTGGCCCACACTGACAAAGAAAGAAGTTGTGCACTTGCATAGTGCACCCAGAACTGGTTTGGACTGGGTCCAGGACCCCTCACACATAGAAAACAAAGACTTTTGGGGTATAAATATAAGAGCTGAAACCCCTGAACTTTAGATCACTTCTGGGAATCAAAACAAACCTTTGCCAAGGAGAAGAACCAAGGAAGCTTAAGGAGGAGACTGTCCCTGTGCTGTTCTGCTATTTCTGGGGTTGGCCTGCAGTGGTTACTTTATTTGCCAAGGAAAGGGGAAAACTGACTTTTGTGAACATTTCATAATCTTGAGGAAGAATCTCCAAGGGCTTGAAGGGTGCTTGCCTCCTGCCAGAAAAAGTCTCAGGGATACAAGACTTCAGCACCAGCTCCCCTGAATTCCCTTGCTGGGAATTCTACCTGGGGAGAGGTGCCTACTGTTGTTTGGGCCCTCTGGGAAGACTTTGTGTCGCTGGGAGCTAGAAGTGTGACGCAATGGGGAGAGGTGTGTCGCCGCCGCAGCAGTTGCTATCGCATCGCTGAAGAAAGCGTGCCGCCGCCGCAGCTGTTTGTCGTCGCATCACCGACGAAGCACGTCGCATCACTGGAGAAGCATGTCGCCGCCGCGGAGGTCGCCGTCACATCACCGGAAAAGTGTGTGGCAGGGCCTGTCGCTGCTCAGAAGTTACCAAGTTTGTCACACGGCCATAGGACATGCACGCATCTCATTCAATGTTGTCGCATCGTATCAGAGATACCATTTTGTCACCTCGCACCGGATCATTAAATAGCATCAAGGCGCCATCTTGTCGCATCGTCACTGGGTCATAGTAAGCAATGATGCATCAACTCCCCACACAGTAAGGAAGTGAGCTTCAACTCCCCTGCGCAGCAGTAAGGAACAAACGCAACCACTCCCCTGAGTGTAAGGAGCGGCACATCAACTTCCCTGCGACCCTTTTGTTTGTTTTGTGTGACGCATCTAAGTCTTATTTTTTTATGACAGTATTGTGGATTTTTGTTGTTTGGTCTTGTGTTCAGTCTACTAAAGATTACTTATTTTTCTAAACTGGTGTGGTGTCCATTTATAGTGTTTTCAATGTATTACTGTATGTGTTCACAAATGCTTTACACACTGCCTCTGAGATAAGCCTGTCCGCTCACCCCAAGCTACCAAGGGGGTGAGCAGGGGTTATTTTAGAAGTGTAGCCCGTTACCCTGACTAGAAGCAAGAGTCCCTATTTGGACAAAGGTACCTCTGCCAATTAGAGACCCCCAATTCTAACACCTATCCTTTGTGAACTCCTTTTAAAAACTGCACACATGAAAAACGTTGCTGTTTTTTTTTTACCACCTGCCCTCATATCCAAAAACTGCAATACCATATATTATTTGGCAGGCTGTAATGCTGCAACTAGACCAGACTGCTCAGCATAATTTTATGAAAACATTATTAATTACTGAATTTGACTGTTTTGTTTGGTTTACAGTTGAAATAGTTCATTAATAGAGTTGTTATAGCGTTGGTATGTTTTTGTTAAATTATGATGTTGTAATAAAACAAAATGCAAGTAACTATTGATGTGTTTATTTAATAGTTGTTATAGAGTTGAATATTATCATAGTATTGTAATGTTGACTAATACTGCCAGTTCCATCTTCAGGGAGTGCAGCAGTGCTCCTACATGCACTATGCAATACTATGCCCAACTTTTATGGTACAGAGAGTTGGTAATGGAGAAGTCATTTATTTGAATACCCTAGTGTGTTGAATTGTCAAGAAACTGTGAGGTCTCAGAAGAAAAATAAATTCTTGTCCACATTGTTGTATAGAGACTTCTCATACAAGAGAGAGGTCTTGCCACAGAAACCAGTGCATCTTCATAATCTACAATGCACTGCTATCAGCTGTTGCAGGTGTGATAGTGGAAAGGGGAGTTCTTCTGAACATGTTACTATGTGTGTTTGTGATCTGGAGAGAAGTATACTGGAGAGGACTATCTCTGTCTACAGCTTACTACATATGCAGCTGAGAGGCTACTCCAATTTATATCCTATTACGGACATTTAGCACAATACAAAAGGTATGAGCAGAGAGAGTAGTCTCTACCCACAGCCTGCTTTGCACATGTGTTAGTTTGGGAAGATGTCTGACTTGACAGGGCAGTGTGATTCCATAACCTAGTCTGTATAGTTGCTATGCAAGATAGACTTCTTAACATATTTGCAATTTCTTCCCAATACCTTACATCTGTCATCTTGGGGAGAGCTGTGACCAGAGAGGCAATCCACTTTTCGTACCTTAATTTGCGTACATATCATCCAAGAGACAGATCACAGAAGAGGAAAGAGATGGGTGTGTCAGCAAAAAAGGCAGTTTGTTTCCACAGCCTACTATGTCAACATGTCAACACGGCGAAAGGTATGAGCACAGAGGTAGGTTTCTTTCAAAGACTACTATAGATACCTGTCACCCTGGTGAGATGTGTTAGGGGACAGGCCACTCCCTTTCAAGACAGTACTGTGTATACATGTTGCTCATAGGGAGAGGTGTCAGCAGAGAGGCCAGTTGTTGCCCACACCGTAATGCACATCCATGTTGTCCCTGGAGACAAGTGCTAGAGGAGAGGACAATGTTTCCTTACACACTACCGCATATGTGTGTAATTATGGGGAGATTTGTCATTGGGCAGACAAATCAATTCCCACACTCTAACATAGATGATTATTGCCCTGGGGAGAGTTCCCAGTGGAGATGTCAGTGCCTCAAATACTTGCTATGCAATGCAGAGGTCTTACATGTGTGCTGAGTACCTTCTTCATGCGACTATGCATACTGGTGAGCCTAGGGAAAGATGTGAGTGGAGAAGCAGTGTTTCTTTATACCCTACTATGCAAACTGGTCACCTTGATGCAACTACTAAACAAACCTGTTATACTCTCTAAACCGCAGAGTGGAAAGGTCACTTCCTACCTATACCCTAGTAGTGTAAACTATAAAGTATAAGTACTATAATCAAAGAAAGTTTATATTCTATCCACTAAAGGAATGTACAATCTCCGAGACTCTCAGAAGATCGTAAAAAAGGTGGGAGGGGTAAAAATATTCTGCCTGAAGAGAGAGGTGTCGGTAGAGAGGCTAATGCTTTTGCATGCTCTATAACCATAACCAAGAATACAGAACTGTTATCGGTGAGACATATGCTAAGTGTTTGAGCTCTTGAGATTTACAAGCATTTGATAAATAAAGAGATGGAGGCAGACGTTTGGGTGCTCACATTCTCATAAGAGTCCGGCGGTGTCAGTATCCAAAAAGTAAAATGGAGTTATGACATGAAATAATAATATAATGTAGGAATAGGATGGCTCTGGCAAGAGACTTTGTGTTTGTAGTGTGTAGTGCTCAGTTACATATAGAACTGGATGCATTCCTTGATGTGATTAGGAAATATCCTGTTCTATTCTGCAGTGACGTGCACTCCATCTCGCCTATAGACACTTGGCATATCAAAATACATATTGTAATGATATATAGAGCCCATGCCATGTTCGCGAAGAAATACAAGAACGGTTTTATTGACATGCTTCTGGGATTTCTCAGTTCTAGGACAGAACTCTTTTGATCATTGCTATTTTGCCTTTGATATGTCTTAGAATATACAAAGGCAATGTGAGAAAGTAGAGACATCAATGAGGGCAGAGAAATAGAACACAAGTCTGCTCTTAGCCTGCAGGAGCATGTTTAAAGCTGCTACTGGCTGGGAGCAGAATTGTATGTTTGCTCCCAGTTGGGGGAGATTTAAAAATGCTCCGACCAGACGGGAGCATACCTATGTTTCTCTACCCGTGCATTGCGGGCAGGAAAACTACAGTGTCCAAGGGGTGAGCTCCTTTGAAGGTCCATGGAGGGGGTACTGTGCAGTTCCTCCCTTTTAGATCATGTGATGGCGCTGGAGTATGGGGTCCCAGGGACCATTTTAAAGCTCGGGGGGACACAGAGCCCCCCTCCCCTTTTATTTACATGTCTTCCTCACTGGTTGGGGTCCACAGTTCTAATTAGGCTCAGGGAGGGAGGACACATGCCTCCTCTCTTCATTAATTACTTGACCTAAAGGTATGGTGTCCCTGAGGCTTTTTAGGTTTGGGGAGCAGGGCTGTGTAGGACCCCTCAACGTTTTGAAGCATTTTGAAGCATTGGGGGATTGGGTACCCGAGGCCTTATTGGTCACAGGGAAGGGTGCCAAACAACCGCCACTCCTTAAGTACTACTAGAAGCTAGGTGGATATGTCACCTCAGATCGGTCACAATGGGATTAAATGCTAATAATAAATGCCATCCATTTTTATAAAATAATGGTTATTTGGACATCTTGAGCTTCTCCGATCTTTGGGTGGGCTGTGACCTTCTCAGGAATAATAGGTTCCATTATCTAAGTAGAAGTAGTTTCATCACTGTCTCCTTTGATTTGAACCTAGGTGGGGCGACAAACTGTGTATACCCCCATCAGACAGACCAGGTCTGGCAAGTTTACACTCCCAGTGTATTTTCTTATAACCATACAATTATTTATGTGCCATAAGACATAGCTTAAACGATGTTTTTGTTTCTCAGCTGACACTGTGGGGTGGTTAGGTCAGTTCACCCCTGTCCAGACAGTTTGGGACTCGCATTCCCACTAATACAGTATATCTATCTTGTACCATTACTCAATCATTCATGTTTTTTGAGTTACAGCATGAATGATGATTATTGTTTTTAGGCTGGTAGTTTTCCACCCTTTCATCTGACTGGCTGCAATGAATCTGCGTACATTAGCATTTACTGTTCCAAGATGGTATTGTTATTATTCGTACACCTCTAACGTGGAGTGTTTTTGTTACATATTTGAGACTATTGGCCACCCAGTTCATATAACGGCTCATCATTATCAGATTTATGAATATCTTAAGGAAGTCATCGCTTCTAAGAATGGGGCACTTTGGAAGCATAGCTGCGACTGTGACCCTACATTACGTTCTCCTTACAGGCACACATTCCAATATGATGACTAGTTATCCATACTTAGCTCAGGGCTTTGCCATGGACATAAGGTTATTTTAATTACTGCTTTCATCAGGTGCTGTCAATTGCCATGGGTAATTAAACCCCATAGAGCCATGTGTGGCTTTATCAGCCTACAGCGCTTCAGCATGAGACACCACACGTGAGCAACGTTACTCACCGGTAAGCCTTTGGCGGGATGGGTTGAGTTTTTGTACCATGTTCTAAGGGACTTATGTGGTTTCCTCACCTTTAATGGTTGTAAACTTTGATCGGACATATTGTCACTTTTTAGCTGTCCTCAGATAAAGGGGAGGTGCGTTGGCCACTATATTTTGGGGAAATACCAGAGGATTGTATTACTTTTCCTGTCATGCAAGAGTGCATTTAATAGAGCTTTGACTAATTTTGTTTCTGTCATCGTTCAAGATGTCACCAGCATCCACCCATCACAGCCAAGCAGTATTTCATTGCTATAACTTTTATTTTGAAAATATGGTGGTCAAGAGCCGTTTGTATGTATTCAACATGTTCCTGTCCACATGTTATAAGTGACATCACCATTTAGCTATTTTAATAATCTAGTACGCTTTTATCGCATTGCTATACGACAGGGCTTTGAGTACAGCCTGGACATACCCTGGGGCAGATTTACAAGGACTGGCGCATCCCTGCATATCAGCAGGGATGCAGCAGTAAAGATGTGACACACAGGAATACCCTTGCACCACCACGGATCCATCGCATTTACAATGCGACGCACTGTGGCGCAAGGATAGCCAGATGCCTGTGGCATTTTCTGGCGTAAGGACAGTGCATTGCTGGAGTAGTGTCGCAAGCGCGACGCAACTCCAGCAATGCTCAGGGGCGCCCTATGCCTAATATGCTGCGTCACTCCTTACACCTGCTTCAAGCAGGTGCAGGGTTTTGACGCAGCATGGATGTAAAAGTAACTCAGGAAAATCTTGTAGATTTTACTGCGTCACTTTTATGAGGCTTCCTTGCAATGGAATGCCCACCCTGCATACATTATACCTGACGCAGGTATAGTGTAGCGCAGAGCTTTACAACGTGACGCATCTCACTAGATGCGTCACGTGGTACATCTGCCGCATGGTGGTACATTGTTTACGATGCCACTGCGTCACAGAAGTGACGCAATAGTGTTGTAAACATGTCGCAAGGGGCCTGTAAATCTGCCCCATGTCTCTACTACAGTTCAAGATTGTGCTAGCGCCTTCCTATCCTAGCCACTTGCTGGATTTGCACCTTTGCCAATACGAGGGACCAAGAATCCTCTCCTCTTTATATGTTGACATGTTGTTGCCTAAACTGTGTATGTGATGTTGTCATTTGGATGTTCCTTAATGCTACATGCCACTCGTTGCAATGTATAATAGATCTATTCTAAGATGGTGCCAATTTTTCTTTTACTTTGTCTTTTTGTCTTTGTGGATCAGGGTTCATATTCAGACATCAGTTAAGGGATACTTTCCAGTGCAACTTAAATGAAGTGTTACTTGGAGGCACCTGTAAAAAGATGTTGCCTTTTTTATGTATTGTGTCTCCGACTCTTTAGAGTGCATATTTCCACTATATGGAATGTAGTTCAGCTGAATGGATTCTTTAATTATTTCTATTCTTCACTACTAGCGTTCCCTCAACTATCTCAAATAGTATATTAGGCCCTGCATATTATGGTAGGTTAGTCCCTTTTATATTTATCAGGAGCGATGTTTTTAACTAAATCTTACGAAAGACTTTGTAGTGCAACTGATATAAGCCACACTCAGAAACAATTCTCTTGTAACTTTAGGGTACTTACTTACAAAAGCCTTTTTCTGCATGTATTGAGACACAGATGGATTTTTGAAGCTTTTATTAGAATGGACCGGGGTGTGATTTCTTTAACTCATACTTTCTACTAAACAATGGACCAACATTCCAGGCCCGTATGTGTTGATTGGGCAGTTTTTCCCATATGCATTATGGTTATTGGATATAATCCATTATAGGAACTACCCATCGCAATCAGAGCAATATTTTGAAATTCTGTTTTCATGCATGTTTTTAGAACCAGAAAGGGTTTCATACAACAATGGATGAAAGATTCATGCACCAGGAGCCACCAAGAAAGCACGTATACTTACTCTAATTTCACTGCACTCTGCATTTTTCTCATTGGGAAGAACAAATCAGCTACCGCTACAAACAGAAAGAATATCAATACAAGGTATATTCTCCTTTTTTGTGATTAGGAACAGTAACCTTATTGGCATACTTTTGGCTCGCTTTCAATATGTGCACTCTGGTATTTATTGGGAGTACCATTGCTATGTCTTTGTGCTTCTTGGGGGCTTCGTTTTGACACTGCTGCATGTTGGATTATATTTGTTAAAAGTAATTGGCATTTATTATTATCTTTTCAATGGCCCCTGAAGAAGGGATGATATAATCCCGAAATGCATTGGGCGAAGCAAAATTTTTGTTAGAATGGCTGCTTCTGATTTACATTATAGTGATTTTGTGATTTTTCATTTTATTTATGTATTGCAATGTTAACCTGCAAAAAAGTTTTCTTACTATAGTTGCTTGAAAATTAAAAACCATACTATATACAGGCTAAAATGTTTGTGAAGAAAGGTACATTTTTAAAGAAATTTGCAGTGACTCTTTGTGTATTGTTTGTTTATTGGATGATGTGAATAAGTTGAATTCACGCAGTGCATCCAGCGACCGACTGAAGTTTCACTCTATTATTTTGTTTCTGAAGGGTTGGCAACCCTTTAACTGGCTTGCACGCAAACAAGATTAAAAGTTTATAATTTTTTAGAGAATAACACAAGTTACGTACCATTTTTATTGGGAGTATTAGGGGTACAAAGATAGTAGAGCAAGTGTTATTACCAGTTGTCTTTCTATGCATTTCTTCCTTCCAAATATAAGACAGTGTGTAAAAAAGAAGACATTTTGAAAAATGCCACCAATTCACAGGCTAGTATGGCTACACACAAATTCAGAGATGTGCAAATAACCACTGCTTCTAAACTCCATATATTGTTCCTATTTAGGAAATACATAGGTTTCCTTGATACCTAATTTTCACTCCCTATATTTTACCAAATGAATTGCTGTATACCTGGTACACAATGAATAGCCATTGCAAGGTGCAGCTCAAATATTGGCTCTGGGTATCTCGAATTCTTTGTGAACCTACTAGCCCGATATATCCTTGCAACCAGAAGGACCCGCGGATGTAACGGTATGTTGCTTTAAAAACTTTCGCATATTTAGAAGACGTTACAGGTGAAAATATAGGCACAAATTGCTGTTTTATTCAACTTAATTTCAATATTTTTTTTTCAACTTTTACTTTCCATAGGAAAATCTTGAAGGATCTACACAATTAACCGCTTAATGAATTCAGAATGTTGCCTTATTTTCAGAAATGTATAGCTTTCGGGATCCATTATTAGGTTATCACCCATTTCTACCCAGAGTTTGAAAGCACAAAAAACAGGAAAAATAGGCTACACCCAGTAAACTGCCAAAACTGTGTAGAAAAGTTTAGTTTTCTGACAAAAGTCTGCCTGTTCTTCAAACCTAGGAAGATGGTGATTTTAGCACCACAAACCCTTTGTTGACACTATTTGCAGAGAAAAAAATAGACAATGTCTTCTGCAGCACTTTATCCCATTTTTCCTCAAAATTTAGCTGTATTTCACCTAATTTCTCAGTCTCTTTCAGAGGAATCCACAAACCCTGTGTACCTTTAGAATCCTTAAGGTGTTGGAAGAAAAGGACACACGTTTGGCATGGATATCTTTTGTGGACAAAAGGTATGGGGGCCTAAGCACAAACTACCCCAAAAAGCCAAAAAAGGGTTTGACATGGGGAGAGAGGCCTGGCAGTGAAGGGGGTTATACTCCAGCTGAATGGTTTACCCACCCATCAATGGAAATGCATCCAATTAATTTGGAAAAAATGTGTTCAGGCTTTTGAAAAGACAGTAAATATCTTGGAAGATTTGCAATATCTACTGCTCAGCTCTTCACCTTGATATGACTGTTTGGCTAACTATCATTTTAAACTGTAGAATGGATTGCTACAGGCATTCGGAAGATTACTATTATAGAAGATTGCAAAGCAGAATAGAAAGTTCTTTATCTAAGTACCTCTTATATGCGTCCAAAAGCTTAATTTAATACCCATTTGTTTTGTCAAATATATTATGTTTTTGGATGTCATCAACTTATAAAGGTTTAATATTTAAATGGTTATTAATATTTGTCAGACAGGGTACCCCTTAGTAAAACACTCAGAAACATTACTTTAGTGTATACTCGTAAAAACTGTGGGGTATATTATCATCAAAATATCAGAGTGCAGAGCTGCACTAAATTTGGCAGTGTCAAGCTCCAACATTTGCAGGGATGCACCGTATTTACAACAATATGGCTCACCCTGTGTTTTGCCTAGCAGTGGTACTAAAACTAGCTGCCTAGTGCTGACGCAGAATGCAGCACAAATAAAAAGAGCAAAAACTAGCAGAAATAAAAGTATTTCTCCTTGTTTCACCATTCTACAGCCAGCTCTTGCATGGCATTAGTTTTTGACTCTGTCTCAGGTTTACAGATCCTTGTAAATCTGGGGAAGTGTTAAAAAGCAATGGGTGTTACGGTGAAAGGCCCACAGCTACACCCATTGCACACCCCTTTCATGCTAAGTGATGCGTGTAACAGGGGCCATATTTTAAAGGTGGTGTTAGGCCACAATAAGTGGCTTAACGCTGCTTTCTAAATATGGAGAAGGGCAAAGCCCCACCAGAATGTCACTAAATGTGATGTTGTGGTGGCACTATCCCCTTGTAAATATACACCTGTGAGCCCTAAAGAAAACATGTAAGCTTTACAATTTGAGAGTAAAATGGTTAGCTAAAAGAGAGCCTTCAAACGTAGATTTTTAATCACCCAAATAATCAAACAAATAGTTGTATAAGACAAATCAGATGAAGCTTGTGGAGTTTCAAACACTTAATTGAGAGGGCCCTTAACAGTAAATACAGATATCAGCAGCTTCATTGTCTTCAATTAAGATTCAATTAAGCTCTAACATTCCAATGCTCTAAGCTTGCTTAGAGTACTTCTAACTGAAGATAGTCAAAAGGTTTGGTGGCTTTCCCATAATTGAAGGTTTATGGTAGGGCATATAAACAGGGATTGCAGCTAGCAAAATGCACAAACAGTGACATCTAGTTTTCTAGGTTCAATTACCCTGAGACACAAAAATATCAAACATTTTGGGGCAATTAGATCGCAATGCCAAAAACAGTAAATGTAAAGATTCAGGAATATTATAAGTACTAAGCACAAAGCGATGTGGTAGAAACAATTTCAAATACCCCATAACAAAAAAATTACAGTGCAAGAAAACGAGCATGTTAGTTTTAAGTAAAGGGGCTTTGCAGGGATGTCCTATATAAATAAAAAGAAATTGAAAAGGAAGGATATCGATAAGTAGTTGGAGTGTTGGGTAAAAAAAAATACTGTAAAGGTTAAGGGAGTGGAAAAGGTATGGGGGACTTCTGCAAAAAATCATTTTAGAGGAGGTCATTTTAAGGATAGCTTTTGAATTTCGGATGTACACATCAAGTTCTTTTTAAAATTACTGAAAAATATGGACACTGGTGATTAATCATGTGCCATTAGTCTTAAAAAGATTCATTATCTTTGGATAATTCCATGGAACCTGGCGGTATATGCTGCATTGACATTCCTAGAACATGCATATTCTGACATGCACTTAAAAATGTTGTAGTACATTTGATGCCAAGATGAGAAAAAGGAAAAAGGGCATCTATTTTTCGTGGACAATTAGGTAACAGGTTTTCTTCCCGGTGATGAAAATCCAGAAAACTTGTTCCGATAACAAATCTGCATTGTTTACTCGTTTGTGTAATGTGCAGATGTAACCAAAGAAGAGTAGTAGTATTAATGCATAGCAATGACTTGCTTAGGGTTTTGTGAGTATACCTGTGAATTCTGTGATGTTTTGAGAAATCTCCCGAAATCTAGAGAGAAACCTACGAGTGTTGACAATTTAAAATATTTTTGTTTAGTTATCAACGACTATATAGACCACAGCCTGGTACACATGTTCTCGAATGCAACATAGCAATTAACAGACCTCGTCTAGTGAATAGAAGAGACAAAATTCACACATCTTCGGGAGATCCAGTGTTAATACTTGGTGTTAGCATAGCATAGTGGCTACATTCACAAGGTTCATTGTTAAATGTAAAACTAACAACTATCATACAGGTTTCAATGAACCAATATATTTTCGTTGTTAAATTGTCACATGCTTATCAACAGATTATGTTGTGGCTTTTTAAAAGTGAATATTGGATCACAGATTGTTGGGCTTCTTCTGTTGAATGACAATCTATAGTATATCAAATGGTCGGAAATAAAATTATAAAACCCAGTAGTTGAAAGAGAGAAATGCTCAAATGCAATAAGGAAACATGGGGGAACGATGTACTAATATACTAATGAACGAATAGGTATAAATACCAATATTTGAATTTACATATACAGTCTTGATCAGAACCACAGTCATTTGCATTCCAAATCAACATGTTCCCATCAGTGACATTTCCAATAAATTGACATGCCCAGAGAACAGCCTCCAAATTCAAATATCAAAGTATTAATTTATTTGTTTACATGCCATTCATTTCGTTTTGGAATATAAATTAAAAAAGTAAAATAAAAGTACACGAAGCATTAACAAAATGAATATCAACTGTTCTGTGGCTCGGTTAAATAAATAAAGTTATTCTGTCAAAAAGTGAACTGCAGGTTTTAAGAGCCCTTTGTAAACATTTTTAAGATATTTTCAACACAGGCTGGTGATTTTTACAGTACTGCAGGTACTACCTCCCCTTATTGAACATTTGTGTAACTGTAGTAAAAATGCACTGTAAGAACTAGAGATCCTTTGCATCATTAGAATTAAAACAGCGATATCATAACATAGTCATATTTTCCATTCACAAATTTTCACAGGAAAGAATGAGCACTCAGACGTATTTGTTTCCAGCTGCAATAACATTCATGGATTCGCAAAGCAGCACTTGCGGGAATGTCTTTCCATGCTCGTGTGGAATGGCCGGTCCATCAGCTCACTCATTCGGTCTGCCCTGCTATCCACAAACTCATCACACTGAGAGCTCTCCTGATCGTTCTATAACATTAAGGGTACCCAGGGCCGAAAGGAGTCCATAGTTCACAGCATTACCAGTTGTGAATAGCTCCACTGCCATTCACAGGGAGGGTGTTTATGCTGGTCAGTACCACATGCTCTGAGAGTCTTGATATGTTATCAAAGTTGCTGGTCTGGGTTGTCAATGACTTCCGGCTTTCTGTGCTCGCACGTCCTCTGGTAAGTCCTTTTTCTTGATGATGGTGAACTCCAGGGCAACAACAAGAAAATGCTGCTTTGAATTCCTCTCTGAATTTCCCTGCAATCACAAAAAGCAAGACAGAGAGACTACTTTTGTTTTTGTTTTTTACCTTGCGGGTAGTACATTATTGATCAGAAAATTACAGCCACCAAATGAAATGATAGGGACGTTTTAGGTTAGGCTCTGATCAAAGAACCCTTTATTATGATAAAGGATAAGATAGCTTGTACAAATAATGCATTCAATACAGTCAAAAATAACCTGAACTTGAAAGTTGGGAAAAAGAATTTTAGTAAACAATAAACAACACAGGGGGATGTGTACAATGAAGTGGTGGAGCGTGTCGTTAGCCTCCTTGGCTTAATGACACGCTCTGCCACTTCAGAAATGCAAAACTGCACCATATTTACAAGAATGTGGTGCAGCCTTTTGTTTCCCCCGCGATGGCGCAATGTTTAGCAACTTAGCGCCAACCCAGGAACCCTTGCACCATAGTACAAGGGTGTCTGCATGCAGGGGAGGATTGTTTATGTGTAGGAAGGTACATAAACAATACGAAAATGCTTTATTCAGCACACATGAAAGTGACAGAATTGCATTTTATTTAAAGTTTTTTTATATACAGGAAGGGACCCCTTCCTGTACATAAAAAAAACATGGCATTTTGCTTTTTTCTATGTGTGCTGCACAAGACAGAACACATGGAAAAAGCAAAAACGAGGAGAAATAATGCATTTCTCCTTGTTTCGCCAACTTAAGACCAGGGTTTCCTGCTCTTAATTTTGGCATTGCCTGCTATGTACGCCACCCTTGTACATAGGGGGCAGCGTCAAATACAATGGGTGTTGGGGTGGAACGCACACCGCAACACCCAGTGCACGCCCCTTTCACTCTAACCGTAGCGTGAAAGGGTGACTTATGTACAAGGCAGCATTAAGCCAAGTTAAGTGGCTTAAAGCTGCCTTGTGCATAAGGCAAGGCCCCTATCGCCACAGGAACGTCACAAAAAGTGATGTTCCTGTGGCGATAGGGGCTTGTATATATGCCCCACAGTTTCCTAGCATGGCAAAAAGGTGCTGCACCTTCATAAAACGGTGGAAATGATTCACAAATCTTTGTCTAGCAGTAGCTTACTCTTACCTATAGTCCTAGGTGCAACTTACTCATCTATTTCAGGGAATAGCACAGGCTTAGTCACCGTACAAAACTTTGTGAATCATAAAAGTGTCGATGTCGTCGGGAGTAAAACTGAATTAATTTATGGTTTGACTGAATGCCAAAAACTGACATGCCTTCCCCAAATAGTGTTCCTTTTAACGACCTAAATACAGAGAAACACGCTGTAAGTCCAACAAAGGAACAACACAAGCCACAGTGGAAACAGTTTATTTTAAATACTGAAGTCAGACTTCAAAAGCAGGGTGAATGTCATCGACTACAAGAAGTTGAACAATGGAGTAATCAGGCTGCTGAAAGTGTTTGAGGTTTACAACATAGTCAGTACTCCCTGAAATCAAGTACTCGTGTATCAAGCTCTAGATTAATGGTGGCTCTCAAAACAAAAGATGGAATGCACCAAAAAGGTATTGTTTGTTTCATAACTAATGGCAATGACCACTCACAAAGTTTTGAATGAATAAAGTGCTCATGGGATCAGGCTAAAGGCACTTCAAAACAAGTTACCAATCCAAGGAACAGATATACAAATCCATTTTGCGATTTTTTCTAATAGCAACACTGGTTCTATTAAGGAACATGAACTGCCTAAAAAAAGCTTCCAGTTTGGGAATGCCAACATTGGGATTGTTGTTTGTTCTTCTGTGCAATCCGCGCCTGTGTTTTTAGCCTATCACAGGGTTATGGCAAATAGCAACCTGCTTTATTAATATTCATTAGGTTGTTGTGGAAATTTTATGATTGAACTACTAGTATGTAGGCCACATTGCAAATTAAAGACTAGTGACAAAGGGTTTGCACACAATTTGCAACTACTTTTTGTGACCAGTCTTTTCTTACATTTGTCCCCAAGTAAAAAAAATATTCTGCTTGCTACATTAAACTCAAGTCTTAAGGGTGCTTACATTTGTGATGTAGGAAAACAACTTTCTTCAGAACAGCCATCAAAGGTATATAATTCTAGAATAGATTTTACAAGATCCACATATTACACCATTAAGAGGTTAAAAATGCATACAATAACTGAGCAATCAGAGATACTGCGAGTTACAAAAATGCTCGCTTGAAAATGCAGGTTATAGTCGGCCTTATATTCACCTATATACTCAATTTGTTTCAGAAGTGAGTGCATATTCCTTTCTATAATTAGCTGCGGGAGAATGTCGTTGGTTGACATTATTAGAGATGATTTATTTTATTTGTCTGCAGAGTCTGAACTCCAAAATGTCTGCTCAGAGTACTGCCTTTTCTTTTAACAAAAAAGGGACATAAAATCGGTTTAAATTAGGCATCTTTTAAGAAAGAAGCTCCTTTTTCAGAATGACTATCATGATCACATTGGGACATTGGGGTCGCATCTGTGACTGGAAACAACAGCAATCTGTATTCTAAAATGTGAATTACAAGCATAGCCATGCTAGAACAGATTATGGTAATTTTGCATAGTGCTTAACAAGCAATTTTTATCCAAGGCACAGAAACCAGTAATTGAATTAGTTGTGCTCTGGTATATGTTTACAGGATTACTGCATATTTGTGTCTAATATAGAAATTACACGTGGGGGGAATCACATTTTTATTTCCTTGCTATCTTTAAAGCTTTTAATTCTCGTGGTCACCAGCTGCAGCCCATGCAGGTGAGACCGGTAGGGCGGTGGAGCCTGGTGGGGGGGATTTCGACAGACGAAGATGAGGGAACATTAATTATTTATTTAATTTTCTCTCGTTGTCGTCTGTTGAAATTTCCCCCTCCCAGCCCCACCGCCCCATTGTTCTTCCTTGCACAGGCTGCGTCTGGTGGTCACCTTCACAGACCTTTGTGATACCTGTTGCTTGCTTGCGCAATTTCCCACAGAGGCGCCATTTTTGCTCATTTACACGCTCTAGTGGTTAGAATTACTGCCCCCTTGACCTATTTAAGAGTTCCCAGGCTGCAGATGCGCAGTTGTTATTTGTGTGCTAGTATATGTTTACATGATTACTGCATATTTGTGTCTAAAATTGAGTTGCACTGTTGGGGGGAATTTACATTTTCTTTCCATGCTATTTTTAAAGCTTTTACTTCTCGTGGTCACTTTCAAGACCTTTGTAATACTTGCAGCTCGCCACCACATGCCAGACCTGATTTCCCACAGGTGTGCCATTTTTCCTCATTGAGGCGCGCTAGATGTTAGAATTGCGGTCTCTTGCCCTATTTAAGCATACACATGCCATGGACGCGCAACAGTTAGTTGTGTGGCGATCTATTTTTACGTGATTACTGCATAATTGCATCTAAAGTTGAATTTGCACTGTTGGGGGAATCAAATTTTTATCTTCACTTCTCATGATTACTTTTGCAGACCTTTGCAATACTTGCTGCTCGCTTCCACTTTCCGGACATGATTCCCTTCAGAGGCACTATTTTCCCTCATTGATGCTCTCTAGTGGTTTTCCCTAATTGATGCTATCTAGTGGTTCGAATTGTGGACCTTGCCGTATTTAAAAATCCTATTCTGGAGATGTGCAGCCTCTGCTCCATATGGACATGCTGATGATGTGCCTAAGGGAAGCCCTTCTGCATCTCTGCATCTGTCTATGTCCGGATCGGGTCCGGAGCAGCCATGGTGCCTAGTGAGGGCTGCCATAATGCACCCTTCCAGTTATACTCTAGGGAGGAAGTGTTGAAGCTGCAAGCTTCTTCCTGTAACCACCAGTTTATTCTGAATCCTGTGAGTGACGGCACATTGATTAAATGTCCTCCCTGTGGGTCCTCTCTCAACTATGTTTATAAGTCTAGTTAGGCTTCTATCAGGGATGTCAGAGCTAGTTGTCCTTGTGGGGCTGATGCACAGGGTACACCACCCACAAGCGTCTCCTTCTCTGCTTGCCTCATAAATTGAAGATACCTACTTAAACCTTTCCTCGATGTTTTTAATGTACATTCTGAGAACTGTTGATGACTTGATGTTTTTCACAGAAACATGGTGAAGGAGTGCTTGTTTGCTGATATTGCCCTAACTATCCCTCCTGGGTTTCAAATCAAGCATTTTGATTGTGAGGATAAAAACGGGGGTGGTGTGGCAATTGTGCATCACTCCTCATTTCCATGCTTCATTTCAAAACTGGTGAATATTAACAACATTGAGAATTTTGCTTTTACTATTGTCTATGCCCACTCCTTTGTTCTATCCAATGCATTAATTGATATACCTCCGGACTGTTCTGCTAATTCTCAACATCTCCATTCCAATGCCCTAGGTCAATTGCCACTACTTCATGTCAATTTTGGTCTACATGTTGACGACTTGAACTGCAGACCTGCTAAGCAGTTTTTATCTTCTCTTTTAGTCTTTAATTTAGAACAGTCAGTAAAGGAGCCCATCCACAAGGCTGGTCATTATTTAGACCTCATTTTATAAAACCCCTCGGCGCTTCTGGGTAAACGTGCACTGAAGCTTATTTGGTTTGAGCATTCACTGGCTGCTTTTAATGTTCTGTCAACCTTGCCAAGTAGACCACAAGGTTTGGCACAGGAAACAGCCAGACCATGGCATAAAATCTCTGATTCCCACTTTTTAGAGACATCACAAACCATCCCTTTCAATCTTACTGGTACCCTTGAGCAGGATGGGGATAGTTGTAATAGTTTGCCAATGCTCTGGACTCTGTTGCCTCTTTTAAAGCTGTTTCTTACAAAAGATCAAAGTCATCCTCTCCTAGGTTTTCTGATGATTTAAAGAAGGGAAAATTCCTACGTGAAGGTTAGAGCAGAGTTTGAGGATCTCTTATGATAAGGATGCAAATGAGGCATATAAGGCTGCCTTGAAAAGTTATCATGCTGCTATTAATAAAGCCTACTAGGCTTTTATTTGATCCACAATCACAGCGGCATCCAATAAGCCTCACAAGCTGTTTAAAATTGTCAACTCATTTATTTCCCAAAAGGCAGCCATGAATGTTCATCCCCCCAACTGACTTATGTGAGGATCTGTCTGTCTTCTTCTTTTATAACAATCCAACCTATTTATGAGCAATTTCCTGTGGAGGATTCGAAATTTCAGGTAGAGGCTCTTATTTCAAATCCTGGTCTTCTACTTTTTGATCACAAATCTGTGTAGAAATCTGCAGGGGAGCTTGATAAATGCAAATCGGGCTCCCCTCTTGATCAATGCCCTCCTACCATTTTGAAATATGCAACCCCTATTGTGAACCCTATCCTAAACAAACTGATGAATGATTATTTGGATCTTGATTTCGTTCCTAGGAGTTTGAAGCAGGCTCTCAATCAATTAACCAGGTACTTCTATATTGCAGCTTGTCACCCAGCAGGCTGTCCAGGCACTGTGAAGCGGTATCAGATGAAGAGCCAGGCCTCCAGTTCCATCCTGAAGTGGGTTAGAGAGGGTGACGTGTGGAGGTGGAGGGACGGGTGTTCCAGGACTTGGCGACTTGGTCTTTCAGATGCTGAGTGATGTGCGTCTTTTTGGGCAGGTTGAGGATCAGTCTGGCTGCTGTGTTCTGGATCGTCTGGAGTCTTTTCATGAGTTTGGCTGTGGTGCCTGTATAGAGTGAATTGCCATAGTCCAGTAGACTGGTAATGAGGGCTTGAACCACAGTTTTCCTGTTGCCGAGAGGAAGTCACTTGAAGAATTTGTGGAACATGCAGAGAATGTGGAAGCCGGCTCAGAGATGGCGTTGATCTGACATTTCATGGAGAGTTTGCTGTCAAGGAGGATACCGAGGTTACAGATGTGGTCCTTCAGAGTGGGGGTGGGTCTGTGTTCTGATGGCCACCAGGAGTAATTCCAGAGGGCAGTGTGTCTGCTCAGGATCAGATATTCAGTTTTGTCCGTGTTGAGCTTCAGGCAGTTGTTCTTCATTGAGGCTGAGATGTTCTTTATACAAATGTGGAAGTTGGTCTCCGTCGAGGTGTGATCCGCTGAAAGCGAGAGGCCATGGGTTCTGACGATGTCTGCGAGTGGTGTCATGTAGATGTTGAAGAGGGTTGGACTGAGGGATAAGCCTTGAGGGACTCCGCCAACGGTGTGCTTGGGTTGTGAGGTGAAGGGAGGGAGACCTATTCGTTGGGTGCACCCTGTGAGACAGAATGTCATCCATCTGAGTGCATCGTCTGTGTTAGACCTGGCACCTTGGCGTGAGTTTCCCTCCCACTTTTTGATGGTGTGCCTCGACTGTTTTGCTGGTGTTGTCCGCTCAGGGCACTGCGCCACGGCTAATCCGTGCCGCAGTGCAAGTGCTCCCTAAGTAAAGTGTACCTGTAATTGATGTCCATGATTGGTTTATTGGATTCACTGTCAGTCCCCAGTAGAGTGCACCAGGGGTGCCAGGGCTTGTGGATGCCAATGCTGCTGGTGGGCTTGCAGCGCTGGTTGCGCCACCCACAGAAGCGGCCTTGTAAAATGTGTCTAGGGTCTGCCACCGCAGACCCTGTGCGCGGTCCGGGACCGTCGCGCTGACTGCGCAAGTGCCCCCACTTGCCAGTCCCTAAACCTTCCCTTACCTACATATTAGCCACCCCTCTGGTAGGCCCAAGGGCAGGGTGCATTGTAGGCATAAGGTAGGACATGCCCTGATGTGTGTGGCATGTCTTAGTAGTGAATTACAGCCCTTTCCGTTTTTCACTATTGAAGGCTACCTGCTCTCCATAGGCCAGAATGGGCTGCCGGGATCACGCCAACGCTGTGACCCCAGTGGACTCCGAGAGCAGGGTAGAAGTGTCAAGTTTAGTATGCCTGAACTCAGGATGATAAAATACTTCTTGTAGTCAAGTTTATTTTAGTATCCTGGGTTTGTAAATGCTACTTTTAGAAAGTTAGTGTTTACTGACCTGACCATCTCAGTCCGCCTCTGCTGTGTGTGTGTGTGTTCTGCCCAGCAACAGTAGGGAGCAGGGTTGGGGAATCCCCAGAGACAGGTTGGCTGCCAGGTGGTGGGTAGAGAGATTACACCTGGATGGGTGGGAGGAGTACACCTTGACTCTTGAATAGACCTGTGCTCTGCCACCACAAAGCCGGCGCCACCCCCTGTGGGGCGGCTGATGTCTCTGCCCTGCTGCTGAAAGGAAAGAGCAGAGTCACCACAACAAAGTGCTCCAGAACTGGACTGAGCCAGGCCTAGGCCCCCTGGCGCTAAAGAACAAAAGAATCATGGTATAAAAGTAGGAGCCTGGCTCCTAAGAAATCAGAATCCTGTTTACCACAAAGAACCTCTGCCCGACTAGAAGGAGAAGGAGACGCTGGAGGAGCTGGCCTGCTGCCTGCCTTGCTGAGAAAGGAGAGGAAGAGACTTACTGAAAAGACTTTGCTACTTTGTGCTTGAACATTCTCCAAGGGCTTGATCTGAGCTTGCCCCCTGACCTGAACCCCAGGAACAGTGGGTTCTCTGTGCTTCTTGCTCGTCCTCCAATTCGAGCCGTGTGTGCATCCCGCTGGAAAAGAGACTGCGCCCCTCATCGCCCCTCCTAGGGCCGTGACACTCAGAAGCTCGCCTGCCTCCAACCCGTGAGAGCCCCGCTCCGTCCGGAGCCGCTCTCTGTTCCCGGGCCAGGCCGCCTGCATCCCTGTCACCGCCTGCCATTGGAGTGCGCTGAACGCGCTATCACCCCTCCTGCCGGAAGCCGTCCGACGACTGTGATCTACGCCGGGTCACCCAGCTGCACTGACCGTGCCCTGCGACCCCGCTTCGCTCTCCCCGGACATCTCAGGCCTTGCCGCCCCCGCTGTGGAGACCCTCCTGCACCGCCGTGCTAAAGGGTCGCTGGCCGCGCCTGCCTACGTGCCCACACCTGCTGATTGAGGACCCAAGAACACTTCCGAAGCTGAGAGTCGCACCGACCTGTGCCGACTCTCCACATCACGAAAGAAGTTCCAGTATCGGGCTCGGGGCCCGCAACGCCTTATTTCCCCGTTCGCAGGAGCCGATCGCTGTGAGTACGGGAACCACAAGTAACACTTGCAAGAGACTATAAACTATCCATTTGAAACGACGAACCAAGAACATTTGCCTGCTGTATAACCTGGTGGCCTAGCGAAAACGTTATTGGTCTTGTGATAAGTCTGCTGAGATATATATACCTTATTTTTACATAAAGAATCGTATTTTTATATATATCCAAGTCTGGTGTCCGTTTCTGGGGGGATTGAGGTATTTACTGTGTGTATGATTGTAAGTGCTTAACCAACAACGCCTGAGGAATCGCCTTGGCTGCTCACGCCACGCACCTAGAGGGTGAGCAAGGGTCATTCGCGAGGGGTTATCCTGCGCCCTGACGTGGAGGAGAGGGTTCCTGCTTGACACAAGGGCAACCTTGCGCCAACCAGAGATCCCCGACTCTAACATTGTTGGCAGCGGTTGGGATTTCGGATTTGCACTTGTAATTTGCATACAGTGAATTATTAATCACCAGATAGTGAGAGCAGACCAAATAACGCAGCCACAGGTTTGTAATTGTTGAACTTTGTTGAGACATCTGCCACTACTGCAACCATGCCTGGCTCGCACTCCGCTGAAAGAGCACTCTCTGTGATTTCTGGAATAGATGAGGTGGATTGGGAGAGACTGGAAGGCTACACGATGGAGCAATTGAAAGGCTACAGTGTACAATTCAGAGTCCCCCATGCTGGATGCAAGAGGAAGCCCCAGTACACCAAGGCGTTGAGAGCCTGGAAGGAGTCACGAGACCTACGGAATGCGGGGGACATCGTTCCACCCGACAACCTTGAGGAGCCCAGCAGAGTCCGGTCGCCAGAGGAGCTGGCAGACAGGGCAGCAGACAGGGCGCATGCAATGGAGATGACAAAGTTGGCCGGACAAATGGAAATGGAAAAGCAGAAGTTGGCCCTGGAGGCACAACAACGCCAAATGGATCATGATATCAGATTGAAGGAGTTGGAGCTGAAGGCGAAAAGTTTGGACACCGCTCCTTCTGGTGGCAGCACTCCACCAGCGCAGGTAGAGTCCAAGGTGTACATCCCCAAAGATGTAGTAAAGGAGTATTTTAGAAAGGATGACATAGGGCAGTGGTTTAGAGCCTACGAGGTGGCCATGTCCTCACACCGGGTCCCTGAGAAAGACTGGGGAGCGGGGTTGTGGGGAAGGTTCCTTGCGGAAGGGCGGGACACACTGTTAGATTTGCCATTAGAAGTCCAGACCTCATACCCCCATATGAAGGAAGCTTTAATGACCAGGTATGGGTTAACTCCTGAGCTATATAGACAGAGGTTCAGGGAGACCAAGAAGATCCCTGAGAGTACGTATGTGGAATATGTGACCTTTTTCTGCAGAGCGCTGGATGGTTGGGTGAAGGGTAGCAAAGTGAATGATTATCAAGGGCTGCTTGATTTAATTGCATGGGAGCACTTGTCCAGTCAATGTTTTCCTGAGCTACGCCAACACCTGATAGATAGCAAGCTGTCCAACCCGAGGAAGCTTGCTGAGGAGGCGGACCGCTGGCTCAGCACCAGGGTCCACAAGGGTCAAGTGGGAGACTCCGCCAAAGGTGGGCAGGGTCCCCAGCAGAAGAGTGGGGGGGACAAGGGTAAACAGAAGGGGTTCCAAAAAGGCCCCCAAAGTAATTCCCAAGGGAACCAGCAGAAGGGTTCTCAGCCTCCCCCACCCCCGCAGCAGAACGGGGCCCCGACAGGTAGACCTGTTCCAAAGGGGCCCTTCAATTGTTATAGGTGTGGTGACCCGGGTCACATTGCCTCTGATCCTAAGTGTCGCCTGTTTGGTAAGACCGCACCCACTGGTGCTCCACCCCGGCAAGTAGCTAGTGTTAACTTTGGGGAAGAGGTAGCAGTCCAGGAGGGTGGGGGTCCCGGGCAGATGACCCTAGTCTCGCTAGGAGACAGTGAGATGGTCCCTGTAACTTACCTGCCCTCTAACACTAAGAAATATGGGCAAGTGGTGACCATCAATGGAAGGAAGGTGGAGGCTCTTAGAGATACAGGAGCCAGCGTGACCTCGGTGAGGCAACACCTGGTGTCTCAAGAGCAGATTGTACCCAATGCCTACTGTAGGGTTGTCAATGCTGACAACGTAGAGAGTCGTTGTCCAATGGCTCAAGTTCCCTTTGAGTGGGGGGAGGTCTCTGGTACTCTACAAGTCGCTGTGAGAACTGACATGCCTGTAGACTGTCTGCTAGGGAACGACCTGGAGAGTTCCCCTTGGGAAAAGGTGGAGAAGACCACGCATCTGAGGATGGTGGGTCTACCCGACTGGGCGTGCGTGACCACCCGGTCCATGGCAGCCAGTAGGGGTGTTGAGAGGGTCCTGGAGCCTGAGGGAGAGGTCCAGGAACCGGCCTTAGGGAGAAGGCGCAGGAGGCGCGGGAAACCGGCCCCCGAAGTTCCCACGGCCCAGGAGGAAGTAGACCCTGAGGGGGATGCTCTGGAGCCTACCGGGGAACAGATTGCCGAACTGGGAGACTTGCCTGAGCTGACCCATTGGCAGCAAGAAGGAGGTCCCTCCAGGGAGGAATTCTGCAGGGAGCAGAAAGAATGCCCTTCTCTCGTGGGTATGCGGCAACAGGCTGCAGACCAGGCCAACGGTGTTCAGGCCAAAACACACTACGTGTACTGGGAGAGTGACCTCCTGTATTCCGAGCCTAAGGCTGCTGAACCTGGGTCAGCCCGTGTGCTGGTGGTACCCCAGAAGTTCAGAGTCTTCCTACTGGGGCTGGCTCACGATGTGCCGTTAGCAGGACATTTGGGGATGGACAAGACCTATGACAGGCTTGTCACCCACTTTTACTGGCCCCAAATGCATAAGAATTCAGATTCCTACTGCAGAACCTGTCAGACTTGCCAGGCAAGTGGTAAGAGCGGAGGGAAGCACAAGGCTCCTCTGCAACCTTTCCCTGTGGTCGGTACGCCATTCCAACGAGTGGGTATTGATATTGTGGGGCCTCTGGATCCCAAGACAGCCCTGGGCAACAGGTTCATCCTGGTCTTGGTGGACCATGCCACCCGGTACCCTGAAGCCATCCCTCTGAGGACAGTGACGGCCCCCGTGGTGGGACGGGCACTGATGGGAATTTTCTCCCGAGTGGGATTCCCTCTAGAGGTGGTGAGCGACAGGGGGACCAATTTCATATCCACGTATATGAAATCCCTGTGGAAGGAGTGTGGGGTAACTTACAAGTTCACCACTCCTTACCATCCCCAAGGAAATGGGTTGGTTGAGAGATTCAACCGAACCCTCAAAGGCATGATCATGGGCCTGGACGGTCCAATGAGGCGTAAGTGGGACGTCCTCTTGCCATGCCTGCTCTTCGCTTACCGAGAGGTGCCACAGAAGTCTCTAGGATTCAGCCCCTTTGAGCTTCTGTATGGGCACCCGGTAAGAGGACCTCTGAGTTTGGTAAAGGAAGGCTGGGAGCAATCTCCCAGGAAACCTCCCCAGAATGTATATAGTTACATGCTGGCCTTCCGAAACCAGACTCGGCGTTTCAGGCAACTTGCTGAGGCAAATCTGGAAGCCAGCCAGGAGGAGATGAAGCGGTGGTACGACCGGAATGCCACTCTGGTAGAGCTTCAACCTGGACAAAAGGTGTGGGTCTTGGCCCCAGTGGAGCCGTGTGCACTTCAGGATAAGTGGACAGGTCCATTTGAGGTTGTGGAGCGCAAAAGTCCTATCACCTACTTGGTGGACATGCAGACTCCCAGGAACCCTTTGAGGGTCCTACATGTTAACCGCCTTAAGCCCCACTTAGAGAGGACCGAAGTGGGCATGCTGCTGGCCACTGATGATGGAATGGAAGAGGAGACCGAGCCTCTTCCTGACCTCTTAGTGGCCTCTGAGAAAGATGGGTCAGTGGATGGAGTTAACCTCTCACCCACCCTGACGCCCGAACAACAGGAAGACTGCCGCCACTTGCTGGGACAATTTTCCGACCGATTCTCCCTGGTTCCTGGTGTCACAGATTGGTGCGTCCATGATGTGGACACAGGAGACAGCTTACCCGTGAAGCACAAGGCTTACAGGGTAACTGACAGGGTCAGAGCTTGCATTAAGGAGGAGGTCTCCAAAATGCTTGCGCTAGGGGTGGTTGAGTCCTCCAGCAGTCCTTGGTCCAGCCCCGTGGTCTTGGTCCCAAAGGCTGCTGCGCCGGGAGCCACACCTGAACTCCGGTTCTGTGTGGACTACAGAGGACTCAATTCAGTCACGAAGACTGACGCGCACCCCATCCCCAGAGCTGATGAGCTCATTGATCGGCTGGGGGCTGCCCGGTTCCTCAGTACGTTTGATTTAACGTCTGGGTACTGGCAGATCGCCTTGACCGATGGGGCCAAAGAGAGGTCAGCATTCTCTACACCAGATGGGCACTTCCAGTTCCGAGTCATGCCATTTGGGATGAAGAATGCCCCTGCCACCTTTCAGAGGTTGGTCAACCAGGTACTGGTTGGGCTGGATGCGTTCAGTGCCGCCTACCTGGATGACATCGCAGTGTTCAGTGCCACCTGGCCCGAACACCTGCGCCACCTCTGGGAAGTGTTGATGGCTCTGCGCCGAGCAGGCCTCACGATCAAGGCAAGCAAGTGCCAGATCGGGCAGGGTTCCGTGGTGTACTTGGGACACCAAGTGGGGAGTGGCAAGGTGGCACCCTTGCAACCCAAAATCGAGACCATCCTGGCTTGGGAACCCCCCAAGACGCAGACCGCAGTGAGGGCCTTCCTGGGGCTCACTGGGTACTACAGGAGGTTTGTCAAGGGCTATGGAACGATCGTTGCCCCCTTGACAGAGCTGACTTCCAAGAAGCAGCCCAGGAACGTGATTTGGACTGACACCTGTCAGAAAGCTTTCGACACCCTGAAGACTGCCATGTGCACGGCGCCCGTGCTCTTGGCTCCTGACTTCTCCAAGGAATTCCTAGTCCAGACAGACGCTTCAGAGCATGGTGTAGGGGCTGTTCTCTCACAGATGACTGAGGAGGGCTGGGACCAACCCGTAGCCTTCATCAGTAGGAGGTTACTTCCACGGGAAAGTAGGTGGAGTGCAATTGAGCGAGAAGCATTTGCTGTGGTCTGGGCGCTGAAGAAGCTAAGACCCTACTTGTTTGGGTCTCACTTCCGGGTTCAGACGGACCACAGGCCCCTCAGATGGTTGATGCAAATGAGGGGTGAAAACCCGAAGCTGTTGAGGTGGTCCATCTCCCTACAGGGTATGGACTTTACGGTGGAACACCGTCCTGGTACAGATCACGCCAACGCTGACGGTCTGTCCAGGTATTTCCGCCTTAGTGACGAGGAACCCCCTGGGCAAGGGTAGTTCTCCCCACATTTCAGCTGGAGGGGACACGTGTTAGACCTGGCACCTTGGCGTGAGTTTCCCTCCCACTTTTTGATGGTGTGCCTCGACTGTTTTGCTGGTGTTGTCCGCTCAGGGCACTGCGCCACGGCTAATCCGTGCCGCAGTGCAAGTGCTCCCTAAGTAAAGTGTACCTGTAATTGATGTCCATGATTGGTTTATTGGATTCACTGTCAGTCCCCAGTAGAGTGCACCAGGGGTGCCAGGGCTTGTGGATGCCAATGCTGCTGGTGGGCTTGCAGCGCTGGTTGCGCCACCCACAGAAGCGGCCTTGTAAAATGTGTCTAGGGTCTGCCACCGCAGACCCTGTGCGCGGTCCGGGACCGTCGCGCTGACTGCGCAAGTGCCCCCACTTGCCAGTCCCTAAACCTTCCCTTACCTACATATTAGCCACCCCTCTGGTAGGCCCAAGGGCAGGGTGCATTGTAGGCATAAGGTAGGACATGCCCTGATGTGTGTGGCATGTCTTAGTAGTGAATTACAGCCCTTTCCGTTTTTCACTATTGAAGGCTACCTGCTCTCCATAGGCCAGAATGGGCTGCCGGGATCACGCCAATGCTGTGACCCCAGTGGACTCCGAGAGCAGGGTAGAAGTGTCAAGTTTAGTATGCCTGAACTCAGGATGATAAAATACTTCTTGTAGTCAAGTTTATTTTAGTATCCTGGGTTTGTAAATGCTACTTTTAGAAAGTTAGTGTTTACTGACCTGACCATCTCAGTCCGCCTCTGCTGTGTGTGTGTGTGTTCTGCCCAGCAACAGTAGGGAGCAGGGTTGGGGAATCCCCAGAGACAGGTTGGCTGCCAGGTGGTGGGTAGAGAGATTACACCTGGATGGGTGGGAGGAGTACACCTTGACTCTTGAATAGACCTGTGCTCTGCCACCACAAAGCCGGCGCCACCCCCTGTGGGGCGGCTGATGTCTCTGCCCTGCTGCTGAAAGGAAAG
Source organism: Triturus cristatus (assembly GCF_964204655.1). Classification (NCBI taxonomy): domain Eukaryota; kingdom Metazoa; phylum Chordata; class Amphibia; order Caudata; family Salamandridae; genus Triturus; species Triturus cristatus. The sequence goes on along the minus strand of NC_140589.1, from coordinate 443,882,005 downwards.
AGCAGAGTCACCACAACAAAGTGCTCCAGAACTGGACTGAGCCAGGCCTAGGCCCCCTGGCGCTAAAGAACAAAAGAATCATGGTATAAAAGTAGGAGCCTGGCTCCTAAGAAATCAGAATCCTGTTTACCACAAAGAACCTCTGCCCGACTAGAAGGAGAAGGAGACGCTGGAGGAGCTGGCCTGCTGCCTGCCTTGCTGAGAAAGGAGAGGAAGAGACTTACTGAAAAGACTTTGCTACTTTGTGCTTGAACATTCTCCAAGGGCTTGATCTGAGCTTGCCCCCTGACCTGAACCCCAGGAACAGTGGGTTCTCTGTGCTTCTTGCTCGTCCTCCAATTCGAGCCGTGTGTGCATCCCGCTGGAAAAGAGACTGCGCCCCTCATCGCCCCTCCTAGGGCCGTGACACTCAGAAGCTCGCCTGCCTCCAACCCGTGAGAGCCCCGCTCCGTCCGGAGCCGCTCTCTGTTCCCGGGCCAGGCCGCCTGCATCCCTGTCACCGCCTGCCATTGGAGTGCGCTGAACGCGCTATCACCCCTCCTGCCGGAAGCCGTCCGACGACTGTGATCTACGCCGGGTCACCCAGCTGCACTGACCGTGCCCTGCGACCCCGCTTCGCTCTCCCTGGACATCTCAGGCCGCGCCGCCCCCGCTGTGGAGACCCTCCTGCACCGCCGTGCTAAAGGGTCGCTGGCCGCGCCTGCCTACGTGCCCACACCTGCTGATTGAGGACCCAAGAACACTTCCAAAGCTGAGAGTCGCACCGACCTGTGCCGACTCTCCACATCACGAAAGAAGTTCCAGTATCGGGCTCGGGGCCCGCAACGCCTTATTTCCCCGTTCGCAGGAGCCGATCGCTGTGAGTACGGGAACCACAAGTAACACTTGCAAGAGACTATAAACTATCCATTTGAAACGACGAACCAAGAACATTTGCCTGCTGTATAACCTGGTGGCCTAGCGAAAACGTTATTGGTCTTGTGATAAGTCTGCTGAGATATATATACCTTATTTTTACATAAAGAATCGTATTTTTATATATATCCAAGTCTGGTGTCCGTTTCTGGGGGGATTGAGGTATTTACTGTGTGTATGATTGTAAGTGCTTAACCAACAACGCCTGAGGAATCGCCTTGGCTGCTCACGCCACGCACCTAGAGGGTGAGCAAGGGTCATTCGCGAGGGGTTATCCTGCGCCCTGACGTGGAGGAGAGGGTTCCTGCTTGACACAAGGGCAACCTTGCGCCAACCAGAGATCCCCGACTCTAACAGTCTGTGATTCCGTTCTGGTGCAGTCAATTAGATGAATGTGAGGAGGTAGACAGTGTTGATGGCTGCAGAGAGGTAGAGTAGGATAAATGTGGTTGATTCTCTGTCTAGTAGGATGTGGATATCATCTGATGCGGCAATCAGGGCTGTCTCGGTGCTGTGATTCGCTCTGAAACCTGATTGGGGAGGGTTTAACATGTTATTTCTTTCCAGGTATTCGATGAGTTGAAAGTTGATGTCCTTTTGCAGGACTTTGGTGGGAAACTGGAGCAGTGAGATGGGATGGTAGCTCTAGAGCTCGCTGGTGTCTGCAGAGGGTCTCACCTCTGTATGTTTCCAAGCATCAGGAAAGGTGGCTATGGTGATGGAGGCGTTGAGGATGGTGGTGAGCTGGTGGTTGATCTTGTCTCTTCTGAGGATAAAAAGTTACTGGGGGCATTTATCAGTGGGTGCTCCCGAGTGGATGGAGTTCATTAGAGTAGTAGTGTTTGGTACCATGCAGAGAGTGGGGGTTCATCAGTAATTGTTGATGGGATACTGAGGAGGTCGGTGGGTTGGGGATCAAAGTTTGTGTAGATGGTTGCTATCTTGTTTTGGAAGTGGTAGGTCAGAGCGTAGCAGAGTTCCTTTGAGGAGGGGATCGCGTTTTCAGCAGCTTACGAGCAGGAAAACTCTCTGACAATGGTGAAGAGTTCCTTAGTTTGGTTGGTGCTGGTTTCAATCTGGTGAGTCTGGGCGCCCTTTTTCATTGCTTTTTCATGGCTTTGAGCTGGCGGAGGTAGCTGTTGAGGGCGGACTTAAAGGTGACATGGTCAGTGTGCTTTCTTCTGATGTGCCATTGTTTTTCCAGTTGACGGCATCTGCGCTTCGTCGTGCTGAGTTTCATGGTGTACCAGACAGCTTGTTTGGTGGATTTGTGCATTTTGGCTGGTATGGTAGGAGCGACTCGGTCAGCAGTGCTGGTGATCCAGGCGTTGAAGTTTTCTACTGCTTGGTTCAGGTTGGTAGCGACATGGGGTTGTGTGATGCTGAGGATGTCAATCCATTGGTGCTAAGTGACCTTAGTTCCAGCTGTGGAGGGGGCGTTATGGTGGTTGGGTATGGTGTGGGGAGGTCCAGCAAGGGTGCAGTGTAGGATGGAGTGGTCCGACCAGGTGAGTTCAGTGGTGTGACTGTATCTGATTCGGTTGCTGGACGTGAAGATGGGGTCAAGCATGTTTCCTGCTTTGTGTGTGGGTCTGTAACCTTCTGTTTGAGGCTGATGTTGTTCAATCTTTCCAGTAGGTAGGTGGAGATGGTGTCAGTGGGGTCATCCAGATGGAAGTTGAGGTCTCCCAGGAAGAGTTTGGATTCAATAGCAACGGGGTGCTGAATTCAGCAGTGGCGTCGCTGAGGCAAGTTCTTGGTCTTGGCAGTCTGTATGCGAGGGTGCCTTTAATTGTGGTTTTGTCCTCAATGTGTAGCTGGAAGTTCATGTGTTCCGTGAACGGTGTGGTTTTGTCATTCGCTGTTGTGCAGATGATAGATTCCTTGTGTATGATGGCAATACCACCTCTGTGTCTGTTGGTGCATTCATGGTGTTTTATCATCTAGCCAATGTGCATTGCAGTGACTATGTTGGGCCGATGTGGGGATGAGCCGGGGCTCTGTGATGAAGGTCACGTGGGGGCTGAGTGACCATAGTTCCAGCTGCGGAGGGGGCGTTATGGTGGTTGGATATGGTGCGAGGAGGTCCAGCAAGGGTGCAGTGTATGATGGAGTGGTCCGACCAGGTGAGTTCAGTGGTTTGACTGTATCTGATTTGGTTGCTGAACGTGACGATGGGGTCCAGCATGTGTCCTGCTTTGTGTGTGGGGTCTGTGACCTGCTGTTTGAGGATGATATTGTTCAATCTTTCCAATAGGTAGGTGGAGTTGGTCTTGCTGATATTGACTAAACTGTTGGAGAAGATTGTCAATACGCAGCTGTCTCACATTCTAGAGTCAAACCACTTGCTGCATGATTCCCAATCTGGATTTTGAGCTGGCTACAGCACCGAGATTTCCTTTTTTGAGGTGACATGGTTTATTAGGGAAATTCAGGACCATATTTCCTCCGCTGTGGTGGTGCTACTGGACTTGTCTTTGGTATTCAACACAATTTATTTTACTTGGTGGACTCAGTAGGGTAGGCGTCAGAGATCAATGTTTGTCGTGGCTCAAATCCTTTATTGAAGAAAGGACCCAGGCAAATTTTCTTCCCCCTTTCACCTCCTCCTATAAATCTTTAGATTGTGGTGTGCCACAGGGATTGGTGCTGATTTCCACCCCTTAAATATATATCTGGAGCTGCTAGTGAAGCTGCTCAAAGCCTGGAGCGTACTGGTGGTCTCTTATGCAAATGACACCCAGCTCCTCTGGCTTTTCAGGAGAACAAGATGGAAACATTGTGTTCCTTTCCTTGGTTGAGTGGATGAATGAAACTTGTCTCAAACTTAACTCTGATAAAACAGACACTCTCTTTTTTGGCACCACGATTTCCTCTGATTCTGGTAAGTGGTGGCTAGAAGAATTGGGGGGGGGGAGGGCCAGCAGAATTGGGGGGAGCTTCCCCCCCTGTTCTGACACTTACAGTGAGAAATCTGGGAGTGAACTTTGATTCCAATCTTTGGCTCAAGTCCTAAATCAAGGCTATTTCTGCCAACTGTTTTGCCACACTTTGGTCCCTAAAAACTATCCTTTATCTAATATCAGAAGACTCTTGCTAAAGGATTGTTCATGCCCTAGTGATGTACAAATTGGATTATGTCAACAGTATGTATTTGGGTTTACCAGCATACTTACTTCAGTGATTCCAAGCAATACAGAATTCCGCTGCTTGCCTAATCTTGAAAATTTCGCTACGGGTCCCGGTGTCTTCTTACTTACGCTAAACTTCATTGGCTATCTGTTATCAAGTGGATCCAATTTAAGGAACACATTTTTGCCGTAGGCGCTTTCGAACAAATAGGCCCCCTTTATTTAAGGAAGACTATGGTAAAGGCTGCAGAGAGGTAAAGGAGGATTAGGAGGCAGAGGTAATGTCTTTTGTTGGTGAGAAGGTGTTGTCATCTACTTGAGGGGTGACTGACTACATGGTGCTGACTCTCTACTACTGCTCTAAGCAGTGAATACATCACCATATTTTTCAAGCTCATCACTTTCACCTTGTGGCAAGCTATATACACTTTATGTCCTTTAACACTGCACATCACTCAATCTCAGTTTGGGACTGATTTGTGATAGAGGCAGCTAGGCTCTGGAATACCCTCACAGCATGAATTATAAATCTACCTAACCAACTAGGCATCTGAGATCTCCTTCCACGATCTACCAATAAGTGATCATCATGTGATCAAGTGGTAATGACGTGACACCTCCCAATTGGAGATGGTGTGCACAAACACTTGCATCACTATCAGCCTTACATTCTCCTCATCATTGAAATGCTTATGAACAATGTGAAGTCAACAGTGACAAGACTGTGTTACCCTCCTGTCCTCATCCGTGATACTCAAACATCTGATAAAGGTGTTAAGCACTGGATGCTGTGTACATCCCTCAAGTTTCCTTTGTTAGTGGCTAATGTAAGGGTGTCTACTTCTAGTAGCCGTGTTGCCACCCTATAAGTGCAAGTTGTCAAGCATCTCTTCAAGAGGGCTCCAGTCTGGGGGAAAATGCTACAAAGGGCATTCTGGCATATTGATGATGGTGAATAAGCCAGGAGCTGATAAGGAAGGCTCCAACATCTCGAGTCTGGGTTAAGAAAGCACTTAGCATAGATCTAGCAGAACTCAAATTATGGGACAAGATTTCAGCTGAAAACCATAGCAAAATCAGAGACAAAAATACTAGCGAAAAGTTGGCAATGAAGTTGATGGAAAATAAGGGAATGAGTGTTCAGCAAGACATTCATCAAAGGGCTAAGTCTCCTTCTATATGATTAAAACAGGAGATATGACTGCAGGATAAAATGTTAGCACCATCTTGGCTTCGAAACTTAAGACAACAAATACTGTTAACCCAACTATCTAGGATAGGAGAAGTCTTAAAGCTAGTCACACCTACGTCTCCTCTGGAATGGTATTTTTGAAGCACATGAAGAGACCACTGTTTGATATCCTTCTTTTTCTCAATGTTTCCATGTCCTGCTCCTACAGGAGTGGCACAAAAGAAGCTTTTTGCTATTAGCGAAGCATTGAGACTATAGTAGTGATGCCTTCAGTGCAAAAGACTCAAAGTTCTGCTAACCATTTGCTGCCTCCGGAAAGTCTCCTGTCCTTGACTTATCTGAGGACAGTAATCTGTACTCTAAATGTATCAGTCTTGGACATGTTAACCATGAGAGATAACAGCATTATAATTTCATAATGGTCTAAAACTATTGCTCATATCTCCTGAGTAAATAAATGGCACATCACTCACCTACTGTTGTACTGTCTGTTACCAATACACCAGATGAGAACATACTAGATTCCAAAACCAAAACTAAAAGGAAGAAGCATGGCTTACATTCATGGGTAGTGTGTAGTTGAGCACTCATACCACCTGAGCTACACTGGTGTGTCCGTGTTTGTAACTGTCTAGAGGGGTGTTTACTAAGAGCATAAGCATGGTGAGTAGCAACAGGATGGCAGAATGCTGTACTGGTCAAAGGATTTCAAACGTTGTCTTGTTCTTTGATTATCTGGGAAAAGGCATAGAATTTAGGGGGTGAGCAGCTGTACGTCATTTAAACAACCCTATCCAAGATGATAATTTGCTCATGTAATATCACAAGAGGTTTGTGTTCCAAGATGAGGCTGAATGCTTCCTGAGATGTCATTTCTTTTAGTGATATAATGTGTTGTGCCAATATTTGTGCAAGTAATTTGATATAGGTAGTCCTGGTACAGATGTGACTGTATGGCTTGACATACATGCTCACCTCCAATTCCATCCCCCTCTGATCCTGGGCACTATTGGCACCCCCTTTAACCTCTATCTCAGGGCATTTACACTCAGGATGTATCTCGCTGGCGTGAAAGGAGATATGCAAACATGGACTGTGGCTACCACATTTGTGACTCCCACCCATCATTAGCACAGCCAATTCGGCCCCCATGCAGGCCCCCAAAGGCAGTGTCGATGTGGCCCATATGAGTGGCTGACTACAGCAGGATACAGAGATCTAATGTAAGATTTGAGGATACTGGGATATGAAGATCTGCCACAGAATTCAAGAGTCTAGGGAATTGAAGATCCTCTGCAAGATCTGAAGATCGACAGTCTAAAAAAGCCACACCCAGGGCATGGCCTGGGGTTGAATTGTTCTCCCTGTTAATTAGATGAAGCCTTTGTGTGCGCTTTGCTCTTCATCTCTGTTAATCTGATTGGATTCTTCTATTCACCTGTGTTCTCGACTCTCCAGCTGAGATCATCTCCCAGCCAGGTGCAAAGTTTATCTTCTCAGAAGTGTTCTGCGAGTAGCATATCTTGAAACTTCTTTAGCATGGACACCTCAAAGAATTTCCTTGCATTCTTGAACTCTTTGTCTTCTTCCAGCCTTGTCTTCAGAGGACTCAATTTAACCCCTTGCATGCTCATGATGAGCTGGACTCGTCATGGCACACAGTGCTTGTGTGCTCATGACGAGTCCAGCTCATCATGAAACATGCTTTGGCAATCCCTTTGGTGCGGGCACCAGAGGGATTGCCTTTCTTGCTGAGAGAGCCTCGGGAGCTGGGGAAGATCTTCCCCAGCTCCCAAGGCCCCCCACCCTGGTTTCCCTGTAATGACGATCGGGGCGCACGTCGCGCCAACGTCATTTCAGTGAAACCGAAACTGAAATGAGCCAAGAGGAATCCCCCGGGTGTCTAGTTTTCAGAAATATGTGGGTTTGGTAGGTTTCCCTAGGTGGCCGCCGAGCACCTGGCCAAAAACCCAGGGTACCCCCTTTGCAAAACCAGGTTGTTTTGTGATAGGCAAATTTGTGGTCGCCTCACTACGTTTTGGGCCCTTGCCTGTCGCTGGTACTTGTGCCTCCCACACGTGGGAGGCACCATTTTTATCGGGAGACCCAGAGGAACACTCGGTGATAGGAAATTTGTGTCAGCCCTGTGATGCCACATCTTTCCCACACAAAAATGTGTGGAAAAAGTGATTTTTTCAGCTAAAATTGAGGTTTACAGGGGATTCTGCGTACGGAAACGTTGGGGATCCATGCAAGCCATACATCCATGGAATCCCCCGGGTGTCTAGTTTTCAGAAATGTGTGGGTTTGGTTGGTTTCCCTAGGTGGCCGCCAAGCACCGGGCCAAAAACCCAGGGTACCCCCTTTGCAAAACCAAGGTCGTTTTGTGATAGGCAAATTTGATGTCGCCTCACTAAGTTTTGGGCCCTTGCCTGTCACGGGTACTTGGGCCTCCCACACAAGTGAGGCAACGTTTTTATCGGGAGACGTGGGGGAACACTGGGTTGCAGGAAATTTGTATCAGCCCGGTGATGCCACAACTTTCCCACCCAAAAATGTGTGGAAAAAGTGATTTTTCAGCTAAAATTGTGGTTTGCAGGGGATTCTGGGTAAGGAAACTTAGGGGGATCCACGCAAGCTATACCTCCCTGGAATTCCCCGGGTGGCTAGTTTTCAGAAATGTGTGGGTTTGGTAGGTTTCCCTAGGTGGCTGCCGAGCACTGGGCCAAAAACCCAGTGTACCCCCTTTGCAAAACCAGGTTGTTTTGTGATAGGCAAATTTGATGTCGCCTCACTACGTTTTGGGCCCTTGCCTGTCGCTGGTACTTGTGCCTCCCACACGTGGGAGGCACCATTTTTATCGGGAGACCCAGAGGAACACTGGGTGGTAGGGAATTTGTGTCAGCCCGGTGATGCCACATCTTTCCCACACAAAAATGTGTGGAAAAAGTGATTTTTTCAGCTAAAATTGAGGTTTGCAGGGGATTCTGGGTACGAAAACGTTAGGGGATCCGTGCAAGCCATACCTCCATGGAATCCCCCGGGTGTCTAGTTTTCAGAAATGTGTGGGTTTGGTATGTTTCCCTAGGTGGCCGCCGAGCACCGGGCAAAAACCCAGGGTACCCCCTTTGCAAAACCAGGTTGTTTTGTGATCGGCAAATTTGATGTCGCCTTACTACGTTTTGGGCCTTTGCCTGTCGCGGGTACATGGGCTTCCCACAGGAGTGAGGCACCGTTTTTATCGGGAGACCCGGGGCAACGCTGGGTGGTAGGAAATTTGTGTCACCCCAGTGATGCCACAACTTTCCCACCCAAAAATATGTGGAAAAAGTTATTTTTTCGGCTAAAATTGATGTTTGCAGTGCATTCTGGGTAAGGAAACGTAGGGGGATCCATGCAAGCCATACCTCTCTGAAAGCCCCCAGGTGTCTAGTTTTCAGAAATGTGTGGGATTGGTAGGTTTCCCCAGGTGGCCGCCGAGCACCGGGCCAAAAACCCAGGGGACCCCCTTGCAAAACCAGGTCGTTTTGAGATAGAAAACTTTGATGTCGCCTCAATACGTTTTAGGCCCTTGCCTGTCAGGAGTACTTGGGCCTCCCACATGTGTGAGGCACTTTTTTTATTGGGAGGCCTGGGAAAACACTGGGTGGTAGGAAATTTGTGTCAGCCCGGTGATCCTACAACTTTCCCACCCAAAAATGTGCGGAAAAGTGATTTTTACAGCTAAAATTGCGGTTTGCAGGGGATTCTGGGAAAGGAATCTTTGGGCTATCCACGCAAGCCATACCTCGATGGAATCCCCCGGGTGTCTGGTTTTCAGAAATGTGTGGGTTTGGTAGGTTTCCCAAGGTGGCCGCCGAGCAACGGGCCAAAACCCAGGGTACCCCCTTTGCAAAACCAGGTCGTTTTGTGATAGCCAATTTTGATGTCGCCTCACTACGTTTTGGGCCCTTGCCTGTCGCGGGTACTTGTGCCTCCCACACGTGTGAGGCACCATTTTCATCGGGAGACCGGGGGTAATGCTGGGTGGTAGGAAATTTGTGTCAGCTCGGAGATGCCACACCCAAAAATGTTTGAAAAAAGTTACTTTTTCAGCTAAAATTGAGGTTTGCAGGGGATTCTGGGTAAGGAAACGTTGGGGGATCCACGCAAGCCATACCTCTAGAGATTCCCCTGGGTGTCTAGTTTTCATAAATGTGTGGATTTGGTAGGTTTCCCAAGGTGCCGGCAGAGCTAGGGTTCAAAAATTACAACTAGTCGTTTTGCGCCGTTTCCTGTTGCGGGCACTAGGCTGACCCACACAACTGAGGTACCATTTTTATCGGGAGACTTAGGGTAATTCAAATCTGTAAAGCAACTGTTATTACCTATTGACTTTCGATGCATTTCTGCCTTCAAAATGAAAGACATTGTGTGACATTGGTGATTTCAGCCCCACAAACCCTTTTTTTGATACCATTTGCAGGGAAAAACCGAGACGCTTTCATTTGCAGCCCTTTTTTCCAATTTTTCCACAAAAAAACAAATTTTAGCTGTATTTTGGCTAATTTCTGGGACCCCTCCAGGGGAATCCACAAACCCTGGGTACCATTACAATCCCCATGATGTTGGAAGAAAAGGACGCAAATTTGGTGTGGATACCTTATGTGGTCAAAAGTTACAGGGGCCTAAGCGCGCACTACCCCAAATAGCCAAAAAAAGGCTTAGCACAGGGGGGGGAAAAGGCCTAGCAGCGAAGGAGTTAATGATTGGTTAAGAAGAGTTATATTTAAATGTTTAGATTGTGAAAGTACTGTTGTTTTCTTGAACTATCTCTTCCACCTACATAATGAAACTCTGTCTTGCCATCTAAGTTGTGTTCTACCAACTGTATCTAGGGCCTTTGCAGAGTTATTTACAAATCCTGAGCCAACCTTTATTTTTCTTCAGTGCCTCAAGTTCTAAAGCTTTAGCAATAAGAACAGGTACAGTCTCACAATGATTCCCTTGGCTCCAGAAATATAAAGGGGCTGTGCCTTTGATACATAGAGTGTTTACTAGAATACATCTGTTTGGTTGAGTTATTCAGTAATTTTGTTTCAGTTTCTTTAGGATGGTACCAGCAGAGTGACAAGTCATGTGAAATCCATGTAAAAGAAAAAACTGCATGCAACTGAAATGGATTAATGAGCAGAGAGTAACAGTAGTCTTTTTTTTTTTTTTTTTATCAATCAATCCACTTTAATCGATTAGTTAAAATCATAAAAGTACAAGACAACATTTACATTCATAAACAAATACAAATACAATAAATAACAATATTATACTCATCATAGATGCATCCATAAAAAATTATTTCATAACCATCAAAGCTAAGGTGCATACAAAAACATGGTCACTGAAAGAATACCGACCCGTCAGAGTCCAACATATTTTGAGAGTTATTTAACTAAGTCGTTGATCAAATTGATCAATAGGAATTAAAACAAAATGCAAAAATACATAGGGGACCAAAGATCGCTATATATTCTATCTAATATAGATATCAAAATGTCAACTGACTATAATTCTTCCCCTCAGCCTGACTGCGGCCACTAAAAAAGAAGCAATGTTAAAAATTTCCCACGTGTTGGTTAGCATTTGTAAATAAAGTAAAGCAGGTTTGGCCTGTAAAAAGCCCCTCTTACGAAGTAAGGGAACCAAAAACTTCTTCCGAATAGCAGTGTAATGTTTACAAAACAGTAAGAAGTAGAGGGTATCTTGAATAGAGTAATTGTCACAAGAACATAATCCTGCTTCCTCAGGTTTAGACCACCTCACAAAGTCCCCCAAGGACAGATGTATCAAATGAAATCGAAATCTGGTCAGGAGCCAACGATGAAACGGTTTAGTAACTATTAGCAGATAGGGTTCTATTAACAATGTTGTTTTTATTAGAGAATGAGCCCTGACTAAAGGTTTTTGCAACTCATTCCCTTCCCTTTCTGCCATCATCATTTTTATGAAATTATTTTTAACCCATTTCAAATCATCCTTCCTAATATTTTCTGGGTGATCATATAGTTCCTGACGACCTAATTTAGAGAGCATGGATTCGACATAAACTAGCCACTTAATATTACTCACTTTATCCAATTTAGCACAATCCCGGAGTATCTCTTGATTCAGGGTTAACTCTGGATTAAGCCACACTCTGAGCCAGCAAAGTAACGGCGCCAAGCTCAGAGTGTCAGATAAAAAACCCAACCCCAGTTCCTGATGTAAGGAAAAATTAGGGGTAGATTGCGGTACTGAAAGGAGATTCCGCAAAAATCTGTTTTCCGCTATCTGTAGTTCTAACTGGGGTTTGTAACCCCAAATAGCGGAACCGTATCCTGCTATGGCAGACACTTAGATTTGTATATTTTAATAATGGCCTCCATTGGTCTTGCCCCCAGACGTTTAACAAAGCCTAATACAGCAAAAGTTGATCTAATTACTGCATTCTTTTTCGATTTTTGCTGTGGGGCCCAAGTACTCCTTTCATCAAAAACTACCACTAAATAAGTAAAAGAGGGGACAGAAGATACTAAACCTCCATTACAATAAAAAGATTTTGGTTTTGTAGCTCTACGACCTGTAGACAATACATGCGATTTACCAATATTTACAACCAAATCTAGGGACAACATAAAATCTTTGAATGCATCTAAAACACGCTGTAAACCTACCGCCGTTCTAGCCAGTAGTACAGCGTCATCCGCGTATAGGAGAACTGGAATTAAAGTATCACCTACACGCGGAATGTCCAAGCTCGCTTTAACCAGAGTTTTATCCAGGGCATTAATGTATAAGGTAAAAAGCAGTGGCGCCATGATGCACCCCTGTCGTACCCCTCTCCTGGATTGAAAAGATTTAGAGCACCTACCGTCCTGGGACAACCTAATTGAAGCAGTAAGGTCACGGTGAAGATCTGCTAAAAAATAAACCAAAGCCGGATCCAGACCCATTTCCAACAAGATAGTCCACAGTTTCGACCTGTTAACCAGGTCGAAAGCTGAAGTCAGGTCCATAAATGCCAGCTTCAGCGTGCCCTCCTTCGCCATAGTATATTTTCCTATTAACAGGAAAAGGTTCAAGCATTGATCCATGGTGCCTCGGCCTTTACGGAAGCCATATTGTAGATTACTTATAATTTTATTTTCATCAGACCAATCTGTGATCTTACCTAATATGACTTTACCTAATACTTTGACGACCGAGTCAATCAAGGATATGGGTCTATAGCACCTTGGTTCACTCCGCTGACCCTTTTTAAAAACCGGTATAATTGTTGAGTGACACCATGATGCGGGAGGCCCGATCAAAGCCACAGCATTAAAAACATTAACCAGAATTTTTGCCCAGAAACTGGGATTATGCTTATAGATATCAGCTGGGACATGATCTGGGCCAGGCGCTTTATTGCTTGAAATATTTTTTATGGCTTTTTATATATCCTCGACTTCAAAAGTAAGAGGAGGTAAACCTTGCTGAGAAAAGTTATTAGACAAGGAGTCACAAGAATCGTCAGAGCCATAAATCCCTTCAAAGTGGGACAACGATTGGGCTTCTGTGACATTATTATCCTGGCAGTTGTTATCCAGACCTGAAAAAAAGGGGAGTATTAACAATGGACCAAAACTTGGCACTATCCTTTAAGATGTTGACAGATAAAAGGGTATCCCAGGTTTCTGCTTTAATTTCTGTCTTCCGCCTATGGATCGCTAGCTTGTAAATTTTCCTTAGACTCACTATCAAGGGCCTATCTTGTGGAAAAGTTTTCAGGGCTAGAATTAAGACACGATGCGCTTGCGAGCAATTTTCATCGAACCATTTTTCTTTCGATTGGACTTTCCCTTTAGACTTAGTATACAGATCTGCAGCAATCTGAGAGCAGATACCCACAAATTCCCCCACTGTAACGACCTCCGGATTTGTAGGATCGTTACACAATGTTATGAGATCCCTGGAATTCATGCATAAATCATTAAAAAATGTGGCAGGTAACACTTTAGTCCACTTGAGCCTCCTATCTTGATCACGTGTTACCATGTTATTAGGACCTAGTGTTTCCCCTCCATTTCCTAAAATCCCACAGTTGTAAGCCAATTCCAGTAGGACAGGATTATGATCGCTAAAAGGCGAAAATATAGCATTATAATAAATTACCTTATCAAGCAGATTAGGAGACAGAAAAATATAGTCAATGATAGTCTCACTATTCTTAAATGTATGATAACGATCAGCAAAATTTACAAAAGGGGGTTCAATAAGATCTGCTTCAGCCAGGAAGCTCTCCAGGGCAGCACCCCGAGAGGAGTGCTCAAAATGAGGGGTCTCTGAATTAGTATGGACCAAGTGGTCAGAGATATAACAATGATGGTCACATAAATGTATATTAAAATCACCTAAGAGTAATATGTGATAAAATGTGGATTGATTTCTCCTATAATCAACAAAAAAAAAGTTCAATTTATTCAAATGCTGATTGATTACTTCACTATCACTTGAATTATAGAAATTAATAAGTAACAATTTAAAATTATTTGGACGGCTTACTTCTAATATCAATAAATTGGCCGAATCGACCTCTATTTTTCTTAACGAACCTTTTAGATTATGGGATAGAAGGAACATCAATCCGCCCTTAGCTCTACCAGCCATCGATGGGCGTGCCGGTAGCGAAAAAGATCTATACCCATCTATCCAGAAACCATCCCCCTTATCCCATGTTTCTTGGAGGGCGATTATATCATATTGTTTTATAGCATTCAGCCATAAAGGATCATCTCTTTTGGAATTAAGGCCTGCGATGTTCCAGGTAATGATTTTGCAGCTTGGGCTGGAATCTACTCTACTATCAACTAGTTCTTGGGCCGTCGGAATCGAGTCTACTCTGGGCACCCCTGACCCCAATGGTCAATCATTCTGATCCATCAGGGTAAGGGGAAAAAATCTATTAGAGGCCTACGGCCCTTTATCCCTGGGTGTGGGTAATAAAGATGGCTTTTTTACTGGTAATATTTCAGCTTTACCATCCCTACCATTGAATGGTCTACTAGCGCAATCATGGGGAACAAACCGCCCCAATTGAGGAAGGCTAATATGAGCATGCGACCACCTAGGGGGGGGATAGAAGAACCCTAAGGAAACAGCTCTAATATCCCCACCAAAGGGATCAGTTGCATTCCAAAACATTCTGCCGGCTGTTTTCTGATTATTAAAATTGACTATAATACAGTCACCAGAGACACATTTAGGGCCATTACCCACCCATCCAACTCGTCTAGCCATGATAATATTGGCGGATATCCCAGCGGAGCCAGAAGAGTGATGCTCGCACCAATGCTTAGTCTTACGCAATAAAGCCGCTGTAGATTCAGTATCATCAGCTGATAAAGGTGGGACCCCAACTAGAACTGCAACCAAAGGAGTAGCCTCTGGCGGTAGATTAATTATACATGTATTGGGACACGGTATTTTCCCCTGCTGCTCTACAATCCTATTACATGTGTCGTTCCTGCTACCCACAGCACGGTCAATACAATTCTTGTCACCAGTTAATAAAAGACCTTCACCAGCACCACGAACGTTAGATTCTAATTGACTAACTGCAATTTGGCTTAACCAAAGGTGTTGGCTGATGTCCCAAAGAACAATTCCCTTGAGGAACTACATCAGCAAGATCAGCCTTAGGACAGGGGCACAAAGATGAGTTTAACCGCACATTAGCCTGTAAAATACATTTTGCATCAGATCTAAATGAGTCAATCATAGAGTCCAAACGGTCACATTTTCTCCTCAGATCCGCAACGCACGTGTTCATAGTGTCAATAACATCTTTGGCAACGTTAGCCAATATGGCCTCAAACCGAGACGAGAAAATCTCTTCCAAAAGGTTCCGCAGCACCAGTTGTGTGTTACCGTCCAGCACAGAAACGGGCTTTACGAGACTTGCTTTTGAGCCCCTTTGTTTTTTACTGGCTTTTTTGACTAAACCCCGAGACCCCTGTGTCTTATCGTCCGGATATTTGGACAATTTTACCCCCTCGATAACAGGGACTTGCAATAATATATCCCCTCCCCCCAAACCAGTACCATCAATCACCGGGGGTACAGAAACAGTATTTGGGCCATTGGTCACAATCACCTCAGGATCCAGGGGTATAGAAGGTACTGGGGTAAGTACATTAACCACAATGTCTTCTCCCTCCTTAGTAGTTAGACCCAATTCCCTTTCGGCAACCTCAATTTCATTGTTCAAAACTCCCACAGCCGAAGTCAAATAGGAGATAATAGATGAGGATTTGCGAGGCACTTTGGCATTGGTACCCCCCTGTACCTGATTTCCGGCCAGCTTTCTCTTCCCCCTTTTGCAGATGATAGGGACGTGGCCCAGCCCAGCCTCCTCCAGACTCCAACGGGGGCGGATGGGCCCGCCCTTGGCCCGGGCTTTGCCCGGGCAGCGCCCGGGCACGCCCGCGCACGTCCCGCGCTGCGTTGTCCCCTCGCTGGCTTTGAGGGCTCCAGGCGCCGTCTCTATGACGCTAGTACTGTGCGCGGTACCGGGGCTTCTGGGAAATGAAGTTCTCAGAGTGGGAGTATGCCGTTCACCTCACGGCGATGCAAAGGACAGAACAGCCGTTCCCCTCACGGCAACGTTCTGACAGGAGTCTGCCCGAGCACCAAGCAACCACTAGCAGGTTTATTAGCGCGTCCCGCGCTGCGTTGTCCCCTTGCTGGCTTTGACGGCTCCAGGCGCCGTCTCTATGAGGCTAGTACTGTGCGCGGTACCGGGGCTTCTGGGAAATAAAGTTCTCAGAGTGGGAGTATGCCGTTCACCTCACAGCGATGCAAAGGACAGAACAGCCGTTCCCCTCACGGCAACGTTCTGACAGAAGTCTGCCCGAGCACCAAGCAACCACTAGCAGGTTTTCTGTTTAGTATAAATGAGTAGACTGCAGAATACCTGAGAGATCCTCCATTTGAAGACACTCTGTGTGACTATGACCTGATAACATCTCCTCAGTCCTTTCTGTGATACCCCTATCCTATTTCCCTCCATTGACTGCCAATATTGAGCACAGTCTTGGTCGTGATCAGAACTGTTAACAGGGAAGATTAGCGAGTTCTACATTGTTCCTGCAGCAACTATCAAAACTATACTACACTAAGATTTTATAATTAATCATACTAGCCAAATCATCTGCAACGACCAAAACTACAGTGCAATAATGACCTTTGAGAAAAACTTTCAGAAAATCAATTGACACTATATGCCAATGCTTAAATGGAACAGATAATGATCACTAAAGTCCTGCAGATGTAAAATGGAAATTCTTTATCTTAGCATAAATGGAATACATCTGAAGCTCTAGCTTTACATATACAGGTCACCTTGACCACGACAATTATCTCCTAACTGCTGCTAACATTCTAGGATGTTCAGCAGTTTTAGAATAATGAAGCTATCTCCCAGACTGCTATCTTAGTTAAACTGATGGCAAGTACATGGTCTTTCTTTGATACAGTAATCCATCCTTCTTAAGTGCTTCTTCTTGTTGTTTCATCAAGGATTTCATAGATTGTGTTTCTATGCACACTATTGTCAAAAATGATTCAATACTTATTTATAGAAAATTATTGTTTGAAATGATTGCAGAAAGAATGCATTGTAGCTCAATCTTTAGCTTATTCTAATTTCCAGGTTTAGTCTGCTGAGATAGAGCATCATCTTTAGCATTATTTGAACCTGATCTGTAGTTAATTATGAAACCATAGTCAGAATAGATCAAGGTCCAGTTAAGATGTATGGGAGTCAGTGGTCTAGCTGATTTAAAGGAAAAATGCAACCTTCTATGATCTGTATATAACTCTAATGCTAAATTGTTAAATTGGCACTTATAGAGCACACAGCTATCCCGGAAGATTGTTCCGGCGCTAAAAGACCTCAGGGAATAACTGTTCCTATTACTGAAGGTTGGAGGAGGCCATTGGCCATTGTTGAAATAGCCAGGTTTTCAGCTGCTTCCTAAAGGTAAATAAGCCAGGCGCCCATCTGAGTGACACCGGCAGAGAGTTCCACAGACGGGCAGCCTGAACTTGGAAGGAGCAGCCACCCATATGGGCGCGGGAAAACTTGGTGACAATCACCTGCTGCCGAAAAGAGGAACTCAAGGTTCTACCAGGAATATAGTGCTGAACTCTCTTTTTGATGTAAAGGGAGCCTGCATCATGTAGAGCTTTAAAAGCCAAAATCAGAGCTTTAAAACAAATTCTCTTTTGAACAGGAAGCCAGTGCAGAGCTTTCATGTGAGTGGAGACCAGCGCTCTGGGTCCCAGCATGAGAATCGCCCTGGCAGCTGCATTCTGGACCACATAACGTCTATTCAGTAAGTATTCTGGGAAGCCCAGGTACAAGAAGTGTACGTATTCCAGCCTGGAAGTAATGAAAGCTTGGACTACAATCTTTCTATGAGTGAGCGATAGTATGGGAAGAAAATTCTTTAGTATTCTTAGGAGGCCAAAACGGGAACCAGATACTGTCTGAATTTGAGCTTTCATAGATAGAGTGTCATCGAGCTTGACCCCCAGGTTCTTAACTGTATTTACTGATGTTAAGGGGGGTGACATGTCTGAAGGCCACCATTGACGCCACTTGTCACAGGATGAAGAACCAAAATAAATTGCACTTTGATTGATTCAGCCTTAGCCAAGTGAACACTCCTGTCAAGCATTTGTTAATCTCCTCTCCTCCGAATTCCTCACCCTTGTCACATGTAAACAAGAGCTGAGTATCATCAGCATACAAAATTATTGTTGCACAGTATGACTCAGCCAAGGGATCAAGGGGGGCCCTATATAAATTAAAAAGTGTTGAGCTCAAAATCGAGCCTTGTGGAACACCCACCTTCATGGGGGGAATGGGGGCAGCAAAAGGAGGAGACCAAATCATTTGATGCCTGTCCTCCAAAAAGGAGGAGAACCACTTGAGTACCATGCCACCCAGGCCTCACTCCTGAAGTCTCTGCAGGAGCCTGTCATGGGGCAAGGTGTCAAAAACCACGGAGAGGTCCAGCAAGATCAGCACTGCTTTGCCTCCTTTATCTAGTTTCTCCTTAATAACCTCAGAGATTTCAAGCAAGGTCGTCTCTGTGCTAAAATTAGTTCTAAAACCATACTTGCTGTGATGGAGCAAATTGTTAGTTTCCACGTATTCTGTGGTAACTAAATTCAGATATTTCTCAAGGACTTTGGAGAAAAAAGGAAGTATTGGCCTTTAGTTTGAAGCCACCAATGAGTCAGCAGAGGGTTTCTTTAGTAGTGGGAGGATTTTTGCATTTTTCTATCTGTCTGGCACCTGGCCATCATTCAGCGAGGCATTGAGGATCAAATTAGCGGCTGGATTAATGATCACTGCTGCAGATGACAGCACTTTTCCTGGACAGGGGTCCGAGGGAGAGCCTGACTTGAGGCCTTTTATAATCTCCAAAGATTTTTCCAAAGGTATCGGAGGAAACTGTGTGAGGGACGGACATGTCTCGGGGGTGCCGGAGGATGGAGGACCTGTGTTCACTCCTTTGGCCAGGGTGGGATCCTCAAGGGAATTGTGAATGGTTTTAGTTTTATCATAAAAATATGAGGCAAGATGACTTGTCACAGGTGGGAGTAAAAAGTCTGTCGGCCGCTCTCGGAGAGGAAAAGTCTTTCTCTATTTTGAAGATTTCTTTACTTTTATTCCCCGCTGGCTCGATTTTAGATGAGAAGAAATTTTTCTTTTCCTCAATAATTTTATTGTGTGCATTTAGCTCACTCCAAATAGAGTCTGCACTCCTCAAAGAACTTCTTAATGGCACAATCTCTAAGAGAAAACATTTGAGAATAATCATCTACTTGATGAACTTACCCAGTGTCTACATTTCTCTTAAATAAAACACCTCCCATTAGCATTATAAAAAGCATCCATTTTATCAATACATGCTCAATCTGCATGCTATATTCCAAAATAAGAAGACTAGAAAAGCTATCTTTCAGAAAACAAATGCTTGATCACCACTTTGGTCTTTACAAAAACTTCCCCCTTTGGGAGTAGCCTAGTGATGGGTTTTATTATTTCGTAAATCTGATGTTGGCACAGCCCAAAAACTGTGTGTAATCTTGTCATTCTTGTGGGCCGCTTAAATGCTGATACTTTCTTCATATACATTGTAATGACCTCTGGTTTAATTATGTAACTTGGAAACTTTACAGTGATAGTATAAAAGACAAACATTCCTATTAGTAAAAAGAAGGTTATCTCCCAAACTTTTCAAAACTATTTGACATGTTATATGTCTGTCTCTAATTTGAATAAAGCAGAATATCATCCAAATAAACAATACAAACACACATAAAATCCTCTAAAAAATCTCACTGATAAAATATTAATATGTTTCAGCAGTGTCGAAGAATTGAAAAAGCATGACTTGGTATTCAGCCCACTGCAAAACACAGTTCTCCACTTGTCACCCTCCTAAACTAAAAAGAAAAGTATCAAAGATATTGAGTTTTGTTTATTAACTGTGTTTAATGAGTGTTTTATAATCTATCCCTTGTTATGGTTGAATTAACGTATTGTCCATGTTCTCTTCGAGGTATTGCCTAAGATAGTCTGTTTCTGATTCTGTGAGTGCATAAACATGACTACACGTTTTTGTTTCCCAGGATTACATCAATTTTGCAATGATTGCTTCTATGTGGAGATAACACACTTGCTTTTTTCTTGTCAAACATTACTGAAACGTTCATAGAAAAGGTGTATGTGAAGAATTCACACAACCAATGAAATGATATATAGCCATTCCTGTGAAAGCCTTAAAGGGAGGATTCTTGAATGGTTCACATGAGATCAAACAGCTGGTCTGATAATAAGCTGAATTCAATTGTACTGTTCTAGCTGCCCAATCATTCTGTGGTTATTCAACATTAACAATGGCACACCCAAAATCATTTCTAAATGAATAATATTGATTCGATCTAAACAATTTTTCCATGATGGTTTTTAAAACAAACCAAGGGAAACGTATTTGTATTAAGCTTTACAGGACATGAAGACACATTTGAACCATCCACTGCTTTTGCCTTCCTAGAAACTTTTTTCTTAATTACAACAATTTGATTAAACAAATGTAATGTCAATCTAGTTTGCAGAGCTCCTGAATATAAATGTCCAGAAACTATATTTTTCCTGGCCATCCATTAAACCTATTTTTATAGGTACCATCATATGGGAAGACTGAATGGTATTTACTACTTATTTTAGAATAGATTTAATTTCTGCAATCCACAAGGCAGAGACTTCATTGTAGAGTAATCTATGTTTTTAATCAATGTTATCTCTCTGTGGTTAATTTCATAAATCCTTAACAAAATGACCTGACCTTTGAGAGTATGAGCATAACGTCTGTATCAATCTTCTTTCTCTTACCTCTTTCAAAATAGGACCTTTTTTGCTGCCTAATTGTAAAAGTTCAGGAAGATTTAAGTTTCTAATCTCTTCTAACTATGGACATATGAATATTATCAATCAATGAATTCTTTTTTCTGCCTAAATTGGCCATAAATTAAAATACTGACATTTTTTAAAGTGCAACCGTTGAAAAGATAAACATGCATTACTAAAAATACATGCCTACAGTAAAAAACATCCTAGAAAATACTTATAAAAGGGCATTGGGTCTTCTCCTGATAATACCTAACAAACAAAAACCTCCATATAAGGATCTGCTCTATAACTAGTGAATAATAGAAGCCATCTGAAAGCATTAATCTAATCAAATTTTAACGTATTTACATGACCAGTATATTTATAAAATAGCTTACTGTCACTGTTCAATTCTCAAGTTAGAAAAATACACTCCTGCCAGAAACTGGGATAAAAAGCAACACGTTTGCTGTGAATCCAGAAGTTGCAAGTAAAGTAAGGCTGGTCTCACTTGATAAAAATCCAGAGGAGCAAAAAGGGGGCAAATATACTTTTATCTTAAGACTGACAAGTCAGGGCAAATAAAAACAATGTGCAAAGGATCAAGTGCATAAATCATCTCACTTCTGCAAAAAGGACAGTCTAATGGTTTATGCCACCCCATCAGCAACTGAAGAAACAGAAGTTAACGGGAGTGGGTTAGAAGTCTTCTATGATGAACAGTCATGTCCAGAGTTAAGTACATTTCCATTTTATTCATAGATTTCACCATCATAAAGTGCTTATAGCTATCTTTGGATTGTACTACTTGTAGCCTAGCTTCAAGAGTAGTTAAACTGAAAGCCTCTTTTGCCAAACTTATGTCCGATTAATAATCAGCTCTGGAGTACTGAACAGCTGAGGTTTACCCAACACCCCCAGGATTGTTTTAACGTAACACAACCATGGTATGCAATGACTTAATTCATGAAATCAATCACAATCGTTCTGTTAAATTCTACACTCTTAAGCCATATTGACAGCCAGAAAAGTATTGTGCAGAGTCGAATAAAATCAATTATAAAATGTGCTCCCATTTCTCTGTGAAAGGGTGTTGCTCTGCTACATACGAATAATATCATCTTTTCTGCCTTTATTTTCTCTTAATGATGTTTAGCTAGACAATGTGCTACAGTACCTCTAAGAAGCTTGTGAGAGCATGACAGTCAGTGTGATATGTGTGAGGTTGATGTATGTATTTGATGTTGTGGTGTTAAACGTTCTGTGGTCTATTTTACATTTCCATTGTAAGCATGGGTAGTTTAGAGTGCTAGGCAAATAATTGTGTTGTTGTAGTACTTGGCTTTGTCTGATGTGATGAACTGTCTGCAGGTTACTTGCTGTGGTTGCAGTTAGGCACAGATTCTTCACTAAAGCACTTCCAAAGAGCAGTACTACAGCCAGTGTCTGTACTAAAGTGAGGATGCATGGGCAGTGAGACTCCTCAAGGTTGACTGTAAAAGGGAGGAGATGAGAAGTTTCACCTGGGAACTAGTATTTTCACATCCTGTAGACATGGATATTGGGAAATATAGTGATTGTCAAGAACTGGACACTGTGCAGGTCTATCAAGTTGCCTTCTTGATTGCTGGAAGAAAGAGCAGTTCCTCCCAGCAACCACTGTTCTACACTGCACCTAATATACATCTGAAAAGGTATCTGGTGCCTCATTAAGAGGGCTAGTTAGGACGCAAAGTTATAATGGTCAGGAAAAAACCTCCAGGGCAATAAGGTTGTTGCTTGATTTAAGGTAACCGAGGAGTTGACAATCAAGGCACCAAGTCCGGCCTGAAATGAGGACGGAGAAAGAGTGCAGCATAACGTCTTCCAGAAGAAAGTATCCAACAAGAATCTTGTAGCTGTAAAAGGAAGCAAAGAACAAGGACAAAAAGAAAGAAGAGAGAGGGCAATGGGCATGAAAAAAAGAGGAGAGCGAAAGTGTTGGAATGCATTTATTGCTGAAGTAAGTTTTCATTTATATGAACTAGGCAGGAAACAAAATCATGAGAAAAGAGGTTGACGCCACAATATGTTGGGAACATCAGGGAACAAACATTGATAATGCCATCATCTTTTAATTGGAATAGGCTCCAGACTGGTCATGCTCACTGCTCCCAGAGAATAGCAGAGAGACCTCCAAGTTTGACATCCTTCCTCACCTCCCTGCTTCTACACTTTGAAAGCTGTTTCTTTAGCCCACCAATTCACATGACACGCAGATAAACTCTGATGCTAACTCTATGGGGTTAAAGAAGACTTCTCACCACGTGCCAAATGTAATGTTGTAAAATACACCCTTTTCTCATCCATGAATGTATGCCCAAGGGAGCACTGATGAAGAATCTTCCAGGAGCTTTCACTAAATGGATGGAGCTAAAGTTCTTTGCCATCTTATTAACCAAAATCGACCATGTTTACCATTTCTTAAATATGTAAATATAAAAATGCATAAATACATAAGCTGTCATAGAAAGTTATCAACAAAATCAACCCAAACAAAGTTCCAACCCTTTCAGGTCCTTAGTTTACCAATCAAGAACTCCAGATTTTATAAAATATCTTTACATTGCCTGAGCGAGCAACAAACATCCTCTCTCTTTCCCTAACCTTAATCATTTTCTCCCACCAAACCACAAAGCTGTGTACAAGGGCCACCAACATAGCAAGATATGCCACTTCTGAAATGTTATTTGAGTACCTGGCATAGGGCAGACACCCACAAGACCCACCATGGGGCTTTGTGGTATTTGAACTTTTAGTAGATTGTCTAAGAATCTATAGTTATCCTCCCCAAAATTACCCAGCCTACAACAGAACCATACTAAGTGGGCTCACCCTCCCCATACCACACCTAAAACATTGGTTCAAGCAATTCTGATTTATTTTCTTAAAAATCTGGGGAGTCCTATATATCAGCCATTTTGCAGAAAAATGCATTTTACAAAGGTTAGCCCCTATCAAGTTTGAGAAATAAATGTATTCATTCTTAACCAAATATATGTATAGATATTACCTCATTATCTGCCCTGAGCCATTTCATTGGGATTAGCTCATACATATCTACCTCACAGGATAGTAAATATCAACCACATGGGCCTATTTTCCACATGTCTGAATCATTCACTAGATGTAATCCAAGCTCCTCCTTGTCTGACAAAACTTTGGGATCTATCTTTTATAACACCCCTAGCAGGGTCCTATAAGACTAATGCAACCACATTTTCTCACAGGTTGTCTGTGGCACTCTCTCACACCAAGTACATTCCCCACCTAGCCACTATTGTGGATCTATAGTGACTTCTCTCTCCAATTCAAGTTGATTCAACTGAGTTTCTGAATTAACACAGGGAATGCCAAAAGCCTCATAAAACTGTGCTCTTTTCTTGAGGAGTCCTTGAAGCTATCAAACTTTTTCAGGGTGTTTATTAAGTCCTGCAGGATATCTAATTTGGCTTTTTTTCAGCATCCAATCCACTAATTCAGTATGATGACTATATAAAGAGTGTGTCTTAATAAACCTGTGCATATTCTGTGCAAAGTGTGCAAAATAATAAGTCTTAAAACAAGGAAGGGCTAACCCCCGTTCCTCCATATGCCTATATAAAGTGCATTGTGCAATTTTGGGCTGACTTTGTTCCATGGAAAACAAGAGATCAATAAATGTATATTGGCAGCAAATGTTGAACTAATTGTGTATGGGGTAGCTACAAATAAAAAAATTTACAAAAGGAGAAGTGTAATTTTTATTAAAGCAAACCACCCTAAGAGTATGAGAGGAAGCAATGCCCATCTAGTTAGTAAACCTTTAACTCTGGTCAGCAGCAGTCTATAATTAAAATCATTTGTTTACATACTCAGTAAAGCAACCCCCAGATAGCACTTAGATAGAGCCTGCACATAGCCTCTAAGGTCCAGCAGGAGCTCCTCAGCTGTGCAATTACTCGATATGACATCAGTTTTTTATTTCTTCACCGTATATCCTCCCAACAGTTGAAATACTGAAAGATTACCAAGTACTTTTTCCTGCACTTCTTTCTTATGGGCCACTAAAAGCATGGCATTGCCTCCTTCCAAAGAACCGGCATTGGAAGAGAGACCGAGAAGCAACTCAATTTAGCTACATATATATTGGGAGAATTCTTATAAATATTGCTAAAATGTTCTAAAAGATAGCATTAATCTTATCAACTGATGTGTAAGATCTCACTGTTCTAGGACACTTTACAGCATCAGATGTACTGCAGGTATACCGTTCCTACACCTGCCAGGAACATCCCCGTGGATATTACTTTCTTCATAAATTGTTTGACAATAAGTGGAATTTTGGACATAATTCTTTGCATTATAATGATCCCAAAGTGCAACTTTCACTTCCCACCGTGCTTTACTATTACTGTCTGTACTATTCTCGAGAAACCTTCCATGCTCGTAGTTGTCCCTGTTCTCCAGTCTAATTTTTCTTCCCTTAAACGTTTAAACCCGTGTTAGACCTGACGGCTTTAGGGCGGTCTTTCCCCAAAATCTTTGTCTACCAGCACTTTTTCTGACCACATGTTTGCTGGCTCTAGGACTCTGTGCACTTCACCACTGCTAATAAAGTGCAAAAGTGCTTGTGCCTTCTCCCCAAAAGATAGTAATATTGGTCCTTCCCCAATTAGCATATTTAATTTACTTATAAGTCCTTAGTAAAGTGCACTACATGTGCCGAGGGCCTGTAAATCAAATGCTACTAGTGGGCCTACAGCACTCATTGTGCAACCCAATTAATTAGCCCTGTAACCATGGATCAGGCCTGCCATTTCAGAGTTTGTATAAGCAGTTTTTGCTGCCATTTTGACCTAGCAAAATAAACCTCTTGCCAGGCATAAACCTCCCCTTTTTATACATACATCACTACTAAGGTAGGCCCTTGACAAACCAGAGGGCAGGGTGCATTTCATTTAAAAGGTAGGACAAGTATTTTTTCATAACTCTCAAATTTGTTTTTCACTACTGCAAGGCCTAACCCTACCATAGGATAAAATTGTGATGACCTTTTTTAAGTGTAATTCCCAATTGTGAAAAGATAGACTTTTCTACTTTTGTGTCTCTGGACTCATGATTTAAAATTACAACTTATGGTGAAGTTGGATTTTAAATTGCAATTCTTAAATTGTCACTTTTAGAAAGTTGGAATTTGCTTACTTCAGCCATTTGGTGCCTTCTGCCTGTCTCTGTTCAGTCTGGGTTGGGTGATATTTGGGCTTTGTGTATTCCCTCTAGACAGCACACACAAAGGGAGCTTAGGTTTTACTTGATCGTCCCATCCTGGGAGATGAGAGGGAGGGTCTTGGGCACAGCCTCACACATACACCTGAATAGGCTGCATCTTCTCCACACACAAAGGGCTGCATACCCCTTGTAGTAAGACTGGAGCCAGGGCAGGATGGGAGGACCTCTGTGAACGTCATAGCCTTCTTTGAAATCTCCCCCACGTCAATGGCACAACTCGGTATAAGTACAGGACCTCTGACACCATGAATTCAGTACACTTCTGGACATATAAAGGCTCTGCCAGGAAGAAAGACTGCAGTGCTGCTGAAGGACTGCCACTGTGTTGGACTACTGCTTTGCTGGACTCCTGCCTTGCTGTGCTGCACTCCTGACTGCTGTTGCCCTACCGGGGTGAGGAGGACTTGGCCTGCATCTCTTGAACACAGAGTGACTCAAAGGGCTTGCTGGCTTGCCTCCTAATTTGAAGTCTCTGGGACATAAAAATCTTCCAACTTACCTACATCTCCACCCGGACTCTGCCATCTGTGAGTCAGACCTGCCACTTAGCGCCACCTCTGTTGTGGGGATCAGAACTGGTGTATCTCCACCTTTGCGTGGCTCGGAATGGATGCAACTTTGTCGTTGTATGGACTGGACCCGGCACATCACCTTTGGAATCAGTGCATTACCCTCACAACTGACTCATCCTCTGCTATAGGAGCAGATCCAACACATCGCATTTTGGACCAGCACAATGCTGAGTTTGCGTGGAAAAAACTGACGCAACTCCTTTTGTTGCGGGATCAGAACCAACATATCGCCTCGGTTTCACCCCACATCCCCCTCGACATTGATGCAAACCAGGATAAAGGTACTCTTCATCAGTTTATTCTTTAAGAATTCATACCTCTAGTTCTACTTATTGGATTTTTGTTGTTTTGGTCATGTTTTATTTATTAAATCAAGTTCCTTTTTTCTAACCTGGTTGGGAATCTTTTTGTGTGGTCTTTTCACTGTTTTACTGTTTGATGTGTTGCACAAATACTTCTCACATTGCCACAAAGTTAAGCCTGACTGCTCTGTTCCAAGCTACAAGAGGGTAAGCAAGGGTTAATTTAGGTTTGCCTTATAATTACCCTGACTAGGATTGTGGTTGCTACATGACTTGGGTTCATATCATAGTCAACCAACAACCTAATTTCCAACAACCGGGCTACATCACTAAAGATCACAAATACTTGCAGGGATGCTTTCATAGCACCCCACACCATATCAATTGAACCAGAGCTCTTATTGAGTTTGGAAAAGTTCTCAATTTCCATTTTATGTGACCTAAGCCAATTCTCATTTTTTAAGTAACACTTATTAAATATCCATCTCCAATTTCTGGTGCTCAACTCCTTGGAAGCAATTTCTAACTCCACTGCAGAATGATCAGAAAAACCATTAGGTAACATATTCAAACTCTTAAACCCCACTATGGAGGAAGTTAGAAAGTAATCTACATGAGCTGCTGTTTTATATATAGTTGAAAAACAAGTATATTTCCTTTTAGAAGAATTAGCTGTCAGCCAGGGATCAATCTGACCCAATATTTTCTGATATTCCCCAAGAGTCTTCACAGTTTTAGGCTTTGGCTGTACATTTTTATTTGAAGACGTATCAAGGGTTGGCTGTTGGAGGAAGTTGAAGTCACCTCCAATAATCAGTCCTCCAAAAACTGTTGCTAATGATAAGAGCAGTTTATTAAATGGGGCAGGGTTATCCTCCACCAGAGAATACACATTAACTAATGCTACTCATGTTAAATTGATCAAGCAGTCCACCTTATACCCCTGTCCTTCCGTATCTGACTACCACCTATGAACTTGCACTATGACGTACTTACTAATGTAAAGTGCTACTCCTCTGTGTTCTGCACCCATGTAAGAGAACATTTTAAAGCCTGCCCTTGTTTTAAACATATCAAACTTGGGCGACCTGCTAGGAGGAATATGAGTTTCATGAAATAAATCACTGTAGGCTTATGACTTTTTATCCAATTTTTGACCAATTGTTTTTTCCTGGCATTATTCAACCCATTAACATTACACGAAAACACCTTCATCTTTCTTCTTTCTCAAAAAAAAGAAAAAAAATCCCTGCAGCACCAACCAATCAAAATTCCGTGCCCACAAACATCCATTCCTCGGTCGATCTACAAAAACATGAGTTGACTCATTACACATACACTCCTTTCTATCATATGGAAAAATTTGCAAATCTTTAGAGCTACACAACTAGTCTGTAGTATACCCAAAGTGCTAAGTTTAAAGTGAAATAGTATAAGCCTCCACTGCCGATTCATAACATACATAAAATATATAAATTGTATAATTCTTCCTAAAAACTCACCCAAAAATACATTCCTTATTGAAGTGCATTCCATATTTCTTATTAAAGTGCATTACCTATACCAGCATCTAAAACTCTGGCTGGAATTGTTCCATAACTATCCTAGAAGCACCTAGCCAACCTTGCCTAACCTGAGAACTCTCCAAATGAACCATCTATGAGGAATTCATAATAAAACCTAATAAAACCTTAACACTGTACCACCTTTTTCTCAATGACCCCACACCCTCCATAGTTTTCACCCAACTCCCCACTTGGTTGTTTCAGGAGTTCTGCCATTATTCCCACCCAAGCACACCTTCCCTAGCCTGTAGGTGACAAACACCATAATTGGGTGTTGTTTCTCTCAGACCTAGTCAGCCCCCTCTCCTTCACCCTCCCCATCCAGCTAATCTGGCCAGTTTGTGTGGCACAGAATATACAACAGTTAAACAAAATCAGTCCCATATATCTATGTAAAACCCCCATTTTATCTATGATAGGAATGATTGTGCTTCAGCGTGGTTGCCAAGCAACATACAACTCCGCTTGTCAGCTCGACGGGGAAAGCATTCACGCAGCCGAGCACGGATGAAGCAGAGAGGCATGGGGTAAGCGGCTCTATGAGCCAGGCGAGCCAGGCGAGGCCTAGGGCTGTGGCAAAACAACACGGGGGGGGAGTGGAGGCTGAGGAACTATCAGGGGGCTCAGAGAACGTAGGCAGCACTGGAAATACCGAGATGATGGACGCCTTGCTACAGGTCAAAGCGGGGATCACTAATTCTTTACTGACATCTCCTTACAAAGAGGGGGGGAAGAAATCACCCAGAAGTCGTTCTGCAGACGCCCGCCCTAAAAATACTGATAAAAGGGGGACAGGCTCCCCGGAGGGAGATCGTTTTTTCTCAGTAAATGAAGACTCTGAGACCAATATCTCTAGCGACGCTAGCTCACACGGGGACTCTGATACCGAATCCTCCTCAGACGAGCAAAGTACTCGTAAAAAAAAAAATGTGTCTAAATTAGGACTACAAATCTCCCCGGTGAATACGAGTAAGAAATTACTATGGGACTATTCAGCTACCTCAAGTTTGTACCAGGAAGATGTCCAGGGGGAGGATGGAGGGCCATCACAGCAAACGCCAGTGGATTTGATACTCACTACCCTGAGACAGATGCAAGGGGAGGCAAGGGCAGTCAGCCGGAGGGCCAGACAAGATAACAAAAAGATACAATCTTCACTTAAAAAAATAAATAAGATGTACGAGGAGGTTGCAGACAGAGTGGCACAGGTTGAAGAAAGGACTGGGAAGCTAGAAGATGACATGGCTGTTTGGCGGTCTTCCAAATCCACTCATGAGAAAGCAGTAGAGGATATGCAGTGGAAGCTGGAAGACTTTGAAAACCGTCAACGTCGCAACAATGTTAGACTTTTGGGTTTAGCTGAAGGGGTGGAGGGGCAGGACCCAAGAGGGTTTGTAGTTAATTTGCTTAAAGGGGCTTTTTCAGAGGCCCACTGGCAATGGGAGTTGGAGGTCCAACGGGCTCACTGATTCCCTCTTGTACAAAGGAAAAAAGGGCCCACTGGACAAGGGACTCTGCCCAGGGCTTTGTTAGTGTACATAGGGAATTATCTACTCAGACAGAAGATAATTGACAAGGCCAGACCAGACTCGAAAAAATCCTTCAATGGCTCTACATTCTTTGCGAGACCCGACTTCTGCCACGTGACGGTAGAGAGGAGATGGAAGCACAGACAGTTAATCTCTCCTTTTCAAAAGATGGGCTCAGAAGCATACCTACTCTTCCCGGCTAGGTTGAAAGTAATTACAAAAGGCCATGTAAGAATGTTTTTTTCAGAAATCAAGGCAAATCAATTCTTAGAAGAACTAAAATATCAAAAGGGAGGTTAGTTGGGCAAGAGACAATTGACCCGTAAGGTTGAGGAAGGGGGACCAATAAGGAATACTAGTATATGTAGCTATTTGGATCTCTAGCACTGAGGGAGGCGACAACTACAGCTCACAGGCAGCCACACATAGGTCATTGCTGACCTATTTGCCTGTACAAGGGGGGGAGGGTAGGGTGGGGAGCTTGGGGGGCACGGGTGGCTTGGGAAGCGGGAGGTGGGTTAGGGGGGGTGTGGGGGGGGGCGGGAATGGTCAAGCAGTGGGTACATTTAGATTAGTCCAGCACAATAAAATGTACAGTAATACTAACTTCATGTTCAACTGGCAGCATGTTTGCGACCGCATGATCATAGTTTTTTTTTAGCTACAAACTCTGGAAGTATTTAAAATCAGGACACCTCTTCTTAAATATGGCCTGTAGAATCGCTACAATGAATGTATGCGGACTTAATGACCCTAATAAAAGACTTAGAGTTGCTGCTTTACTAAAAGCACTCCGTTTAGATCTGGTGTGCCTCCAGGAGACTCACATAGAAGGTTCAAGAGGGTACATACTCAACCAGCTTGGTTTTTCACTCTTGGTTCAATCCAAGCAAGGGACAAAAACAAGAGGGGTGGCAATATTAGGGAGAACTGGGGTTGGGACTGTGGGAAGGAAACAGGAAGACCAGTGGGGGCGATGGGTTATAATGGAGATAACCATCAAGGGAGCACGGTTTACGTTAGTTAGCATTTACGGCTCGACAGAGGATGACCCTGACGTTTTCCAATACTTAGATGTTGAGTTGGCATTATGGCCAGAGCCAATTATCTGCTGTGGCGACTTCAATATCCATGATTATAACAGTTCATTCTTGAAGCCAGGCGGACAATACAATGGGAGGAAGAAAAAGACATATAGGGCTCTCTCAGATATGGCTCAACACAACTCCCTGGATGATCCGCGGATTGCATTACACCCATATATTGATGGCAGTACATTTTATTCAGCCCCTCACAAGGTCTTAGTTAGGTTGGATTATTTTTTAATTACCAGGTCCTTGATGCAGGGATCACAGATAGATAGATATCCCCGTGCTGTCTCTGACCATAACCCACTGGTCTTAACAGTCACAATAGGGAAACAGCAAAATAGTGTTTCCCAATGGACATTTGAAAGAAAATTATTAAAAGATGAAGTTTACCGGGGGTTTATGGAAGCTTGGATTAGAGATTACTGGGATATTAACAGGGGATCAGCGCCTCCAGGGGTGGTTTGGGATTCTTTTAAGGCCGGGGTTAGGGGCGAGACTTTGAGTTTCGTCTTAGCAAGGAATAAAAAGGAGAGACGCAGGGCTGAAGAAGCCTTAAATAATCGAAGGAGGAAGAAATGCTAGCCCTTGCTATACAGTACCACCGCTCAGTAGAACAACATTTGTTAAAAATTGCTGTACTTAGAGCTCAGGTTTCAGAATCTATTTCCAGGAAGGCTGCGGAAAATTTTCTCACTAGGAAAGAAAATGCATATGAATTGAGCGAGAGGGTAGGTCATATTTTAGCTGTTCGAACTAGGCAGAGGTTAGCATTTACAGATATAAAGGAGATTACTAACAGTCAATGTAATACCGTTACGGAATCAGAGGAAGTGAGGGATGTTTTCAGGCAATTTTATGCAGATTTGTATACTTCGGATCCTGGAGATTGGACAAAGGATATAGAGAGATATCTGGAAGACACTCCTTCCCCCTCGTTAGCAGTGGAAGACAAAGAGATGTTAGAAGCCCCATTTCAAGGGGAAGAAGTTATGACAGCCCTCTTTATGTTACCATCAGGAAAGGCAGCCGGACCGGATCAGATACCGGTGGAATTTTATAAAACCTTTCAAAGGGTACTTGAAAAAGACATGCTTGATATTATGGTGCAAGCTCAGAAAGGAGAGGCTATCCCCGAGTCGTGGGGAGGAGAAGATATTATAGTGATCCTAAAAAAAGGGAAGCCCCCGACACTCCCAGGCTCATACAGGCCAACCACACTAATGAATTCTGACGTTAAAGTGTATTCTAAAATGCTGGCAACCAGACTGGCCGCTATCGTTGAAACTCTGGTAAGCCCGGTACAGCACGGCTTTGTCCCAGGGAAGGGAACTACGCTACATGTCAGACAGGTTATTACAGCGTTTGACGCAGCGGGTACCCTAGGAGACCCGATGGCAGCCTTTTTTTTAGACGCAGAGAAGGCGTTCGATCGGGTCTCCTGGGGCTACTTGTGGCTGGTCTTGAAGTGGTTTGGTATAGGAACGGGATATATGGTGGCTATTCAAACTCTATATAAAGGTCCGACAGCAAAAGTAAGAGTCAATAGGGGATCCTCGCACCCAGTTAAGATCACTAGGGGGACTAGGCAGGGGTGCCCTCTGTCCCCCCTTCTTTTTGCTCTATATATAGACCCCCTACTAAGAAGGATAGAAGCTAACCATAATATCCCTCCTTTGAAGTTTAATTCTGTCGAGGTTAAAACCCTGGCGTACGCTGACGACGTGGCCATTCTGACATCTAACCCTGCGTTGGCTATAACAGAGGTGGAGGCAGTGACACAAATGTTTGGTCAAGTATCAGGATATAAACTGAATAGATCGAAGACCCAAATAGTGGAGAATAGATACTCTAACTGTCAGGACCCTAGGGTGGTTAATTCAGCAGTATATCTTGGGGTAATAATTACAGCAGACTTAGAGAAGTTGGTAGAGGGAAATATGACCCCACTTCTAAGTAGGGTAAAAGTAGATTTGGAGAGGTTGAATAATTTGCATTTGTCCCTGGTCGGCTGTACTAACGTTATTAAAATGCTAATTCTACCTAGATTCTTGTATTTTTTTAGGACTATCCCCTTATTTTTTTTAACTAAGTTGTTTAATTCGCTGGAGACAATACTAAACAGATTTATTTGGGCTCAAGGGAAGACACGGAGGGCCTATAGGTTTATTTCTCTTCCTAGAGAAAGGGGTGGGTGGGGTGCACCGGATTTTAGATTATATTATTGGGCTACAACACTACAATATATCCAGGGGTTGATAGGAGGGGGTGGAACTGACAGAAGATTTATTCTAGATTCCACCAAAATTTATGCTATTGAATTAGGGGAGGAGGCAGAAAATTGCTTCTTGAACTGTATTGACTATGTGTATTATAAAAGAACGAAGTTCAAGACTCTTAGCGCGGCGATTAAAGTATGGAAAGCCTTCCTAAAGAATGCTGGGTTGGGAAGATTTAATAGATATACTAAGTTATATATGAACAGGTCCTTCCCTCCTGCAATATTTGCAGATAGGATAATGGCGGGCTGGGTTAACAAGGGAATAACTCAGATTGGAGATATTATCGACTCCAACGGCGTCCTGCAGTTCACAGATCTAATAAACAAATTTGGTATTGAGAGGCAAGGCTTTTTTAAGTATCTTCCAGTAAGAAGCTTTTTGAAGAATAAAAAAGGGGGACCAGCAGGGTTTACATCGGAGGAAATCTTAGACAAAATTAGGCTGCTGGGGGACTGCACAATTAGCAGTTTCTATAAAAGTCTTACTAAGAGGAAAACGGACGACATTGAGAAATTTAGTAAGAAATGGGCTGTTACTCTCAGTGGTGAAGAGCACTGGTTTCAAGACTCATTGGATCTGGGTTATACAGTTCTCTGCTCGGCCCCCCTGCAATCACAACATTATAAGACTTTATACTCTTTATATTTTATGCCTGCCAGAATTCTCAAATGGGGGGGCAGTACAGGGACTCAGTGTTCTCGCTGCAATTTGGTAGGAGCGGACATTGTACATGTTTTCGCTTCCTGCCCCCAACTGTACACTTTAATAAGAGACATTGAGGCGTTTATAATTAGATCTTTAGGCATACAAACTACACTTACGCCACTGTGGATTCTTTTGGGGATCAGCCCGGATTCTGACATACCGCAGAGGGAATTTATGTTTATGGCCATGGCAGTCTATAGACTTACGATAGCTAGGGCCTGGTTGGATAAGAATCCCCCAGGATGGCATACATGGCTGGCTAATCTTCTGGCAGTATATAATTTAGAAAAGCCTATATATGAAAGGAAGGGAAAGAGAAAGAGACAGCTTGGGATTAAAATATGGGAACCTGTTGCTAGGTGGAAGGCAGGCTATACTCAATGTCAGTAGCTAAATTGTTTATATTACATGCTCAAATATAGCACTGTGGGTATTTGATTTATTGACAATTTGTAAATACTAATTCTCATTTTTTGTTATAACTGTAAAGATTAAGTATTGTATTATATAGTTGCTGCTTTAGAACTTTATGAAGTTGACGAAATGTATGATGATAAAATGTATTATATGTGCTAAATGGGAAAATAATAAAGAGATTTAAAAAAAAACAAAAAAGGAATGATTGTGCTTCAGACAGCTGAGAAAAGACATGGAAATGTCCCTTGAAGAATACTTTAAGTTTGGCCATTTAAATGAAGGCTGCCAGGGCACCAAAAGATTGAAACAAAGTGATAATGTTCTTAAACTCTCTTTGCCGCCGTGCTGTATCAGTTATCATATCAGAAAATATTCTAAAAAGGAATTCATATTGCACTGAAAAAGTCTTTTACTTAATTTCTTTTTCCAGTGCCTTCTTCTTAATCCTGTATTCAGAGAAGTTAACAAAAATAGTACAAGTATATTTTCCATTACATGGAATTTGAAAAGACCCTCTATAAGCCCAAATTATAGTCAAGTCCTGCAGGGATTCAGGTAGGACAAATGATTGAATCAATGAATCTACAAATGCAATAATGTCCGTACTGTCCTTGTTCCCTTCGGGCACCCCAGTGATTCTCAGATTTCATCACTTGGTATGCTTATTTAATGCCAGCTTAATGTCTCTCAAGGTGCTTGAGGCACTTGGGGCATTTATTAAATCCCTTACCTCTTTCGATAGGTGGCACTAAGGCACTGGTGGAGGGAGGCACAGTACCAACAAACTCTCCCATCCTCCTCTTCACCGCCAGTATACCAGTATACCAGCTCCTCAAAGCAGGTTCTATTTCTGCTGTCTAGCTCGGCCGCTCTGGAGTATGCTCACCTTCTCAAGTCACCCCACAGCATTTTTCTCGCGTTCTTTCCTTTGAGGGAGGGGGAGTCTTGATCTTCTGTTGTTGTGTCATCGTCAAGGTCCAGTCGCAGTCACTGAACGCAGCCTGCAGGACTCCAATAGCCTGCGCTTGGCACTTACCTCAGCTGCTTCAACATCATCCATCATATCATATCGCCATACCGCCTAATACCAAAGAGTGAAGTGAGAGTGGCCTGTGGGGCCGGAACTGATGAGACGCTACTTGGGTGATGTAGCATCCATGTCCCACACAGCAGAGTATAGATTTCAAAAGTTGCAGTCAATCTAATAGGATTTGTGAATCCCATATTTCTTGAACCTTATATTCTGGTTGACTTCTCACCATGCGTGGTGGTGGTCGTCAAGCTAGTTGATGATATGGAGCAGAAATTTTAAAATATCATAGTTGAAACTTGACTGATAATGTGTGAACAGGAAGAAAATGAGAAAATAACCAAAACTTATCAGCAGGAGTATATCAAGATTTAGATTTTTCAGTTTATTCTTTCATTTTACCTTAGAATAGCCTAGACTTTCTTAAACCAATTGTCTTTATTTCTTCATATGAGGTATATAATTGTAAACCACTTTAATGACAGCTCAGCAATGCAAAATGAAAAATCTTGAATCATTAGTGCCCATAATGCGTTGCATTTTTATAAGAGAAAACAGCTACTGTCAAAATAGAGCCCAGTTATTGTGGTTGGCATTGCCATAACAATGAAGATATCGTTGCAAACAACTTCTTGTTTGCTCTACTTGCTCATTAGACAGGAAATGATACCCAGAAGAAAGAGATTGTTCAAGTCTGAGGAACATATTCACAAGGCCCTATCGCCACAGGAACGTCACTTTTTTTAACGTTCCTGTGGCGATAGGACCAGCGCCCTATTCTCAAGGCAGCATTAAACTACTTAAAGTGGCTTAACGCTGCCTTGAGAATAGGGCCCCTTTCACGCTAAACTTAGCGTGAAAGGGGGCGTGCAGCGGGTTTCGCGGTGTGTGTACCACCGCAACACTCATTGAGTTTGACCCTACCGCCTATTATCAAGGGGATGCGATATTAGGAGGTAGCGCCAAACTTAAGACTTAGAAAAATCAGGCCTTAAGGTGGCTAAACGAGGAGAAAACCTTTATTTCTCCTTGTTTTTGCTTTTCCCATGTGTGCTGCATGTAGCAGCACACATGGAAAAAGCAAACTGGCATTTTCGGTTTGTTAATGCACAGGAAGGGATACCTTCCTGTTCATTAACACACCTCCCTGCTCGCAAACACCCTTGCGCTCTGGTGCAAGGGTGCCTGTTTTGGTGATAAATCATGAGATTCATCGCCTTCGATGTGGGTAACGCCAGTCTGCAGCGCATTCTTGTGAATAGGGTGCAGACAGGCGTTTCCGAAGTGGCGGTGAGAGCCGTTAAGCCAAGCAGGCTGACGCCTCTCACCGCCACTTCATTGTTAATATCCTCCTGAGTGCTTTGCAAAGAGCGCTACAAAAGCTTGAAAGCTATAGTGTTTCTCTCTCAGAAATTATTGCATGTGATACAGATGAAAATGTCTGTAAAAACATTGAGCAATTTATTCAGCGCAAAGTAGCTTAGACTAAGGAAAGGGAAAAATAGGATTTTTTTTAAAAGTCCATTATATCTGAACTTTTAAACTGGATGTGTTGTGTTTTATTTGTAATTTTAAGGGGATTTGTAATGATGATTTCCTTATTGCATCATTGTATCTTATATGGTTGTGATTACATCCGAATAAAATATTTATTATCTAAAAGATTTATAATGTATTTTTAATTATAAACATACATTAACGATCCATCTGAGAAGCTTATTTTTACAGTACATATCAGTGACTTCCTAAGCGCATCTCCCCCTTCTATAGCTCGCTTATGTGATTTGACAGATTGTGATCAAGTTGTTTTCCTTCTCATTTGCAGGCAGTGACAGGGAAGAGAAAATTATAACATTTTGCAAAGTAAATATACAAAGTTAAGCAAAAAAATCTGAACTTATTTTCAACAATCACATTTCTAGTGTAGAATAAATAGAAATGAAATCTTACCGCTGAGGAAATTATAAATGATTGGATTCGCTGCACTGTTAGCGTACACGAGCCAGTGAGAAAAAGTAAACCAAGCATACACTGTTTCTCTGTCATTTGTATGGGCAAACATTCCGAAGACTCTGGTGAGAGAAACACATCAAAATAACACATTAAAATGAAGTATTATATAAAATTAGTATTCAATACAGAATAACTTGGCACAATGTGCCTTATCATGTTTGTAGATCAGAAAAACTATCCATTAAAGTTATGAGTCTTATGCTACCTTATTATAGAAACTTTTCTTTATAAACCAGGGGTCAAACTACTAAACACATAGGGCCTTATTTATGAGGCCTTGTGACAGTTTTGTGCTTCCGATGCGTCACTTTTTGTGACGCATCGGCGGCGTAAAATATACCTCCTGTTGTGACCTATGTACAAAGGGACGCATGCAGATGCGTCACTTTGTAAACCCCTGCGCTACATTATACCTGCTTCACTGCACCACTTCTCGGGTGCAAATGCGTCAATATCTTACGCCTGCCTCACAGCAGGCATAAGACTGAAGCAGGCCCTTTCACATGGACACATTGCTGGAGTTGCTTTTGTGACACGCTCCAGCAATGCGTCACATTTGCACCTACAGATACGTCAGAAATACTGACGTAACTGTAACTCCTTGCGACATGATGCGTCATACAGTAAATATGACGCATCCATCATGTTGCAAGGAAGGCACACTGAGAAGTGACGCATCGCTGCTTTCACACAGCGATGCATCACTTCTCATAAATGAGGCCCATAGGGCCTTATTTATGAGCCCTTGTGCCACTTTTGCGCCGCCGTTGCGTCACTTTTTGTGACACACCAGCAGGGTAAAAAATGCGCCATGTTGCGTCATATTTACAAAGTGACGCATCTAGGTAGATGCGTCACTTTGTAAACCCCTGCGCCACATTATACCTGAGCCAGGTATGATGTATGCAGGGTGGGCGTTCTGACGCAAGTAAGCCTCCTAGAAGTGACGCAGTGAAATCTATGAGATTTCACTGCGTCACTTCTAGGACACAAATGCATCAATATCTTACTCCTGCCTCACAGCAGGCGCAAGTCTGACTCAGGCAGCTTTGAAATTAGACTTGCCCATGTGAAATGGCCCATTGATGGAGTTGTGTCACTTTTGTGACACACTCCAGCAATGCCTCATTTTTGCACCTATAAATATGTAAAAAATACTGACGTATCTGTAACTCCTTGCAACATGATGTGTCATACTGTAAATATGACGCATCCAGCATGTCGCAAGGAGGGCGCAATGAAAAGTGACGTATCGCTGTTTTCACGCAGCGATGCGTCACTTTTCATAAATGAGGCCCATAGGATCTCGCAAGGGACCTGGTCAAAGACCTGTAGTCCTACTAATGTGCGGCTTCTGACTTCATGAAAGTGATACATTACATAATTGACTTTTAACAAAACCATAATGACTTTTTACAAAATCATGGTGAAAAGAATTGTTACGCTCAATAAGAAAGAAAACAAGTTAGGAAGACGCATTTCTACTAAAGACTCCAAAATCATGAAGTGGAAGTATCATCGCATCACACACTGTACAGTTGATCTATCTTCATCCAATACAGTTCCAACATCCTAAATAGCTATTAAACAGGCCTAACAGTTGTATTTGTATAATTCTCATTAAATAAAGTGTTTAATATGTAAAAGAAAAATGCAGAGGTCCAAATAATCCTAAGGAGCACGTTGCACAGCTGTCACATGAAGCTTGAAGACTCGTGTTGCCAATTAACTGGGGCGATGCCACCATCTGCAACCACTGGCACAAATTACCACTGCAGAAATCCCATCTTGCACCTGAAAGGTATTAAAGCAGGGTCTCTTGCATTAGACGCTTTTGAAGAAAGTCATGTATTTCAATAAGAAGACTTATGATCGTTCTCTAAGGTTAAATGGTAAAAACATATAATTGTATTCCAAACACCATAAGACAAGTGGTATATTTTAATTAATCAAAATAGCATTTAGCTAAGTCAAGTAGAAACTATAATTAACTACATTTATCAGAGGGAGTGGGAGAAAAGAGAGATTGTTGAGTTTCAGCCAATCCACGTGAAAAGTAGTGTATATAACGCCGAGCAGAACTTGCATCACATTATTTTTCTATTAAGACTCTATAATTTAAAAATAAGAAACTTTAGCTGCATGTATGACTGAAAATGGTGATGCACTGTCAGTTCTCAGTATGGAAATACAGCTAGAACTTCAATCCAGTGGCTGCTGGTGAAGTTTAAGAGAGGTGAGGCTGTGCAAGGGGCACCTGATAATTATTCAACTGAAAGATGAAAATCAACCTTTGAGAAGTGCCCTCCTCTGTGAAGCAACTATGACACCGTATTTGGGGGCATATTAACAAGGGCTTTAAAAGCCAAAGAAGCGGAGATAAAATATCGCCCTATTAACAACAGGGTGCTAACATGCAAAATCGCATGTTAGCACCCTTTTTCACTACGCTTCCCTTTGCATCTCTAATGAGATGCAAAGTAAGCGTTCCAGAGCAAAATAATAGGAGAAATGTCGCTAAGCGACATTTCTCCTATTATCAAGCTTCACGCTAACCCTGTTAGAGACAAAAAAAGCAGCGCTAACCACGGTTAACACTGCTTTTTTACGTCTGCTAATTTTCAGATTTAGCCATGTAATCCAAAGGGAGGTGGATTACATGGCTAAATCCACCATGGGCTATCATCAAGTATATCCCTATCCTTGTAGTTTTATCGCTGCATTACCAGCGATAACCTCCCAAAATGTCGCTATCGTTGGATTTTTTATCGCCTAGGCGGTTAGCGTTGTTAATAACGCGATAACCAGGCGATATTTTCCAGCAATAGCGGGCGTTAAAAAAATTAACGCTAAGCGCCCTTAGCGTTAATTTTCCCTGTTCCTTGTTAATATGCCCCTTAGTAACTTTTGATCTGTTTGACATAGAACCATTTTTTTGGTTAGAATCTGCAAATTTTACAGCAGATGGTAGACTGTGTGGCAAATGGAGTAAATCAATATTTTTACGAAAACACACCAAGGCCACAAAATCACATAATTCCAGTGGCCCTGCTAAGGCATCTTCCCACCTCTCCCAAAATAAGGCACAGGGAAAATAATGGCTTCTGCCTGCCCCTGACTAACCATCCCCATCCACACTAACCTGAATGATTTGTGAAACCCCCAACCCTTAAAAAAGATGAGGATGTCACAGTCTGACCCTCCAAAGTCCATTGGGGTAAAGCAACTCTTTCCCATTCCATTGTCCCCTAGCCCCAGGAATGTTGTTTAAACCATCAACAAGCCACATCACGAGTCCTTTACTATCACTGAGAAAGAGATCTCTTAGCCTTTAATTCAGTAACCAAGAGTCGGCTATCTAGCCTTGTACCAAGAAGGACAGCAGGTGTAATGTGTTCCTTCCCCCTTCAAATCAAGACAACTATGACTTCACAAGAACGAGGACGAAGGCTGTTGTTCAAGCCTGGCGTAACCAGTCAAACTGCTCATATTAAAAGAGGAACCACTTCCTGACCCACACCCATGCCCCATGAACGCTGTGTCCACAGAAAATGTGGCCCAGTGAAGGCACACCGAATAGGAATTTTCACCATTAGAGGTTGCTTGTGCACCCAAACTCAGCACAGTTCACTACAGCTGAAGTACACAGAGAGGTTGTAATGTGCACTATCTCAAATGGTGTCAGGGATGGCTAGGGTTAAAACTCAGACCTTTCTCCAGTGCACATAACCTGCTGCACCCTGCACTGAGTTCTGATCGCACTCCACCAGCTATATAGGAAAGCATCGACCATCCATAGGGTGTCCAGTCATAAATGTACCAACGACCTTCACCACCCTACCCCTGAAATCTGAAAAATTAGCTGAAGAGTTTGACACATGTCAGAGTCACTCAAGTCATGCCACTGCCTTGTGACATGACTGAATTGGTTCCACCTCGTCAAGCCTTTAGATTTCCTGGGTCATTCATCGTCTGGTTATCTTACATTTGAGCTGTGAGAGGTGTATTTTAAAAATGTTTAAGTAAAACATCAACAAAGATTGCCCCACCCCAGATACTGCAGGCCAGAGGCATACACCTCTCTCACCCCACCCCATCTTCGGTGGCTGGAGACCATGGGAACCCTGAGAAACTGACATTCCTGCAGCTTCAGTGCCACTCACACATGATAATCCCTCACTTCGACAAACACACACCCAGGCTTTGGGGCACTTGGATATTATCACATCTTTTTGAAACATACCTACAGAGACATTCATATTCCTCAACATACATACATGGATAACAGACACATACATTCAGATGTACAGAAATCTGTTCATAAATATGCACATTCACTTGAGGTGATTTTCCCTTACTCTTTCTTCATTTAAGCTGTTGAGATAACTCAGTGGGTTGCATTCCTCCTGCTGCAGAACACTTTGTGTAACTTGCATTGTGATGTCTTTTCGTGGCCACCAGTCAAGAAGCAGAGTCTTCCACACCTCCGGCTCATTAGGCTGTCTTGAATTTCCAGCCAGGATATCTGTCCTTGATGGCCACGTAGTCACCCACGCACAGCAAGGATGACTGAGCCCCCGCAAGAAACTCACCTTTTGGTTGGTAGCCTTTTGGTTGGTAGCTTTCCTCCTGGCCTGGGTGACCTCATTGTCAAACTCTGCTGGGAGCCAAACAGGATCTACTGGGATACAGTAATTCAGGGGCTTTCGGAACAAAAGATGAGACAGGTCACAGTGAGTGGAGTTGTGTGGGGTCTGCCAGTAGGCATTAAGAAATTGATGGAGGCAGCTTTTGGCGTCTTCTCCCTTTTCGGCCCCTATCTGCAGTATTTTGTTGAGGGTCTGCCTGAAACGTTTCACCTCGCCATTGGCCTGGGGCCCCTGAGGTGTGATCTTTCAGTGCCGGATGGCAAGAGACACCAGATAGTCTTGGAATTCTCGACCCTGGAATGGGTGCCCATTGTCTGACCTGATCTTGTCTGGGAGGCCTAGCTGTGCAAATGTTTTCTCGAGTACTGCCTTGACTTGGGGAAAAGCAGTGGGCGAGATGACCTCCACCACAGGAAACTTGGAATGCAAGTCCATCATGACTATGGTGATGCTGCCATCGGGGAAGCATCCAAAGTCACTGCTAACTTTCGACCATGGTTTGCGACCGGGTCCTTCAGTGGGGACTGGTGCTGGTGCCGGACCTCCTACTGTGATCGTGCATGAGTGGCATTGGCAAACGGCCTCATCTTCCAAGGCATCCATCCCTGGGAACCACACTTTGCTGCAGACATGGGCCTTGGTCTTTGCCGCTCCCTGGTGCTCGATATGGGCAACATCAATGACTCAATTCCGCAGGTACATTGGGCCCACGATTACCTGACCTCGCAGCACCACTCTATGATTGACTTCACTGAGCTCCTTGCAGATTATCCACAGTTGCTGCCTCATGAATTGAACCTCTATGGTCAGTGACCGGGAGCTGTCTAGAAAATGCTGCCACTTCCTGTGTGTCAAAGCCTCTTTAACCTTCGCCACGTTCTCGTCTTGTTCGGTCGCTGCTCCGATTGGGTAATCATCTTGACAAACTCTTCCATGTTCTTCTCTACAGGGCTGCTGTGTAGCCACCAGAACAGGGGGGTATGGCAGGTAGTCGACTGGGTTACTGGCACCAGGGCGAAAAACAACATCAAACCAGTAGGCTTGGAGCTGCACCGCCCACCTTTTTGTCCTGGGGGTGCTAGGAGCATGGTCCCAGTGAAAAGGAGAATTAGTGGATTGTGGTGTGTCACGGTGCTGAACTTGTGGCCATAGAGATAGAGGTGGAAGTGCTGGCAGGCCCAATTGATGGCAAGAGCCTCCCTCACGATTTGGGCATATTTCATTTCTGTCTCTGAAAGAGCTTGGCTTGCATATGCCACAGTTGACCAGACTTTGTATGCGTTTTCCTGCAAAAGTAGGGCTCTGAGGACAACCGGGCTCTCATCCATGATCAACCTTGTTTGCCTCCCTCGGTGGAAGTAGGCCATGGTGGTCTTGTCCATCAGAGCATCTTTGATGGCATGAAAGGCAAGCTACATTCCAGTGAGAGATCTCAGGGGCTCTGACAGGAAGGGGAGGTTTGGTAAGAAACAACAACAGTATGTAGGCATCCCTAGAAAGCTGCGGAGCTCCGTTGGGGTAGAGGGGACCTGCACAGTCTGGATTGCAATAGCTTTCTTCGGGTCTACTTGGAGACCATCATATGAAAATACGTATCTGAAGAAATCAATAGATTTGTGGTAAAATTACAGTGGTTGTGTCGGGGAGAACATAATTGCGTTGCACGAATTGGAGTAAAACAAAGACGGTTGCTTAATACGTAATAAATAAATAAATTCAACAATGAAAACATTTGCATTGATTAAGTAATGGCACAAATATTCAATACCGTTGGAACACAGAGACGAAATACACTGATTAGTATATGCTTGCAACAAATTATTATTTTATATGAGTCAATTTCTCTATTTTTACAAAAAGTCAATTCAATGGGCTGTCAAAATAAAACACACTAGACAAGTGACATGGGGTAAAGTGACATTGAGTGCTCAGTGCTTGAGGTGCAGTGATTATATACAACAGTGACGTTAATATACAGATATGTACAGAAGGAGAAAGGATTGTAATGTTGGGCAGAGCAAAAATATATATATACAATGTCTCTGGTAGAATGCATAGTTGCTTATTAATTTAGAACCAGAGGCTTGGTGACACTGAACCATATGTGATCGTCGACGTTTCGACCCTGACAAGGCGTTATTAATGAGTCATGGTGGGTCTTCTCGAGGACAGAAAAGGGGGGGTATTGGACAGCCCAACGAGTGGGAGGTCTCCCTTAGGCATCCCTCGATGTGTGGAGGCCATGGGAAGATCTGCGCATGTCAGGAAAACCCAAGGAGTACCTTGGAGCAGTTCCTTACCTTTTTCCTGTATTTCTGCCTTGGGTGGCAGACTCCAGTCGTCCAGGCGTACCGCAGCACATGGCCACAGGGGCCGCCGGATTAGATGTGCGCTCTTCCAGGAGGGAGAAGCGATCCTGGAGCAAGTGTTAGCCACCGCCCG
Source organism: Triturus cristatus (assembly GCF_964204655.1). Classification (NCBI taxonomy): domain Eukaryota; kingdom Metazoa; phylum Chordata; class Amphibia; order Caudata; family Salamandridae; genus Triturus; species Triturus cristatus. Next base: position 443,837,400 of record NC_140589.1, on the reverse strand, counting down.
AGCGAGGTAGGGCATGGCCGCACCTTGCAGCGAGCAGGCAGCTTGTGGGTGGGAGCCGGGCTGTCTTTCGGGGACTGGATGATGCAATGCTGTGGGCATACGTAGGCCAACCAATGTGGGGGCGTGACATGCCAGCTGGGAAGCACCAGAGTCCTCTGAGGAGAGCACAATTGCCAGAAGTGTATAGAGGGGCTGAGCATGGGAGTGCCGAGGACACCATCCCAGGTATGTGGAGTCCTCTTGAGTCTGCAGTCAATGCAGGCCGTGTTGCTGGACAGCCAGGACATGGCTGTCACGGAGCAGGTAGGTACCGACCTTATTGCCCATGTGGAAGGCAGAGTAGTGTCTGGCCCACATGCACAGCAGGGACTAGCAATGCGCTGCACACAAACACACACCACACAGTTGTATGTTGCATGGATAAAGACCCCGAGCATAAAAAAACACACTAGTGGAAAATCTATACCTACGACAAAATTCATCACCACTTTGGAGGTTGAATCTTTGCAGGACATACTGCTGTAAACTAAGAGCACGGGTTTACTATTAATTGTATCTACATTTCCTGATATTATGTACAGCGCACAAAAAAAAAAGTGACCAAGCCTAATAACTCTGAGGGCTTGAAAAGGATACGCTGGAGTTTAGACTAGCCTTCGACTAAGTGAGAGGCAGGCAGATTCTATGCAATATTCGCTCCTCTTTCACAAAGACTAACACAGTTTACTTTTTTTACTGACTGCTTATTAAAAAAAGTCTTGTTTGGGGACAGTTCAGCTACCATAACACTTTACAGCCAAAACTCCAGAAGTTGGCCTTTAATGTGTATTGCGATTACTCTCTTCCACCAGCTGCGGTGTATGTTTTGTTTTTACTTTGTTTAATTACTTACCTAGTCCATGCACATGAAAACAGGGTTGGAACTGTAGGACTGGACACCATCTGGATGGACGCTAGGCTCTTTTGTGGAGCTCCACAAACATGCCACCTACAGGGCTCACTTTAACTCCACTGCAGATGAAATGGTGTCCCTCAATCCCATACTAAATTCAGCATGGGAATCATACACCTCAAGTCTGCAGAGAGATTCTTCAAAACTACTGATGATAAACTGTGCAGGATTTATTTTTTGTCTGCCTGCCTTCAGCCTCTACCCCACCCTTCCCCAACTTATTACAGGATGGGGACACACCCCACCCTGTGACAAATTGGGAAAGTGTGGTGACAATGCTCTCCACTCCCTGATTGAAATGGAACCCCTGTGCTACAGGGCTTCAGCCTGAAACGCCTAGGGCAAACTTTAGCTCCATGTTGTTAGAGGGTGGATATCATTCCTTGAGGCTATGTCTTTGCCGTACTGAGTACCTCACAGGCCTCAGGGCTGTAAAATCATCAGTCCACAAAATAGTCACTTTGGCTGGATTAGAGGGTCAGGTGTTAGGAATGTGGAGGCAGGCTGAAACATGACTGGGGTGAGTGCAGCAGCCCCGCCCTCCAGCCACCAGGATTGAATGTGGACAGGTACAATGTTTAAAAAACAAAAACACTGTAGGAGCTTCAAATATGATTTTAGTTTGACCTGACCTGTCCTAGGTGGGGGAGATATAGGGGGCAGAGCCTGGACGCCCTTAAACAGAAACAACCCCTGCTGCAATCTTAATATCACTGTTATTAGGTAAATAAAGAGCAAATAACTTAAACAAAACACAGCATTTCAATTGTTTTTATGCCTCTGTCTATAACTATTTCTTGTTGCTGCTCCTTAACTATTTGCTTTTCCTTCAATATATTGTAGAATTGCACCAATTTCCATTACAGCGAAGGCGTCGCTCTCACTTTTCCAATAAACATAGCACCCATTTGCTAGCCATCATGACACAATGCTTACCTGTTTTAGCTTCTCCTCATGAAGGTCAGTATTCTGCCTCCTTTTGCAGGCGTAAGCCCTATAATCTTTTGCTGTGAACATGGTGCGATGGGCACTGTGCCACCACCACCTTCCTGCAATACTCTAAGCGCTTAATTGCTCCACAATAACTCAGGCACATTCTGTTGCCACCTTAGGCCATCTTATAAGTATCAGTTACAGCACTTTGATAACCTCCAATCGGATCCTTCTGATAACTATGCTAGAAAGGCTTCTTCATCTCCACCCCACCACTGTCCAGGGGCTAAGACATAAAACTCGTCACTGACTCCTCCAAAAAAAAAAAACAACTGGAGGCTTCTCTTGAACTCCCCTCAACACATCTCATCTCTGTTTCACAGTTCTCATTAGAAGACAACTTTACTTATTTACCTCCTCCACCCCTAATCCTGGTATCCCCTAACCTTTAGTCACACACTGTGGTAAAATGCCTGCCAGAACTTCCCATACTGGTAACTCCATGATCGCAACAATTATTTCAAGAAGTGTGAGCACTTTAATCCCAAATCCCTTCCTGCAAACATGCTTCACAAGCTAACACCCCGGATCCCACTGAGCCCTCCCCGCCAGGGAAGTACTATAATGGAGACATGATAGCAAGTACCTAGTTTACTCTACCAAAGTGAGCAGTGAAGAGGTGGAAATTGATGTAGATATAGACACAGACTACTCTGATGAATTGTTTTTGCCCTCCCCATCATGGACTAACTCACCATGGATTTCCTTCACTTCCTGTATCCTCTAATGAATTCATAAGTGACTCAATGCCCCTTAATTTCTGAATGGCCAGCTTTTGTCTTGGTTTGGCTAGTGTCTGGCACATTGGAAGAAGAGTGCTGCCTTTTGCGTGTGGCTTCCGACCTTTTCGAGGACCCATGGCATGACGCCAGAGTCAAGAAGACCTAGCTCTCAAAGTGGACCTGTTGTTTTGTAAGTGTGTGGAAGATGCCTCTCCACATGACCTAGTTAACTTCCTTGCCTCTTTTTATTTAGGAAGGACCTTATCTACAAAACCATTAACATATTTTGCTCATTGGTTTCTACAACACTCTCACTAGGTGGGTTCAGTGACTGCTATCTGAAATGGGCATTGACATTTACAGGTTGGGCGCTCATTCTGCTCATGGAATCATGGTCTCCAAAGCATCCCTTTTCTGGTGTGGTCTAGACAGTATCTTAAAAGCTGCAGATGGTTTCGACACTTCTAACTTTCAGACCTTCTTCTTGAACCAATACAGCATGCAGCATATGCTTTGCTTTCTGTGCTTTGAAAATGTCATGTAATATTGCTTTCTTATGCCCACCAGAAAAAATGACTTTTCTAGCTTGCAGCAAGGAAGCCTGTATTTCATTAAAGACAAGGAAGTGGGAATTGTGAGCCCTCACTTTGTACTCAGTTTAACAGATGGTTTATTCGTTTAATTCAAATATTTAATGTTTACCTGCTGTTTACCTGAAATGCACTTTATACAATTTATCTTTTATTTTGAGTGACTTCATGCTTCCTCTACTTTGCCAGTTCCTTGAAGTTTCCTCTCTTGGTCATCGTTTGAATTCCTCTGCACCTTTTATTTGGTTGCCTGCCTTCTTCATACACCGCTGTTGCTGTAGTTTAAGATTTGAATGTTTTCAAAGTTGAATACTCCAATTTAATTGTAAATGTATTTGTCTTCATAATCCCAAAAAGATGAATGGACTTTAGTTGGTATGTGAGCAGTAACATCATAATACTCTTTTTGTTGATGCAGTTGTTGATTATTGCGGGGACTACCAATTAACTTTGTAATGCCCTCTTCTTTGTTTTTAATACAATGTATATTTTCATAATACAAGTAAGGAAAATCCTTAATTTACCCTCTATGAATGGAAGAACCAATGGCACCCAAACCAGTATCCCTCTACTCCAATTGAATGCAGATGCCTACCCCTCCCTGCCCCCACTCCATGCCAGGCTGACTTGCAGAGCCACAGATCTTGAATTCTTCCAAACCATACTCTGCCTGTACATTCAGGCCCCAAGTTCTGTGAATTGTGCACTAATGTAATACTTGGGACTTCTGCAAAATGTTAACTCCCGCTAAATTATTACAGCCCTTCAAATTTACATTACGACCAGACCGCCACTTTTTCACCCCAAGGCATAGGCTGCTGGGGACCCACAAATGTCTGCAGTCACAAGGAAGTCTCTAATAAAACACATATCTATCCTTGAATATCAAAGGTCAGAAAGGCATTGTATCTTTCTGAAGATACATCATATGTGTTCCTAGATAATGCTTGGATGATCTCTTAAAAACTCAGTTTAAGCTGCGGATTAGTAATATTTTCTAATCTCTTCATATTGTTCTGGTTTGATGCACAGCCATCCTCCATTCTATAAAGCGAGATGATTATAAAACTATCAGAAGGAGCAGCTGCACTTACAAACACAGCTGTATACACATTAGAAACTATGATCCTTTCAATTCTGTAAGGCCTCATGGAAGTTTACAGGGCAAGGGGTAGGGATACAAACCCACATGAGGGAACATGAATTTACAGATCTACACAGCCTTGGCTGTGTGCAGACTCCACTGCTTTACTTGCTCTTCTGTGCTTTGCTCATTTTGGCCATGTGAACAGATATGTGTTCTGACACCAGTGAATAGTAACAATTACAGGTTGAAGTTCTCACTGATGCATTTTAATATTAGCATGGACCACTGTATCGCATGGTAACATTTGAAACCTCAATGGCATTACCTTCCCTCTTTTCTACCTCACTTCACCCCTTGACCTGCATTGTTTACCTACCTTTTACCTCATTTCTACAGATCACTTCACTTTTTAAATTCTCTCCCTTCCCTTTCACTCTTCTTCTTCTGATTCTCTCCATTCTATATTCCTTTCTACCCATCCTCATTTGTCTCCTTTTTTTCTTCTTTTCATCCCTTGCCGCTCTTGCCATTCCCTTCTCTTGCCTTTCCCATGTTAGCCTTCTCCTTCCCCTCCCAAAAGCTCTGTTTCCCATCTCCATTCACAAACTCACAGCCTTTCTCTTTCCATGCCTTTCATGTTCATCAATTCCCCTTTCTTAATTGTTCTACCTCCTTTTCTCTCCCTCTATGCATATCTCTCACTTTGCAGCTGTGCTCCACTTCTCCTGCCTGTTCTTCCTTCAACTTCCTCCCTTTCTATCCCTTTACCTTCACTCCCTATGCTAATTGTTTCACCACTTCCCTTCCCTTTATTTTACTTCCCATTTACCACCCTGCATATATGCTCTTTTATTCTTAATTTGAAAGGACAACTCAGGCAGAAAAGGTCAATCCCAGCATTTCTCTGCCCATCCACTCTACTGCTGCTTTCCTCTATGCTGCAGTGACTTTGGAGCCAGGTCCCACCTGCACGGTGACCTGAGTTCAGACATGGCTAGTGGGCCACAACCTATCTCTCCACCATCTCTTAAACTGAGTTCCCTCACCCTCTCCTCACTCATCAATAAGCCAGACTCATACAATGATTATAACAGCAGTGGCAATTCTGGTGCCCGTTGTGCTGCCCACATCATTGAGCAGTACACAAGAAGGTGAGCAGTTGTGTTCAGTTAGTGCAATGCAGTTCAGTAATGCTTATTCAAAGGTGTACCCAATATGAATATTTAGTACCTCTTACACCTATCCTCAGGGTCTTCCCAAAATAATAAATGTATAGATGAAAGCTCATGTAGGCCTTCAATGAAAAGAAAGCAATAATTAGTACTGTAGACAGTAAAGCAAGCTCTGTTACTAGTACTGCACATAGGGCATGTACCAGTGCTTAATGTGTAACAGAATTACTGCCAGGGCCCTCATCAGGTGTCCAGTGCAGCTTGCACAACCCATTGCCCCTGCAAGCGCTGCCAATGACAGTAACAACACAACTACTAACCACAACATTACAAAAAGTGTGACAACAAAGACTATTCCAGGCCACCAAAGCTATAAGAATGGCTTGGACAGCAGGAATTAGTCATTTGTAATGTGTATTGAAATAATTACTAACTCTTGTTGTGCTCATCTTTAAATTAAGCAAACAGCAAAACCTTGTGGCACACTGTCATAAGTGCAGGTGTTGACAATTATGTACCAGTTCCGAGCATCAGAAACCGCAGGCTCAAATTAAACACTGGTCTGTACAACTTGCAGGTATGCAAACCCCATGACCCTCACAGCACAAAAGACTGAATAGAGCAAACAGAAATATGGGATTTCTAATCAATGCAATAAGGGCGTTTATGCCAGACAGGTAAATAGTGATAAAGAGTGAGAATGCCCTTCACTGGGGATTCCATAAGGCTACACCAGGCACAAAATAACTTATCAAGATTATTGGGCTAGATGTACTATTTTGCTGGTAGCAAATAGTAGTTGAAATGTGTGACCAGTCTTTTTGCAACCAGAAACCTATTTTACAAACCAAATCATGTACTAACAGGGCAGTTTGCAAAGTAGGAGATCGGAGTAGACCGCAATCTGACCAACCTAACTAATATTCATTACATAAGTCAGAATGTTTTACTCAGCTAGATTGATCACAAACACAAGGTTGATAGCCTGCAAAGGTCCACAGATTAGTATGCCTATGACTCCTTAAAAAACAAAAATATATATTTTTTTTTCAAACCAGCCCAATTTCCCTAAAGTAAATGCAGCTCCTTTTACTAAAATAAAGCTTTTTTTTCTTAGTTAGGGCCCGATTACGATGAGGTTAGGTTTAGTCGGAGCCATCCTAACCGAATTGTAATTACCGATTTGGTTTCACTTCCAACCGACCCATTACGATGGAGTTGGTAGGAAGGGAAACTGAATCAGTTTTCTGGATGGCTTCGGAGAGCCCGTTCGCCATCTAGAAGGCCCACAGTAATCCCCCGGCCGGCTCTTTCCGGCAGAGGGATTACAATGGCAGTTTCCCACTACCTTTTTGTGCTGGCCTTTCTGGCACAAAAAGGGAATGGGAAACAGATATGGAGGCCCCCAGCAGGGCCCCCATGGGCACCAGGCCACAGTTCGGTGGCCTAGGGGCACCATGTGCCCCCTGTTGATCCCTGTACCTGGTTGCAGGCACCTTGAAGTGCCTGCCACAGGGTGTAGGGATGAACTACACCTCTGCCTCTTGCAATGTCAGCATACATTTCATTCAGAATGCATGCTTCCATTGTAAGTATAGGCACGTGTATGAAATGGTTCAGTTGCATCCTAATTCCTGGGCTGTAACCGTTGACAGGAGGTCGTTCGGTTACAGTTACAGAACGATGTCAGAAGGACTTCGGTCCGTCCGACATCGTAATAGGGCCCTATGATGAGTAAAGTCTACCCCCTGAAACTTTCGCAATTTACAAAAAGAAAGGGGTGAAAAGGGGACCCCAGTCCTTTTGCCAATCAGTTACCATCCTAACTTGGGGGCTGTGACTTTTCAAACATTTGCAACTGCTATTACAGGCATAAACAATTGATACATATGAGTAGGAATTACAATTTGTTAGGGACACCAACCTCAAACCCCTTCCAAATTGTGACTCATAATCCAATTTTGAAGTTTAGAAGTTGGTGGAACTTCACTGAACCCTAAAATGGGTTTAGTACTTATGAAAACACTTTGGGCCCAATTATGTGTACCACCGGACTTGTGGTGGTGCAGAGGTGGCGGATCCAGCCACCGCCGCACCAGAGTTTCATCCACCCCAAAACGAGTTGGCCTGTTGGACGACCTTCGGAACGCTGGTTCTGCCAGGGAATTGTTGTTCCCTGATATTGGAGTGGCAGTCAGTGGCTGTAATATTTTTGGCAGGACTGACTGTAGCGGTCCTGCCAAGCATATTATGAGTTTCCTCTTCTCCAGGGTTTACATGGAGATTCTTCCTCAATGTAAACCATGGAGGATAGGAAACAAAGGGGGCTCTGCAGGGCCCCCTATGCCTCAACCACATGCAGATGCACACGGGGGCACAACAAGTGCCGCTCTGTGTGCATGCACATAAGTTCCTGCACGGCATGGAATTTCCAGTCCATTCCGTGCAGGAACCTTGTAGTACTACTTGTACGTCGTAATCTGATGGGCGGGCGGGGGCGACCGTCGGCAGAGTAAATCCACAAATATAGTGAATCACTGTGTTTCTACCCGCTAAAACATTTCCTACATCTGACACTTTCCTCGGTGTCTAGGAACCATACTCTATAATGTGAAAGAAAACAGCTTGTGTTTTTGTGGGTGCTTTAGGGGTGCACTAATTTGAACAGAATCACTGATACAGCGTGGCCCCAGTATACGCTGTCTTCACTGGCGACATGGAGAAATTAATGTCGTAGCACTCACCTATGGGTCATTCAATCCTCCTTTATTTTAATTATTGCTTTTCCTAGTGAGTTTTGTTCTCTATTCATCTCTGTAATGGGGGTCCATATTGGTGTGGATTCTGAATATCAACTGCAGTATATTGTCAGACACTAATATGATAGACAAAATATCATGGGACAAAATACTGAAAACAAAGGTATATATATACATTTATGAAAAAAGTTTACGAATTGTATGCGTATCTTGTACACTTGTGTTCTAAAAACGGCGTAATAATCTGTTTTCTATGTTCATTGCTATGATGTCACGTAATCTTGCACTTGCACTTTAAAAATTCAGGCTTCTGACGACAGCGCCATGTGATCAAGGCCTCCAGTAGGCCGAAACGCGTCATGGCGGTGGTGCAGGTTTTGGACTGAATAAAATCAATTAGCACCTACCTCTGGGTCCGTGTTCGTCTCTTGCGCGTCTACGCTGTGCAACCTTTTGAGGCGATTTCTTGTGGCATATATATATATATATAGATATACATATCTATATATATATCCACAGGAAAACTGCTCTCACAGTAAGGCGCCTCACACAAAGTAAATTTTTTACCATCTTTATTCAGGTGTCGTAAATAAAATATTACGCTCTCATAATTTCATAATATCAATAAGATCATGCATAAAGCAAGAGGCTGAGTCTGTGGTATCAGGTTCAAAAAGGGCTTTATTCCAATAACTCGAGTCATAGGGAGAATAGTACCATCATCACAAGGGATCAGGAAGGGTCTCAAAAGTATTCTCAAAACATTATTCACAGAGTACAGTATATATACATTTGATATTATACGTAAGCAGAAGAGCAAGAGAGAATGAGATAAGAGCATGTGGGCGTGTAAGTAGGCGTGAAGGTGGGCGTCCATGTGGGCGTCCACTTGATGATAATAGGTAATTGTCATAGGTGGGTGGATACCTGGAGGGGGTTGCGTGATCTGCTGGAATTGTACTGGAACTTTGCCTTACTTTGTGCTCAATCCGAGCATGACGTGTAGCTGACGTGGGGAGGGGTTGCTGTGCAACCGGGGAGTCTAAAAGTAAGGCCTTCAATGAAGCCTTCAGTGTCAGGACGACCAGCACATCTTGTTTTATCTGATATCCGATGTCTGGGGCAGAGACTGATTTGTGACATAGGTTGCCCATCACCAAGAGCCGATGAGGCATCTATTTCTTCATTTACTTCATTTACTGCAGAGGCCTTACATGGGGGCTATGGGCTTTTTACTGACGTGAGCTTTGCAATCTCACAAAGAGAGACAGAAAGGCTAGGCTTTCTCCTTTACAGATGGGTTATGTTTATCCCTCCTTCTCCAGGCAGGAATGCGGCTCTGTAGGAGTAAGCAGATAACCGTGCTCAATACTGTCTCGGCACCTTGTGACAGGGCCCCTTTGGATGAGGCCCAAGCATGCAAGGCCAAGGATACGCAGCTGCAGCTTTCTGAACGTCTGAGCTGAAACCTCTTTTCGGGCCTGGCTGAGCCACAGAACACGGGTTTTCATGTGGTGCAGGAAAACATGATGCAAAACGTGTAGGCCTCAATACAGATTTTTCGTTTCTCTCATGGGAGACTGGATGATGGCAGGCCACGTTTATAGCATAAGCATCATGATAGAAAAGCCATGGAGGGGAAATGCATAGGTTACATGCATGTGCACATAAGCGTTGGGGGGGCACATGGGGACATATAGGCCTCATACATTTTATTTTCCTCATTCCCTCCTTGTCCCCTAGTGGACCCCTTATGTCACATCTATTTTCATGAGACAGTCGATCTGTTCTTGCAGCATTATTTTTTCACTTTCAATGCTCTGTAAATGGGGATGTGGAACACATGCAGTAGCACACAGGCCGCAAATGGCCGGGCCACACTGCAGACATAGGCAACAACTGAATATCATTAATAGTATCAACCCACAGGCGGTCAACACTTTCCATCCCCAAGCCGATATTAATCCCCAGAGCCAACTGGACCAAGTCCACGTGCCTGGGTCTTGATGTATGCTTTGGGCAATCTTGTGGAGCCTTGTTATTGCTTTGTATACAGACGGTGCGTTATTAGTTATGAAAACGCAACAGCTAGAACCGATGACCCTACAAGCCCCGCCCCTATCTGCCAGGATGACGTCAAGAACAAGACGATTCTGGAGAACGACCAGTCTCATAGCGGACTGTTCCTGGGTCAGATTCCCCAGGGCCGATGCAGTCACATTAGCAACTGTTTCTAGAATACTTGTTAGCCTTCGGATAAGTTTACTATTCTGGACGGGACCTATGAAGAAAAAGAGTCCTTTGTTGAAATCCGTGTATTGCTCCCAAGCTGTCTCAGTCTGGTCAATGCCAGAGGCACCGAGCCCTCGTCTGTGTCTGACAAGTGTGAGTCGAAGATCTTGATGATAGTTCGATGGGGCCAAGAAAACGGGTGGTAGAAGAAATGATATGTAACACGTCCCACCCCAGTCTAAGGGCAATTGCACATAGGCTGTCTGGCCACAAATAAAGTAGGTGTGTCGTGATGCTCTGAAATAGGACTTTCCTTTGTCTTTAAACACTATTATAGTATTACACTCGCTGTGTCCCAAATGTACCGAGCCTTCTTTTCTGACACATAAGTTCCCTTTTACTGGCAGAACAGTAATTGAAGACGGACCTGACATGTGTAGGGGCTTTACGTTCAACACTATGAAGTCGAGGGTCGCATTTCCTTGCAGATACTCTTCATTTTCTAGATCAGTACCTTTCCTCTGGGGAAGACCCTCTTCATCTGGGAAACATGCTTCATTCATGACTTTATTCAAGTCTCCCCATACCCACTCGCCCCTACACTCCTCGTCCTGACATTCTATGGCATCACTGTTGATGGATGTCATTAAGGCAAACCATGCTCCGCAAGAACCATTATGGGAGAACGGAAAAGGGAAAAGAGGCAACAACCCCTTCACCTTCTGATACGGGGGAAGTCGGCCACAGACCCAACAGTTTGTAGCATTGCTAGTCTGATGTGAATGGTGCAGCATCTGAATAAAGGTATTGTTGCGTAAGGCAAGTCGATATGATAGCTCATGGGATGGCAGATCACTAAATGTGTGTACTATGGTATCATTAGTGGAGGAGTGTAAGAGTGAAGCAATAGGAGGAAAAATAGCATGTAGTATTAAGCTGATACATATTATTGTGATACACAGAAGAGATAGAAAAGTCACTATACATCTTCCACGTAATATTTTACAGTATTTGCTTTTCATCTTGCTCTTTTTATCTGTCGTATCATTCGAGATCTTATGCAAGCCAGAATACATGTTCAACCGCTTCACCACCTAGTGGACTTAATTGATCAAACGGGTTCCGACTTATGGGATCTAAGTTTAGCTTTATATTTCTGCTGCGGAGTCTCCTCTAGTAAAGGGGGCTCGAAATCCGAAAAATCAGTGTCCTTTTTGAACGAATCGTTATTCCCAAAGTAGCGTTTACAATGATGAAGATGAACCCATCCTTTCCGTCCCTCGACTTTAACGGCGGTCCTTGTGGTCAGCAACACCAGCTTTGGCGTTTTCCACCTCGGCTCAAGAGGACTTGCTCTATCAAAGTTTCGAATCAGCACATAGTCCCCAGGAGCGATCGAGTATTCTTTGACCTGGGTGTTGTCAGGGAAGGCGGCGGCAACCTGTGAACGACAAGAGAGTAGTGCAGACATCAAGGAAGCCAGGTAATCTGTCAGCATGTTACTGTCAACATCAGTGATTTTCTTAGGCATTGGAGTGCCACACATATTCGGTGGTCTACCAAAAACCACTTCATAGGGAGATAAGCCTGTTCTAGAATGGGCTACCATTCGCATGTAAAAGAGGGCAACCGGCAGGGCTACCATCCAATCTACACCTTTGTCTGCGCAAATCTTCGCTAGTTTTATCTTCAAGGTCTGATTATGTCTTTCCAAAAGGCCTGCTGCCTCAGGATGTCGTACACAATGGAACTTCCAGGTATACCCTAACAGAAGGGACACTTGTTTCATGAGTTCAGAGGAGAAAGGCTGACCGTTGTCGGAATACACGACACGCGGTAATCCATAACGTGGGAAAAACTCTCGCACCAATTGTCTGGCGGTGGTTACAGCAGTATAATCAGGGACTGGATAAGCTTCGGTCCACCTTGACAGTGAACATACTACTACCAGGACGTATTTGTAACCTCTACACCTGTCCATTTGGATATAATCCATTTGGGGGACTTCAAAAGGGTGGTCAGGTGGATGGAATCTGCCTTGTTCCATCGGTATGCCTTTACCTGGATTGAATTGGCAACAGATCATACATGTTCTGACCTTTTGTTTCGCTGCTGCACGCAGGTGCTTGTTGAACCATATATTTTGTAAGCTGTCTAGCATTGCTTTCTCTCCTAAGTGTGCAGGACTATGTGCGGTATTTATGATCACTTGTACCATCGAATCAGGAAGGAACCATGTTGTTTTGCCCTTAGTCATCCAACCCTGATCAGTCAGTACCCCTCCTTGTTCCGACCATTTCTTCAATTCGTCTAGAGTAGCATGTGTCTGTATGTCTTGTACGTCCTTGGAAGGATCCCTGACTGCCATGACTTTGGATATTGATGGCACCTGTGACTCTGTCATGTTTAGTGGGGTCTGAGCTGTCTGTTTAGCAGTTCGGTCTGCCAGATCATTGCCTTGAGAAATGATATCTGTGGCTTTAGTATGTGCTTTGCATTTCAGGATAGCTATGGCTGTTGGTAAATGTATCGCTTCCAGAAGGGCTTGAATAAGGGGGCCATGCTGTATCTTGGCCCCGTGAGAGGTCCAGAAACCTCTTTCTCTCCATAGCATTCCGAAATCATGAACTACCCCATATGCGTATTGTGAGTCGGTGTAAATGTTTACTCTCAGGTGCTTAGCTCTTATGCACGCTTGTGTCAGGGCGATGAGCTCTGCTGCTTGTGCTGACAGTATGTCTATTCTTTTAGTCTCTATGATTTCAGTAGCAGTGGTCACTGCATAAGCTGCCACTAATTCTCCCGCCCCGTCCTCATGCATGAGCCGTCAACATATAGTGTGAGGTCAGGGTCTGGGAGTGCAACATCTGTCAAGTCTTGTCTTGGTTTAGTCACGGTATGTATCACTTCAACACAGTCATGTGGGGAAACGTTTTCTGTACTGGAAGGCAAAAGAGTAGCAGGATTCAGTATGTTGCATCGTCTGATCTCTATGTGTGGTTGAAATAACGTCAGCTCATAACCTGTCAGTCTCGCTACAGTCAGGTGTTGGGTTTGTGTTCGGTTCAAGAGAACCTCTACTGTGTGTGGTACTTGTACTGTCAGGGGGTGGCCCAGCACTATCGAGTCACTTTGTCTTATGGCTAAGGCCGTTGCTGCAACAGATTTTAGGCACGCAGGCAAGGCCTGGGCTACTGGATCCAATGTTCTAGAGAAATAAGCACAAGGCTTGTGTTTTCCTGCATGATCTTGTGTGAGGACAGATAGTGCTGTTCCATCCCGCTCTGTCACAAAAAGCATAAATGATTTGTTGTAATCAGGGATAGCTAAAACTGGAGCTTGACATAAAGCTCTTTTTAATTCTTCAAATGCTACAGTGTGTTCCTGTGTCCAGGGGAGGACATTAGTAGAAGCTGCTTCCTGTGTCGTCAACTGTATGAGGGGCTTGGCTATATAAGCATATTGGGGAATCCACTGCCTACAATATGAAGTGAGGCCTATGAATGCACGTACTTCCTTTTGTGTCTTGGGCTGTGAAAGGCCAGAAATCAATTGAATACGTTCTGGTGTCAGCCTCCTACCCTCCTTGGAGAGCAAGTGCCCAAGGTACGCCACTTGCTGTTCACAGAATTGTAACTTCGAAGGCGATACTTTGTGCCCCTTGTCTGCCAGAAAGTGTAAAACCATCAGTGAAGCAACCTCACAATCATGCTTCGATCTTGCTGTGATGAGAATGTCATCGACATACGGTGTCAGTACTGTAGAGCTAGGCATGTGAATACTGTCTAGTTGTCTTTTGAGTGCCTGACTATAGATGCTAGGACTTTCCGTGAAGCCCTGTGGTGCTCTTGTGAATCTGAAGCTACGGCCTTTTAAACTGAAACCGAAAAGATATTGGCTGTCTGGATGTATTGGGACACTGAAGAAAGCGTTTTTCAGATCAATAACTGTGAAGAACGTAGCGTGTGCATCAATGGCAGTCAATAATGAAGAGATGTCCGGGACCACAGGGTACTGCGGCACCACACATTTGTTTAATTCTCGCAGGTCCACAACTAATCTATATACAGGTGGTGAATTGGGATCAGTTCTTTTAAGAATAGGAAGAACTGGTGAATTGCATATATTTGAGTCAGTCTCAATCACCACCCCTTGTGTAATAAGGTCATCTATTATTTTCAGCAACCCTACTTCAGCCTCAGGTGGTATTTTGTATTGTCTAATCCGTGGCAGCACTACACCTTCCTTGAGGGTGACCTGGTGTGGTGTAATGTTCATGTAACCCACATCAGTTGGGCCTTGTGCCCATAGGCGCTGTGGTACATTTTGGAGTCTGTCGTCAATATCTTTCATCACAAAATGTCCCTTAAAATCCCGTAAATACAGTCGCACTCCTTCTGGCGAGCAACAGATAATCGCTCCCAGTTCCTTTAATGTTTTTATACCAAGTAAGTTTTCTGGACATGATTTGGTGAGCAGTAAGTCTGTAGTATGTATTAGTGGTCCAACTCCTAAGGAGATTGGTTCCGAAACCTCATTAATAATAGGTCTACCTGAAAATCCCAGGGATACACTCTTTGAGCCCGAGAGGGGTGCCCCTGGCACCTCGGAATGACTGATAGTTGTTCTACTCGCCCCTGTGTCAATCAAAAACTTTTTATTTTGCCCTAGTAAACGTGCATGTACATAGGGACCCGCTTGGTCCACAGGAACTGGAATAAGGGGCAAGTCGAATTCCCTCTCTGGGCTGCTTCATGAATATGCTTGGTATTCTGGATAGGTAGTTTGGGCGTGCTCATACATTTGTGTTGTGGCTCGGGCTGGTGCAGGTACATGGACAGGCGGTGGCGGCGGTGGAAACGTATTTGATTCCTGATGTGTGTTACTGCCCTTGGGAGGATACTGACGAGGCTTTGATTTACCTATGGCTATATTGTGTTTAAGCACAGCACATTCATTTACAAAGTGGCCTGGTTTCTTGCAATAATTACAAGTCCCATTATTTTGTTTCGTGCTATTCTTGTTCGTGTTTGTGTTTGCCGGTGTTGATTGGGCCACCAGCATCTTCATTTTTGTGTCTTTCATGCGTCTCTTTTCTTGGTCATGTTCCTCTCTAATTCTGTTCTGGTGATACTGTAACATCTGTAACATTTGGGAAGGGCTGTTTGCTTGCCAAGTGCTCTCAACCTTCAGTACCCTATACTTTACTTCAGGTAGGGAATTTTCTACTAATTTGCTCACGAAAAGATGGGGATATGAATCGCTACCGGGCTTAAGGCCACTATTGATAGTGAAACATTTCTCAAACCTAGAGTAAAAATCACTAGTGTCCTCGTCTGGTTTTTGTTTACAAGCTGAAATAGCATCCCAGTCCTCTTTCTTGGTGGTCAATAACCTCAGCAAAACTTGCACAAGGAGTTCAGGTAATTCCTTAGCTCGGGGACCCAGACCAACCCCCGGGCCTCTGGCGTCTTCTTCTCCTTGCAAAACTTCCCAGCCGATCTTTTTCTCCCCCACCTCCCAGTCCTTCTCTTTAAGCTTCTCGTAAATACCAGCAGGCAATAGTACTTTTAATAGCTTTAGAATGTCTGCATAGGTATATTCCCCTAGGCGAAGAATGTCTTTTAGTTCCCTGTGAAAACCCCCTGGATCTTTATCATGGGAGGGTAACATCTTTTTCATTTCCAATATCTCTAATTTTGACAAAGGGGTGTAGACATATACCCGTTGTAGTTCGTTATTGGAACCTTTTACAGGATGAACCTCCCGCAGGGGGTTCAACTTGTCATACACCTGGCCTTTAACCTGGGGTGGAGTGGGAAGGAGGGACCTAGTTACGTATACTATGTATTTGTGTCGCTGATCCAAGATGACATTAATCAATTCTGTACCCAAGTTCATCCATCTGTCTAGTATTATGTCGTCCAGCAACCTATACAATAGACCAGGACCAGAATATTGGCTCTCATATAATGTTATCAAATGTTGGACCATGTAAACACCAGCTATGCGTTGTTCGTTTGGTGGAAGGCTCAAGAACGTCTGTGCTACGATATCATTATTATATAAATCATATTGGGATACCCACAGAGTGGCTGACCGTGCTAGTTCTTTTTCGGTCGGGGTGAAGGGCTGTACGTTACCTAACCATTCATTCACCGCTTTGTCGGTGATTTGGAACAGACTTTCAAGGGAATATATTTTCTTTATAGCCGTTCCCTGTTTACGGTGATTTAGGCCCTTGGGTCTTTCGAATCGTCGGGCATGGCCCACATATTGTATTTTATCTTGGTCCCCTACTTCATCATCAGACGATATCGCAGCTGTTTCATTCGGTCCTGCTTCGTGTGACGCTAATATTGCCTTTCTGATTTTGGCCAACATGTGGTCTGTCTGTCCTGATTTATCATGCTGACCGGCATCTATGCGGTCACTCCAACCGATATAACGTCGGTCTACATCCCCGTTGCCTTCGTCTTTTTCCCTGATCAGACAGTTAACTAGGAAGCGAAGGATATTGTTCTTAACAATCACTTTTCTATTTTGTACAGCGTCTGCTATGCTCTCTGAGCCTTCCCCTGTTCTTATGAATGTGTACATTTTCTTTAGATGTTTATCCATACCCGGTAACCTTTCCAAATCTGTTACTGCCTGTCTAAGCCGTAGTGAAAATACGAGCATTCTGTCCTTTCCTGGATCGGGATCGTATATACAGTCGGGGATGTCTACTTGTACTGTCGGTCCCCCTCCTGACGCTATTCCGGATCCTCCTTCCCCGCCGTCCTCGAGCTCCTGTAGCTGTTCTTGCGTTGGGGGTGCAGGGAAAGATCCGTTCACATATGCTGGTGGGGATTCCTCTAGGTAGGTGTTAATAAACCTTTCGGATGCTGTTTGTTTTATTTTTCGGGGTACTGGCGGTGGCTCTCTAATGGAACTTTCTACTGGGGTCAGTTTTGCTAGTTCCTCTGAAAGGACGGGGTAAATACCAGCAACGACAGTATTCTTTTTTCTTTCTCTCTGCTCTCTTTTTACCCGTTTCCCTTCCTCCTGTAATTTCTTTTCTTTGGCCTTTTCAGACTCATGTTTACTTCTCTCTATTTTGTGGAACTCTTTTTCTGTTCTTCTATGTGACTCCTTGCACCACAACTCAATGGCGTCCTTCTGAGCAGGTCTAGATTTTCTCTTTCTTATCTCTTCCTCTACTTTCATAATGCTTTCCGCATCCCATGTTCCCGTGATAGGCCATCTATACTTTGTCTCTAAATCCTTCGTGTAATCCACCCATAGTTCTAAAAACAACACGGCATCTAAACCATGCTTACAGTACATGAAATGTCCAGGTGTGTCCCTAGGCGGAATGTTAACTGGTTCCTCTAGTACACCTTTCCTGGTACATATCTTACGTAGTTTTGAAAACAACGGCATGTTGGAATGTAGCCGAAAACAAAAATCACAATGAACCAAAAACAAAAATCACAATGAAACAAACCTACATAAAAAAAAACCGACACATTCAAACCTAACTGAACCTTACTAAGACAATAACATTCATACAGTTAAATCGGTGCACCTGGAAACTTGTACTTGTATGCATGCGCTTGAACATACCGGTCTCACAAGAGAGACACGTCTTTACCGTGTTCATTAAATGAACCCGTCTGTATTGCAACCCCATGAGAAACTCACCGGGAAGCGGAACTTGAACTTGAACTTGAAGGCCTCGGATACTTGACGCTGCGCAGGGAATGGCGTATCTTGGGTGGATCTCTAGAAACCTCGGACACAGCTCTCTCGCAGGGTGGGCTCTGGGTCGGGACAATCCGCAATCCACATCGCCTCGTATGGATGCCTGGTCGCAGTCCGTCTCCTTCGTTGGCCTGAGGGAGTTGGCGGGGAAATCCCGCGGCGTGTACACTTGAAGTCCGTCACGGCTGTGGAAGGGGGCAAAACTGGACCTTCATCTCCGGTGCATGGGGAAGGAGATTTGTCCCTATTCGGGCGCCATTATGTCGTAAATAAAATATTACGCTCTCATAATTTCATAATATCAATAAGATCATGCATAAAGCAAGAGGCTGAGTCTGTGGTATCAGGTTCAAAAAGGGCTTTATTCCAATAACTCGAGTCATAGGGAGAATAGTACCATCACCACAAGGGATCAGGAAGGGTCTCAAAAGTATTCTCAAAACATTATTCACAGAGTACAGTATATATACATTTGATATTATACGTAAGCAGAAGAGCAAGAGAGAATGAGATAAGAGCATGTGGGCGTGTAAGTAGGCGTGAAGGTGGGCGTCCATGTGGGCGTCCACTTGATGATAATAGGTAATTGTCATAGGTGGGTGGATACCTGGAGGGGGTTGCGTGATCTGCTGGAATTGTACTGGAACTTTGCCTTACTTTGTGCTCAATCCGAGCATGACGTGTAGCTGACGTGGGGAGGGGTTGCTGTGCAACCGGGGAGTCTAAAAGTAAGGCATTCAATGAAGCCTTCAGTGTCAGGACGACCAGCACATCTTGTTTTATCTGATATCCGATGTCTGGGGCAGAGACTGATTTGTGACATAGGTTGCCCATCACCAAGAGCCGATGAGGCATCTATTTCTTCATTTACTTCATTTACTGCAGAGGCCTTACATGGGGGCTATGGGCTTTTTACTGACGTGAGCTTTGCAATCTCACAAAGAGAGACAGAAAGGCTAGGCTTTCTCCTTTACAGATGGGTTATGTTTATCCCTCCTTCTCCAGGCAGGAATGCGGCTCTGTAGGAGTAAGCAGATAACCGTGCTCAATACTGTCTCGGCACCTTGTGACAGGGCCCCTTTGGATGAGGCCCAAGCATGCAAGGCCAAGGATACGCAGCTGCAGCTTTCTGAACGTCTGAGCTGAAACCTCTTTTCGGGCCTGGCTGAGCCACAGAACACGGGTTTTCATGTGGTGCAGGAAAACATGATGCAAAACGTGTAGGCCTCAATACCGATTTTTCGTTTCTCTCATGGGAGACTGGATGATGGCAGGCCACGTTTATAGCATAAGCATCATGATAGAAAAGCCATGGAGGGGAAATGCATAGGTTACATGCATGTGCACATAAGCGTTGGGGGGGCACATGGGGACATATAGGCCTCATAAATTTTATTTTCCTCACAGGCAGGCAGCAGCAAACGGGTAATGTCTTCCCAAGTGAAAGTCTTTCAAAAGTAAAAAGCCATGTTGCCAAACGCGTTTCTGGAAATCTTTTTCCCTTGTTCACTGGCTGGCCTCGGGGGAAGGAACAGCTGTTGGCTTTACCTCATTCAATTTATAGTCCCGCCTCCTCTGGCGGATCGGCATCAGTTGCATGCTAGTAAATGTAGTTTTTCAGTTTGGTATCTTGCTTTAGTAGCTGCTGCTGTTACTTCCATTTTTGACCGCATTAATCATTGTTTTCTAAATCCATCGGGTCACTCGTTTCAAGCAAAACGTTTTTGCTGCACACTTTAGCCTCCCAGAATCAGTTACTTCGTTCCTTATAGTGCTCTGAAGTTAAAGCAACCGGACCTGCACTCACAGAGGGGCATCCTCGTGACCAGAGCGGGCCACATACAAATCCACAGGAAAACTGCTCTCACAGTAAGGCGCCTCACACGAAGTACATTTTTTACCATCTTTATTCAGGCAGGCAGCAGCAAACGGGTAATGTCTTCCCAAGTGAAAGTCTTTCAAAAGTAAAAAGCCATGTTGCCAAACGCGTTTCTGGACATCTTTTTCCCTTGTTCACTGGCTGGCCTCGGGGGAAGAAACAGCTGTTGGCTTTACCTCATTCAATTTATAATCCCGCCTCCTCTGGCGGATCGGCATCAGTTGCATGCTAGTAAATGTAGTTTTTCAGTTTGGTATCTTGCTTTAGTAGCTGCTGCTGTTACTTCCATTTTTGACCGCATTAGTCATTGTTTTCTAAATCCATCGGGTCACTCGTTTCAAGCAAAACCTTTTTGCTGCACACTTTAGCCTCCCAGAATCGGTTACTTCGTTCCTTATAGTGTTCTGAAGTTAAAGCAACTGGACCTGCACTCGCAGAGGGGCATCCTCGTGACCAGAGCGGGCCACATATAAATCCACAGGAAAACTGCTCTCACAGTAAGGCGCCTCACACGAAGTAAATTTTTTACCATCTTTATTCAGGCAGGCAGCAGCAAACGGGTAATGTCTTCCCAAGTGAAAGTCTTTCAAAAGTAAAAAGCCATGTTGCCAAACGCGTTTCTGGAAATCTTTTTCCCTTGTTCACTGGCTGGCCTCGGGGGAAGGAACAGCTGTTGGCTTTACCTTATTCAATTTATAATCCCGCCTCCTCTGGCGGATCGGCATCAGTTGCATGCTAGTAAATGTAGTTTTTCAGTTTGGTATCTTGCTTTAGTAGCTGCTGCTGTTACTTCCATTTTTGACTGCATTAATCATTGTTTTCTAAATCCATCGGGTCACTCGTTTCAAGCAAAACCTTTTTGCTGCACACTTTAGCCTCCCAGAATGGGTTACTTCGTTCCTTATAGTGCTCTGAAGTTAAAGCAACCGGACCTGCACTCGCAGAGGGGCATCCTCGTGACCAGAGCGGGCCACATATAAATCCACAGGAAAACTCCTCTCACAGTAAGGCGCCACACACGAAGTAAATTTTTTACCATCTTTATTCAGGCAGGCAGCAGCAAACGGGTAATGTCTTCCCAAGTGAAAGTCTTTCAAAAGTAAAAAGCCATGTTGCCAAACGCGTTTCTGGTAATCTTTTTCACTTGTTCACTGGCTGGCCTCGGGGGAAGGAACAGCTGTTGGCTTTACCTCAATCAATTTATAGTCCCGCCTCCTCTGGGGGATCGGCATCAGTTGCATGCTAGTAAATGTAGTTTTTCAGTTTGGTATCTTGCTTTAGTAGCTGCTGCTGTTACTTCCATTTTTGACCGCATTAATCATTGTTTTCTAAATCCATCGGGTCACTCGTTTCAAGCAAAACCTTTTTGCTGCACACTTTAGCCTCCCAGAATCGGTTACTTCGTTCCTTATAGTGCTCTGAAGTTAAAGCAACCGGACCTGCACTCGCAGAGGGGCATCCTCGTGACCAGAGCGGGCCACTATATATATATATATATATGAAACACCACACTTTCAAATCCAAAAGTATTCACGGACACCAAGGAGATTTGCAGTTTAGAGTTGGTTTATTGAACTGCAAACAATGCAGCTCCCTGGTGCATACTGGAGGTACCTGGTGGGCTAGTTGGCCGCCAGGGGACCTCAGGATTCAAGGGGACTTAATCCCCCAACTTAAAACACCCCACGGGGCGCATTTGCACAGTGGTGAAGGTCGGGGGAAGGGGCCTGAGGTGATATGTGTGCAAACACGCCCCGTGGCGTGTTTTAAGTTGGGGAATTAATTCCTCTTCCATCCTGAGGGTCCCTGGGGACCAACTAGCCCACCAGGTACCTCCAGTAAGTGCCACGGAGCTGCGTTGCAGAGTGTTGTAAAAAGGGGCGTGGCCTCTGAACACCTCTCTGCAGTGCAGCTCCCATAGGTTTCAGGCCTGATATAGTTAGGAATTAGCATTTAAAAAACCTTTGAAATTCAAAGAAAAAACCATAGGTTTCAGCCCTGATATAGTTAGGAATTAGCATTTAAAAAAACCTTAGAAATTCACTGAAAAAACAATAGGTTTTAGCTGGACATTTCACTCGAACAAAACCATTGAAATTCCTCCGATATAGTTAGTTGTACTAACTACATCCACTGCTGATGATGTCACATATTACATCATTCATGACATGGTCAGTGACATCACTGATGACATCTCAAATGGCATCACTGATGACATCACTGATGGCATCATCCACGTGACAATCAGATACACCTCATCATACACTAGTATAACCTTTCATCACTCACTGTAAAATACAGAGTGCCAGATTTAAAACCATTGACACACCAATACAAGTTTCTAGACACCCACTCAGTGATTCCTAGATCTATACACACATCTAATCACTTACCTATAGATTCACTCATACATGCTGTCAATGATCAATAGAACACTACCACTTATACACCTATATCAACATTACACACCAGCACACATCCTAATCACTTATGAAGTCATCCTACTCTCTTATGCAAACAATGGATCATACTTACTTTTACTTAGCTATATACTTATATAAACACCACTTCATCTATTCATATAGATAATAAATCATACTTAGTGTGTTATAAAAACACTATTACATGTATACAGTTATCCATACAGTCACTCATACAATCACTGAGTTATATAAATACTTATTTATATACAACAACTGACACATACACTGGCTTTTATTTTCCTAGTTTGTTGTATATGTACCATTGAGACATATATTGGCTCATCACCACACCCATAAAGATATTCACTCACCCAAACAACTGTTATAACATGTAGGTTTAACTTCATATACCTACTGAATCAACTATTCACACATCTTTGGGCAGTCACACACCCCCCACCGAACCACACACACATTCACTCTCCCATACAAATACTCAGTTAACTAATCAATAAATAATATAGACTGTCACGTAGCTAGTAACCAACTGGTGCAGCAGTTTACACAACAACTTACTTAGTGATACAGATATTCACACAGTTTAGTCACTATCCAATATATTTAGTGAGACACTATAAATTAGTAACCCTGGGCGTAGTTCGCGAAGTAGCACTTCGCGAAGCTACGCAAAGTGCAGTTGGCACTACGCGAGCTACGCGTAGCACTTCGCGAACTGCGTAGTACCTTGTTTGCACTGTGCCAGATGTCATTTTCAATGATTGCACAGTGCGGACAAGCAACCGGCACTGTGCAATCATTGAAAATGGCATCTTGCACAGTGCGAGCTGTAGTTTTCTGCTGCTCGAGTAGATTTTTACTTGAGCGGCAGCTTTCTCAACGCGAACTGGTAGTTTCTCATCGCGAGCGTCGCGAGCATACGCGACCACTTGCAATGAGAAACCTGACCTCCTCACGTTGGGAATCTCGCCGGGAGGTTTATTTTCCATGCTCGCGATCGCCAACTTGATGTTGCTGATCGCGAACAAGGAAAAAGTCTCGCCGGGATGTCATTTTGCTTGCTCGCGGTCGCCAACTTGACGTTGAGGACCGCGAGCAAGCAAAAAATGACCGCAGCACTATGCAACACTACGCTACGCGTGTTCGCACTGTGCTACGTGCAGTTTGCGTAGTGCAAAGTAGCGTGAACTTCGCAAACTACGCGAGCGTAGCGTAGTGCTTTGCCCAGGCTTATAAATTAGTCAAGTAAACAGTCAATCACACTGCTACTAAATCCTCCATTCAGATATTTATATTTATATATCCACTCATTCTTCAATGTAAATTGCTATATATATATAATACATATTTAAATAACGAACCAAACCACATTCACTGGATGATTTCATCAGTGATGTCATCAGTGATGTCATTTGAGATGTCATCAGTGATGTCACTGACCATGTCATGAATGATGTAATATGTGACATCATCAGCAGTGGATTGCGGGCGCGCGAGATGTAGTTAGTACAACTAACTATATCGGAGGAATTTAAATGGTTTTGTTCGAGTGAAATGTCCAGATAACTATGACCCCCAAAACCTATTGTTTTTTCAGTGAATTTCTAAGGTTTTTTAAATGCTAATTCCTAACTATATCAGGCCTGAAACCTACGTTTTTTTCTGTGGTTGCTGTGTTTTTCAAGTACGGAGTACGAAGGAATAACGGCGTGCATTTGATTTTCGAGGATTGCCACCTCGCCACGAACCGCCATCAGAAGTGAGTGAGGGGGGAGGCTAACAACAGCAGTAGCTGTTTTTTGCGGTTTTGATATTTGTTAAATCTCCTCACCCGCGCATTCCCGGCATCATGAAGGTTTCAGAAAAGAAGACAAATTGCGACTGAAACGTGCATGTTTGGTTCTCAGGAGTCTTCTCATGAAATAGTAATAGTGCCCTTACCTGTGCGCAGATGGATGATAAGTTCAAGAGAATTTCCAGGTGAACTTAGGAGCGACCCACAGTCACGTTTAAACAACGTTAAATTATTCAGAGGAGCTAAATATGGCCACGACTAGAAATATTAAACGAGCAGAAGCAGCTGGAAGAATGTTTGACAATATGGACACCGTTGAAGTGGTGGAAAATGTGCCCTCAACAAACAATACTACACTAACTTCTGGCAAACGACAACTATGGGATCAGCTATGGAAAGCACTCAAAACGGAACAAAATAAATGGTGGGAAGCCCCAACCCTACAGAAATACATCGATGTAGGTAGAATACCTAGAGGCTTACGCATTTTCATCACCCCCACGTTTAATGATCCAGATCCCGAATTAGTCACCGATTGGGCCAGCAACAGTCACAACTGCTCAACCAATATGTTGGTACTATTGGTCAAACATGCCAGTAAATATTGTGAGAGACTCAGTACCACCATAGACAAGCTGATGGAGCAACTCAAAGCCCTTTGTGAACAGGAAGAATTTAAAAAGGAAATGGAAAAAATGGAAAGAAGTTTAGAAAGAATTGAAGACGATATAAAAATAAAAAAACAGAGAAAATTCCAAAGAGATCTGGTCGACTACCAAAAGGGACAAATCCTGACTTTTGCGAAAAAGTATGACCAACTCAGAAGAAATTCCCCAACCACGGTAGCCCCAACTGAGAATATTAAGAAAACAGTGAGTAGCCTGCAAGAAAATCAGATTGAGATTGAAACTAGCACCGATGAAAGTGCCACAACCAGCAGCGAAATTTCTAACATCTCTGAATTCAACGGTGTAAAAACCAGCATTTTAACAGAGTTCAGTCTCATGGCAAAAGGGAGACATACAAGCAACAAACAGGGGAACACACGAGGTCGTGGAAGAGGAACCAGAGGCGCAAGAGGAGGAAACAAATCAACACAAAGAGAATCGGAGAGCCCAGTGGGAAGTCATACAAGGGGCCAAAGCAAAACGAAATAATGGATAAAAAAACAGTCATCAATCTTTCAGATCGTACGTTGAGGGACTATGAGTTGGAACTACTTTCCCTTGGATTAACTTTTTGCCCATCGAATAACTTTAACTATACACAAAGTCGCATTGATCTTTTTTACTTTACAAGAAAATTGCGTATTAAGAAATGGTATGCGACAAAAGTGAGATCCGAAGTGCAAACTAAAAAGGAGATACCAAGCACTGTAAGTATTAACGATGTTGAACTATTGCACACCGCTAATGTGTTAGCGGGAGTGGCAACAGATGATGATAATCCATTTTTTGATGCATGTAATGACAACATCGCCCTTAATTTGAGTGCTAACAATCCTTTCAAACCCAAATCCATTTTTTACCACAAATAAAAAAATTATGCTATTGAGGTATTTGAAAGAGGTGTCACACAAGAGCTCATTAAGCTCTCTAAGAGAAAATGGCACGGATGGAACAATATCACAAATGTGCAAAGAGAAGCAATAAATAGCCTAAAAAATTACAACACTATCGTCATTAAAAAATCAGATAAGGGAGGAAATGTCGTTGTGCAATCACGACATAAATACATCAATGAAGGAATACAACAACTTTCCGATCCTGACAAATACCAATGTAGTAATAGGATGGAGTATGAACACGCAATAAGACTGTTCCAAACAAGCCTATTTAAATGGAAAACAGAGGGCTTACTGGAACATAATGAATATGAGTTTCTATTGTGTAGACATCCTAAGTTATCAGTGTTATATTTGCTCCCTAAAATACACAAAAATCCAGTAGCACCCCCAGGAAGACCAATTGTGTCTTCATGGAAAATACGTAAAAATACGTAGATTACTTCTTACAGGCTTTTGTGACCAAACTTCCGTCTTATATCAAAGACACAGGCCATTTCTTGAGAGAACTGGAAAAACTGGAATGGAAGAAGGAATTTTCTCTTCTCTCATTAGACGTGACAAGCCTTTACACGTGCATACCGCATGATTTAGGACTTGCAGCGTGTAAACATTATCTTAAAGAAAGATCCATCTCATACCTCCATCATACCGAAATGTTGGTCGAAATGATGACATTTTGCCTAAAACAATTTTTTTTTATCTTTGATGGAAAAATGTATAAACAATCTCTCGGTACTTCAATGGGGACTTGCTTTGCTCCTTGCTTTGCGGGTCTCTATTTGGGGTACTGGGAGGAAAGAGTGGTAAAGGAACATGAGGCATTCAGAAACAAAGTTGTCAAATGGATAAGATACATAGATGACATTTTCTGCGTGTGGAATGGCACTGAATTTGAGGCTAATACGTTCATTGAGAGTCTCAATGTTAACAGTTTCAATCTTCACTTCACAAGCCAGTGGTCACGTACCAACATTGAGTTTTTAGACCTGTCCCTCACCATCGAAAATGACAGTCTAAAAAGCAGTCTCTACAGGAAGAAAACTGCGGGCAACAGTCTTCTTCATGCCCGCAGTTGTCATCCGAAACCATTGTTGAATAGTATCCCTTTAGGAGAACTATTGAGAGCGAAACGGAACTGTAGTTCAGTTGAAAGTTTCAAAAAAGAAGAAATGGTGATGACCCAAAGATTCAGAGAAAGAGGATACTCTGAATCAGTGATAAAGAAAGCTCAAGTAGAAGTGGCCAAAAGACCGAGAGAGTTATTACTGGTAGATAAAACAAATGAAAGTGATGGATTGGATAAAATCAGGTTTATCACCACTTTCAATAACCAAGTCCATGATATACGTAAAGGCCTCAATAAATTTTGGCCAGTATTACACACTGACAAAGATATATCAAGCAGTGTTGAAACTTTCCCACAGATCACTTTTAGGAAAGCTGCATCATTGAAAGATACACTTTGTAAAGCAATTGAATCCACACGAGTTAACACTCTGGGAATACAAGGTTTCTACACATGCAGAAAATGCAAAGCTTGCAAACACAGTAAAAACTGTGAAGAACGTGTGCTCTCACCTTTTGACAAACCTTATAAAATTCTTAAACATACCACATGTAACACTGACTTTGCGGTCTATGCTCTATCCTGTCCATGCCAAAAAGTGTACATAGGGAGCACGATTCATAAAGCCAGGATTAGAATCCTTGAACATGTACGCGCCATCAAGCATGGCGACAAACAATACCCCATGGCACGCCACTTTGTCAGTCACCACAATCAGAATAGTGACCTTCTAAGTTTTTGCGTTCTGGATTCAGTAAAAGCAAATGAAAGAGGAGGGAACAGAGTCCAGGATTTGAGACGACTTGAATCTAAACTCATTATTCAGTATAGAACTCTGGTACCCATTGGGCATAACTGTGACGAGGAATTAGCTGTACATCTGGCGTAGTCACACTTAAGCAACATAATCCAGTATTTCAGGGAGTTCATTGAGTCCGACAGAGGACCAGCTGCTTCGTATTTTTTACATTTTTCATATTTCAAGTAATTAAAGTTTATAATTATGGTTTTAGTGTATTGAGTCAGGTTGTATATACTTTGTGGTTTGTTAAATTGCATTTCGATTGACATTTCTGTTTTTCTTCTTTTGTTTACAGAATCAAAAGAAGTATGGCTAACCTTGAAAGAAACGCAAAAAAACTAAAAGTATCTTCTTAAGAGAAAACCTTTGAGTATTACTTTGACATGATGGCTAGTTTCTTAGTGATTTGATCTAGTTCTTATCCAGTTTTGATTTTCGCCCACTAGGGCGTCAGAGAAAATGTTTTTTTGAAAAAGATAATCACTTTATTATTGCCATATTTTGCATGTAAAATCAACATGTTAACTGTTACCATTTTGCATTTCTGGTTGTGCATTTGATCTCGATCTGAATTTGGGCCACTGGGGCGCCAGGCGAATGGGTGTTGACCCAGCAAAACACCGCTATACTTTTTAGCAGACTGCCACATTTTTCACTTATAATGTTTCTTTTGTCAGCCTATTTTGAACAAGGATATTATGGCCATTATTCGAATACACACCGGAATTCCGCCCACTGGGGTGGTTAAAGTCAATATGTTGTATCATTGAAAGGACTGTCATTTCCCATGTCTATCGTAAATATGCCAATTATCATGATGAATTACTCGTATGTAAAGGCAGTATAATTTATGTCATTATTGTGAGATGTAAAGTTTTTGTTGAAAAACAAAGTGATGCCATCAATCACCACAAAGTATTTTTTCACTTTCTATGAAGTTGTAAATCACGTGATTTTGTTGTTTAAAACACTTCCTGGTCTTGACACACTTTACTCGTGAGCAAGGGATTTCCATCCCGAAACGCGTTGAGTCGGTCGTTTGGCTTAGGCTCCAAATAAAGAACTGTGGTACAGCTCAAGAGTTGTTTGTGGTTGCTTTGTTTTTCAAGTACGGAGTACGAAGGAATAACGGCGTGCATTTGATATATATATATATATATATATATTATCTACTGGCGGTCGCCAGTAGATGTTATAGTTAGGGCCGGGTTCCCATAGGAAATCTGAAAATTCTATTTACAATAACTTTGGCGCCGGTTGACGAATACTCGTGAAATTTTCAAAACTAATGGGGCGCTCCGCTCAGCTCCTACCCTGAAAGTCTCAGGGTGATTCGTAAAGCGGGGGCTGAGAAAAAAGGGGGGTCCAAAAACACATTTTCCCCATTCCTTTTTCCCATAGGACCTTTGGTCGATGGTACAGCCCGAATGGCAGAACAGAATTACTTGAAATTTGGCAAAGAGGTAGTCCTCAGGTCAGGCATGTGCCTTTTGCATATATGGTGTAAATCTGTTCAGTAGTTCCTGAGAAAATTGCAGTTAAAAGTACATAAATATCTATATGCGCGCACCGTGCGCGCACCATAACGTGCGCAAGCGTAATTCGGATTGGTGGTTACATGTCAGTCAACATTCGAATCGGTCGAAATCAGGAAGTGTCGGCCGCCATTTTGTGTGTGACAGTGAAAGAGAAAGGTGGAGAACGTGAAAAGGGGGCAGGGTAGAGAGTTCCTGACCCCCTAGCCTTTGTCAGGGGGTCCCTGAAGGACCCCGAAGGGTGAAAAAAACATTTTATTTTTTTTCCAAAAAATCGCGGGGCGCGCGCACCGTGAAAAAAACGTAAAAAGAAAAAAAACATTTTTAACTGTTTATAAGTTTATAGACAATATTAACTATGCTGTTCAACTTTATCCAAATTCAAAAAATTCCATATTACAGGATACAGTCAATCTATAACTATATACATAGGTAGTTTATTGTAAAATAAATATATAAAAAATATAATAATACATACATAAATTAGCATTTAAAAAACCTTACATATTCACTTTAAAAACCATAGGTTTCACACACTTTATAGTTAGGAATTAGCATTTAAAAAACCTTGCAAATTCACATACAAAACCATAGGCTTCACACATGTTATGGTTAGCTGGACATTTCACTCGTAAAAAAACATTGAAATTCCCCCATTATGGTTAGTTCAGATAACTATAATTCGTGCGACTGCCACTCTATCACAAGGATGATGTCATCAGTGATGTCATGAGTGATGTCACTGACCATGTCATGAGTGATGTAATATGTGACGTCATCAGCAGTGGATTGCGGTCGCGCGAGTTATAGTTATCTGAACTAACTATAACGGGGGAATTTCAATGGTTTTTTACGAGTGAAATGTCCAGCTAACTATAACTTGTGTGAAACCTATGGTTTTTTTAAGTGAATATATATATTACCTACTGGCGGTCGCCAGTAGGTAGTTATAGTTAGGACCCTGTTTCCATAGGAAAACCGCAACATTCTATTTGGAATAACTTTGGCGCCGGTCGACGAATCCTCGCGAAATTTTCAAAACTAATGGGGCGCTACGCTCCGCTCCTACCCTGAAAGTCTCGGGGGGATTCGTCAAGCGGGGGCTGAGAAAAAAGGGGGGTCCCAAAACGCGTTTTTCCCATGCATTTTTCCATAGGACCTTTAGACACAGCTACAGCCTGAACGGCTAAACAGAGTTACTTGAAATTTGGCAGAGAGGTAGTCTACAGGTCAAGGAAGTGCCTTTTGTAGGTCTGGTGTAAATCTGTTCAGTAGTTCCGGAGAAAATAGCATTTAAATCAATATATATATCTGTGGCAGCTTACCGTGCGCTTACCGTGCGCTTACGGTAAGCTTACCGTACGCGTACGGTGCCGTGCGCGAGCGCGATTCTGATTGGCTGTTAGATCTTAATAAACATTCGAATCGGTCGAAACCAGGAAGTGGCGGCCGCCATTTTCTCTCTCGCACTCTGAGGGGGGGAGGAAAAACAAAGTTGGATAACATGAAAAGGGGCAGGCTAGACAGCTCCGAACCACCTAGCCTTGGTCAGGGTGTCCCCAAAGAACCCCCAAGGGCAAAAAAGGAATTTTTTCTTTTTTTTTAAAAAAAACGCCGATTGCGCTTACCGTACGCGTACGGTACAAATTTTTTTTAAAAAAAATAAATATCCACATTTCCCCCCCCCCCGTGTGTAAACGGTGCCAGTAGGGCACCTTTTGTGCATGGCCTATACAATAACTAAACATTTAACGCGCACGGAACGAACTGCGTGAAGTGGGCGCGCACGCCATGAACGGCGTAAAGTAACTTAGCATTTAAAAACCGTACAAATTCACTGAAAAAACCATAGGTTTCACACACGTTATAGTTAGGAATTAGCATTTAAAAAACCTTTTAAATTCACTGAAAAAACCATAGGTTTCACACATGTTATGGTTAGCTGTACATTTCACTCGTAAAAAAACAATGAAATTCCCCCGTTATAGTTAGTGCAGGCAACTATAACTCACGCGACCGCAATCCTCTGCTGATGACATATGTGTCTTTATGAAAAAAAAATATTTGTAATATATGTATAGCTAAAATTTAATGGAAGAAGACATGGGCAAATAAGTGTCTAAATACAGTATTAGCATCAGCAGAGGATTGCGGTCGCGTGAGTTATAGTTGCCTGCACTAACTATAACGGGGGAATTTCATTGTTTTTTTACGAGTGAAATGTACAGCTAACCATAACATGTGTGAAACCTATGGTTTTTTCAGTGAATATATATATATATACACACACAGATATACACATATAAAATAAAAAACATGATAATTTTAGATATTTAAACAATAATATCAAAGTCTGGGAATAATAAACGTACTTTGCCCAGTCCAGTATGTGCAAATGTATGGAAAGTGTTGGACTCCGGACATGTAAAATTTACTATTTCCACTCCAGTGTGTGCAACAGTAGGGAAAGCATTGGACTTTGGAGGTATCACATTTACTATTCCCATTTGAGTCTCTGCAACAGTAAGAAAAGGGTTGTGCTTCAGAGGGCTTACATTTACTATTCCTACTCCAGTATGTGCAACAGTAGGTAAAGTACTGGACTCTGGAGGGGTAGCTTTTACTATTCCCACTCTAGTCTGTACAACAGTAGGGAAAGCATTGGACTCTGGAGGGGTGGCATTCATTATTCCCACTCCAGTCTTTGCAACTGTAGGGAAAGTGTTGGACTGAGGAGGGGTAACATTTACTATTCCCACTCCAGTGTTTGCAACAGTAGAGAAAGCGTTGGACTTTGGAGGGGTAAAGTGTACTATTCTCTCTTCAGTTTAAGCTATAGTAGGGAGAAGCATTAGACTTCAGAGAGGTACAATTTACAATTCCCACTCCAGTCTGTGTATCAGATTTTGCTATAACCCATTAGATTCCACCAGCTGTTGCCATAATAGATGCTGCCAAGGCCTTCAACAGGGTCTGTTGGGTGTATTTGTGGGAGGTCTGGTCATTAACAGGGTTTAGCCAATGTTTCATCTTGACCCTTCAGAGAATATATGCAAATTAATCTGCCCGCATCTTGTTCAATGGAGTTTAGACGGAAAGTTTTGGGATCACCCAGGGTACGAGTCAGGAGTGCCCGCTTTCTCCTCTCTTGTTTGATACTTATAGTGAACCATTTGCTCAGCTACTCAGAGGAGATTCATGGGTGGTCCTTTTCACTTCAAGACAATTCAGGGTCAAGATAGCGCTATATGCAGATGATCTTATTATATATACCTCATATCCCTTTCGAACCATTCTGAGGGTGGAAAAACTAACAGAAGAATTTGTGGCACTATTGGGTTACTGTGTCAATATATTGAAGTTGGAGAATATGTGTTGAAATATTCCATTCTGTTTAGCAGTAGGGAAAGTGTTTGACTGACTGAGGAGGGGTAACATGTACTATTCCCACTCCAGTCTGTGCAGCAATAGGGAAAGTGCTGGACTCTGGAGGGGTGAAATCTACTATTCCTATTCCAGTCTGTACAACAGTAGGGAAAGTGTTGGACTCCGTAAGGGTAACAATTACTATTCCCATTCCAAACTTTATTAATTAACCCCCCAAAAACAAAAACAAAAACAAAAAAAAACATATATATATATATATATTCACTGAAAAAACCAAAGGTTTCAGGGGTGTTATAGTTAGGAATTGGCATTTAAAAACCTTAGAAATTCACTGAAAAAACCATAGGTTTCAAGGGCGTTATAGTTAGCTGGACATTTCCCTCGTACAAAACCCTAGAAATTCCCCTGTTATAGTTAGTTCAACTAACTATAACTCGCGCCCCCGCAATGCACTGCTGATGAAGTCACTTATTACCTCACTCATGACATGGTCAGTGACATCACTGATGACATCTCAAATGACATCACTGATGACATCACTGATGACGTCATCCATTGAGTATTTGTTTCTGAACAGTTTTAATATGTTTAATATATATAGGGAAAGGCCTGTTGAAGAATAAGTGGGTGTACAAGTGTGTGAATGGGTGATTTTCTAGGTGCGTAACTGACTCTATAAGTGAGTCATTAAATGTATCTTACTGCAGACTAGTGACTAAACTGTGTGAATGTCTGTATCTGTCTATCTGTTGGTGTATAAATGGCTGCATGGTTTTGTGAATAGCAATATGAGTGTCTCTATGGGTTATTGATTGGTTGTCTGAGTATCTGTATGGGTGCCTGAGTGTATGTGTGGGTGGGGTGTGTGTGACTCTGTGCATAGATGTGTGAGTGGGTGATTCTATGGGTGCATGGTTTTAAGAGTGCAACTGTGATGGACTGTATGGTTGGGTGAGTGTATGTAAGGGTGTGTTAGTGATTGAATGTATATCTCAGTTGTACATGTGACAGTAACTACATATGTGAAACACAGTGTATATGTGTATAAGAGTAAATAACTATCTATACGTGAGAGTGTGTGATTGCGGGACTGGCTGTATGGATGAGTGTGTGCTTGGACTAGTAATTGAATAAGAGTATCACATGTTTTTTAGTATTTTTATGAGTAAGTGAACTTGAGTGTGTTTAATTGAATAGGTGAGTCAATTGGACTGTGTTTAATTATTTGCACCACTGACTCGGTGTGTCAGTACGTCAATGGATGATTGGCAGTGTGTGAGTGTCTATATATCTATATAAATGCATATGATAGTCTTGTACGGAGTGACTGTAAGTATGAGTGACTGTACAGGTGAGTGAGTGGAGGTGCATGTAGACCTAAGAGTCAATGAGTGGGTATGTAGTTATTGGTATTGGAGTATCTATGGTCTTCAAAATGGCCGTCTGAAATTTTGAGTTGGTGTATCAAAAGTTATATTAGGGTGTGAGAAGGTGTACTCATTTATCACATAGATGACGTCATCAGTGATGTCATTAGTGATGTCATTTGAGATGTCATCAGTGGTTATAAACAAAGGAGACTATATATTGGAAGCAAGAAGACAACTAACGGACCAATCATGCTATCAACAACTAAATAAGGACCCAACCAACGAAATCCAAAATAAATTGGAGGAGAACCTACAGAAATGGTTCCAAAAGGGCCTATTAGATGAAGATGAATATCGCTACCTAAATAAAAAACACCCAACGATGGCAACCTTCTATTGTCTGCCTAAGATTCATAAAAACCAAACAAATCCCCCAGGAAGACCGATAGTTTTGGCTAATAATTCATTACTGGAACCTATTTCGGAATACATAGACCACTTCCTGGCACCTCTAGTAACCAACCTTAGTTCTTACTTAAGAGACACAACGGATCTTTTAAATAAACTGGACTCAATCAAATGGAATCCAACTTACAACCTAATAACCATGGATGTGGTATCACTATATTCGAACATTGAACACACCATAGGAACTGAAGCATGCAAATTTTTCCTGGGAAAAAGAAGCATTCATTATAAAGAACATAATGTAATGCTGAATGAGATGATCTCCATGTGTCTACACAACAATATCTTCTTGTTTAACAAACACATTTTTAAACAAATAAAGGGATGTGCAATGGGCTTCTCTTTTTCGCCGAATTATGCGAACTTAACAATGGGGTGGTTCGAACATAAAGTGGCATGGAATACAACAAATTATGAATTTCGACAAAAGTTAGTACTGTGGCTGCGTTTCATAGACGATCTTTTCATCATTTGGGATGGAACCGAACTGGAATTCAAGACCTACTTTGAGAGATTGAACAACAGTCCAATTAATCTAAAATTCACATACAAATTCAGTCCTGAAAGAGTAGAATTCTTGGACACAGAAATCTACGTCACAAAAAACTCTCTGCAAACTACACTACATCGAAAGAAAACTGCGACAAACGCAATTCTGCACGGGGAAAGCTTCCACAGAGAAAATCTTAAATGGAGCATTTCATATGGAGAGTTTCTAAGAATGCGTAGAAATTGCTCGGAAGATTGTGAATTTCAGAAACAAAGTCAACAGGCTGAAGCACGATTTCTCAAACGGAAATATCCGAAAAATGTGGTGAGAAAAAGCTTAGATAGGGTATCGATCTTGAACCGAAAAGACATCCTACAGCCACAATCAACACAAAGAGAAAAAGAAAAAGAAGGAACGGTTATAAGACTGATAACCACGCAAAGTGCAGAAAATCACAAGTTATCAGCAATAATCAAAAAACATTGGGGAATCCTTCAATTGGATAAAACCTTATCCCAAATCATCGGTAACCACCCGAACATCACTTATCGACGAGCAACAAACATAAGTGATAAAATCATACACAGCTACGTTCAAGAGGCCCCAATAACAACTTGGCTTCAAAGAGTAGGCTTTTGGCCCTGCAAGCAGTGCAAAGTATGCAAAATTGCAATCCCAACGAAATCTGTAGACATCGGGAAAGGCAAAACATGGCAAATCAAACAACACCTAACATGCAAAAGTACTCAGGAGAGGTGAAACGCGTTGGGTGAAGCAGCGTTTTTGTAAATAAAGCGCCTTTGAACTTTAATACACGAGTGAGTGCATTCTTAAACTACAAAGTGTGCTGTCGTCAGGGAGCGCCTTATGCTTTTTTTGAAGAATATTAAACCGACTTTTCCCCGTCGGAAAGAATGCACCGCCCTAGAGGGGAGCGCCAGCGTCAACATTGGGACACTATCGAATAAATATATATATATATATATATATATATATATATATTATCTACTGGCGGTCGCCAGTAGATAGTTATAGTTAGGACCGTGTTTCCATAGGAAATCCGCAACATTCTATTTGGAATAACTTTGGCGCCGGTTGACGAATCCTCGCAAATTTTTCAAAACTAATGGGGCGCTATGGTCCGCTCCTACCCTGAAAGTCTCGGGGGGATTCGTCAAGCGGGGGCTGAGAAAAAAGGGGGGTCCCAAAACGCGTTTTCCCCATGCATTTTCCCATAGGACCTTTAGTCCGAGCTACAGCCCGAACGGCTGAACAGAATTACTTGAAATTGGGCAGAGAGGTAGTCCTCAGGTCAGGGATGTGCCTTTTGCAGGTCTGGTGTAAATCTGTTCAGTAGGTCCTGAGAAAATAGCATTTAAATCAATATATATATCTTTAAGCGTGCTCCGTGCGCTTACGGTAAGCTTACCGTACGCGTACGGTGCCGTGCGCGAGCTCAATTCTGATTGGTGGTTACATGACTGTAAACATTTGAATCGGTCGAAATCAGAAAGTATCGGCTGCCATTTTCTGTCTCTCGCACTGAAAAACAAAGGTTGATAACATGATAAGGGGGCAACGAAGAGAGTTGCAGACCCCCTAGCGTTCGTCAGGGGGTTCACGAAGGACCAAAAAGTATGAAAAATAAAATTAATAATTTTTAAAAAAAATCGCGGAGTGCGCGTACGGTAAGCTTACTGTACGCGCACGGTAAAAAAAAAAAAAAAAAAAAAAGAATTAACAATCACATTTAATAGATAATTCTAAGGACCCCCAAGGGAGAAAAAAACAATTGATATTTTGTAAAAAATGGCAAAGCGCAAAAATAAAAATAAATACATAACTTAGCATTTAAAAAACCGTACAAATTCACTGAAAAAAACATAGGTTTCACACACGTTATAGTTAGGAATTAGCATTTAATAAACCTTGCAAATTCACTTAAAAAACCATAGGTTTCACACAAGTTATAGTTAGCTGTACATTTCACTCGTAAAAAACCAATGAAATTCCACGTTATAGTTAGATCAGGTAACTACAACTTGCGCGACCGCAATGCACAATGTGTCATTTCAGATGTCATCATTGATGTCATGAGTGATGTCACTGACCATGTCATAAGTGATGTAATATGTGACATCATCAGCAGTTTATTGTGGGCGCGCAAGTTATAGTTACCTGATCTAACTATAACGTGGAATTTCATTGGTTTTTTACAAGTGAAATGTACAGCTAACTATAACTTGTGTGAAACCTATGGTTTTTTAAGTGAATATATATATATATATTAACTTACGCCTGCTCCCAGGAAAGGAAAGGCACAACACAATTCTGGGGTTTCTGGCAAGTGGCTTTATTGATTAAGTTGGCGCGTGAAGCTGACAGTCCCTGAAACGCTCAGGCAGATGCGTTTCAAGCCTCCAATGACTCTCATCAGAGCCAGTTCCACGAACTCCGTGCTCTCTCTGGGGGTCAAACGAAAAGCAGCTGTAAATTAGAACGCGCCCATTCTGATGTCATCGCGCTCCTCCTCCAATGGAAGGTGTGCTGGCCCCTCACGCTCACACCTTGCCGAGCAGATGCATGCTGGTAAGCGTAGTCCATATATATATATTGTGATCAAGGCTCTATGGAGTTGAAACGCGTCATGGCTGACATACCTTGAGTGAATAAATCATTTGTATGCACTGAAATGCGGTCCGTGCTCCTTTCTTTTCGACATAACGAAATGCTTACAAAAGCGGAGGAGTGCTTTTGATATATATATATATATATATATATATATATATATATATATATATATATATATATATATATATATATATTACCTACTGGCGGTCGCCAGTAGGTAGTTATAGTTAGGACCACGTTTCCATAGGAAATCCGCAACATTCTATTTTGAATAACTTTTGCGCCGGTCGACGAATCCTCGCGAATTTTTCAAAATAGGTGGGGCGCTACGCTCCGCTCCTACCCTGAAAGTCTCGGGGGGATTCGTCAAGCGGGGGCTGAGATAAAAGGGGGGTCCCAAAACGCGTTTTTCCCATGCATTTTTCCATAGGACCTTTAGACACAGCTACAGCCCGAACGGCTGAACAGAATTACTTGAAATTTGCCAGAGAGGTAGTCCTCAGGTCAAGGAAGTGCCTTTTGTAGGTTTGGTGTAAATCTGTTCAGTAGATTCTGAGAAAATAGCCTTTAAATCAATGTATATATCTGAGCCAGCTTACAGTGCGCTTACGGTGCGCTTACCGTACGCGTACGGTGACGTGCGTGAGCGAGATTCTGATTGGCTCTTAGATCTTAGTAAACATTCGAATCGGCCGAAACCAGGAAGCGGCGGCCGCCATTTTCTCTCTCGCACTCAGAGTGTGGATTAAAAAACAAAGGACAAAAACATGTAAAGGTGCTGTTTAGACAGCTCCAAAGCACCTAGCCATGTTGAGAGAGTCCCCAAAGATCCCCCAAGGCCAAAAACGGAATTTTAATTTTTTCGATAATTTCGCCGATTACGCTTACCGTACGCGTACGGTAAAAAAATATAAAAAAAAAAAAATTATCCACACTTTCCCCACCCCGTGTGTAAATGGTGCCCGAAGGGCACCATTTGTGCATGGGTTATCACAGATATGAAAAACTAAAATATTACCTTTCAAAATGAAGCGAATCATATGTCCTCCATGTGTGCACGGTGCGCGAAGCGCATCGTGCGTACATGGCCCATCTAGCGTAACGTGGGCACGCGGTGCACGTAGCGCACCGCGTGCCCACCGTGCGTGCACGGCACTAACTGCGTAAAGTGGGCGCGCGGTGCGCGAAGCGCACCGCGTGCTCACTGTGCGCGCACGGTGCGCGAAGCGCACCGTGCGCGCACGGAACAAACTGCGTTAAGTGGGCGCGCACGCCACGAATGGCGTAAAGTAACTTAGCATTTAAAAAACCGTACAAATTCACTGAAAAAACCATAGGTTTCACACACGTTTTAGTTAGGAATTAGCATTTAAAAAACCTTGCAAATTCACTGAAAAAACCATAGGTTTCACACATGTTATAGTTAGCGGAAATTTTACTGATAAAAAACCAATGAAATTCCCCCGTTATAGTTAGTGCAGGCAACTATAACTCACGCGACCGCAATCTTCTGCTGATGACATATGTGTCTTTATGAAAAAAAAATATTTGTAATATATGTATAGCTAAAAATTTATGGAAGAAGACATGGGCAAATAAGTGTCTAAATACAGTATTAGCATCAGCAGAGGATTGCGGTCGCGTGAGTTATAGTTGCCTGCACTAACTATAACGGGGGAATTTCATTGGTTTTTTATCAGTAAAATTTCCGCTAACTATAACATGTGTGAAACCTATGGTTTTTTCAGTGTATATATATATATATACGGACTATGCTTACCAGCATGCATCTGTTCGGCAAGGTGTGAGCGTGAGGGGCCAGCACACCTTCCATTGGAGGAGGAGCGCGATGACATCAAAATGGGCGCGTTCTAATTTATATTACATATTATTAATATATATATATATATACATACATATATATATATATATTCACTTAAAAAACCATAGGTTTCATACATGTTATAGTTAGGTGGACATTTCACTCGTAAAAAACCAATGAAATTCCCCCGTTATGGCTAGTTGAGATAACTATAACTATGGTTTTTTAAGTGAATTTGTACAGTTTTTAAAATGCTAAGTTATGTATGTAATATTATATATATTTTTTTTAAGGTTTTTCACCGTGCGCGCACCCCCCTTCAGGGACCCCCTGACAATGGCTAGGGGGTCAGGAACTCTCTACCCTGCCCCCTTTTCACGTTCTCCACCTTTCTTTTTCACTGTCACACACAAAATGGCGGCCGACACTTCCTGATTTCGACCGATTAGAATGTTGACTGACATGTAACCACCAATCAGAATTACGCTCGCGCACGTTATGGTGCACGCACAGTGCGGGGCTATAGATATTTATGTACTTTTAACTGCAATTTTCTCAGGAAATACTGAACAGATTAACTCCATATATGCAAAAGGTAATTCTGTTCAGCTGTTCGGGCTGTAACTTCGACTAAAGGTCCTAGGGGAAAATGCATGGGGAAAACGCGTTTTGGGACCCCCATTTTTTCTCAGCCCCCGCTTGACGAATCACCCCGAGACTTTCAGGGTAGGAGCTGAGTGGAGCGCCCCATTAGTTTTGAAAATTTCGCGAGGATTCGTCAACCGGCGCCAAAGTTATTCAAAATAGAATTTTCAGATTTCCTATGGCAACACGGTCCTAACTATAACTATCTACTGGCGACCGCCAGTAGATAATATATATATATATATATAGGTCGCCATTTAAAGATCTTTCGAGCTGACCCCCAGATTTGGAGTGAGAACATGAAAACGGGCACTGAAGAAAGCTAGCAAGGGCTGAAACGCGTCTGCCAGCGTTTCATGGACTCGTAATGCCAGCGCTTTATCACCAATAAAGCCACTTTTCTGCACCCCGGAGCTCTCCCGCACTCTTTCTTTCCTGGAGGGAGTATTGGTTTGGTGTTTTACCAGCGAGCAGGCTGCTGGTTTAGCGGGACGCCCTCTCGTTCAGGAGCTATGTGGTGTGCCTGCAGCTCTTGTTGTCGCATGAAACTGCAACGCGTCGCCCCCCCGGTACAGAAGATTTCCACATGGAGGTTATCGTTACCTGGGGAGAGAGGAGGCAAGATTGAATTGCTGAGAAGGGATACAAAAAGTGACTCGATCTTATTGAGAACTGCGGTGATGTGGGTTTCATCAGCCACATAGTGGGACATCACATGGTGTTGTGCAATACCCCATCACGGTATGGGACTGCTCTGAGGACTTCATCTACCAGCATGCCGTGGTCTGAGAGGAATAGCGCGAGGTGCCGCCGTATCATCGAGGCGGGAGGAGGGGCAAGTGATCAGCTGACTGGACGAGGTCGCCATTTAAAGATCTTTCGAGCTGACCCCCAGATTTGGAGTGAGAACATGAAAACGGGCACTGAAGAAAGCTAACAAGGGCTGAAACGCGTCTGCCAGCGTTTCATGGACTCGTAATGCCAGCGCTTTATCACCAATAAAGCCACTTTTCTGCACCCCAGAGCTGTCCCGCACTCTTTCTTTCCTGGAGGCAGTATTGGTTTGGTGTTTTACCAGCGAGCAGGCTGCTGGTTTAGCGGGACGCCCTCTCATTCAGGAGCTACGCGGTGTGCCTGCAGCTCTTGTTGTTGCATGAAACTGCAACGCGTCGCCCCCCCTGGTACAGAAGATTTCCACATGGAGGTTATCGTTACCTGGGGAGAGAGGAGGCAAGATTGAATTGCTGAGAAGGGATACAAAAAGTGACTCGATCTTCCGGACAACTGCGGTGATGTGGGTTTCATCAGCCACATAGAGGCACATCACATGGTGTTGTGCAATACCCCATCACGGTATGGGACTGCTCTGAGGACTTCATCTACCAGCATGCCGTGGTCTGGGAGGAATAGCGCGAGGTGCCACCGTATCATCGAGGCGGGAGGAGGGGCAAGTGATCAGCTGACTGGACGAGGTCGCCATTTAAAGATCTTTCGAGCTGACCCCCAGATTTGGAGTGAGAACATGAAAACGGGCACTGAAGAAAGCTAACAAGGGCTGAAACGCGTCTGCCAGCGTTTCATGGACTCGTAATGCCAGCTCTTTATCACCAATAAAGCCACTATTCTGCACCCCGGAGCTGTCCCGCACTCTTTCTTTCCTGGAGGGAGTATTGGTTTGGTGTTTTACCAGCGAGCAGGCTGCTGATTTAGCGGGACGCCCTCTCGTTCAGGAGCTATGCGGTGTGCCTGCAGCTCTTGTTGTCGCATGAAACTGCAACGCATCGCCCCCCCTGGTACAGAAGATTTCCACATGGAGGTTATAGTTACCTGGGGAGAGAGGAGACAAGATTGAATTGCCTGAGAAGGGATACAAAAATTGACTCGATCTTCCGGACAACTGCGGTGATGTGGGTTTCATCAGCCACATAGTGGGACATCACATGGTGTTGTGCAATACCCCATCACGGTATGGGACTGCTCTGAGGACTTCATCTACCAGCATGCCGTGGTCTGGGAGGAATAGCGCGAGGTGCCGCCGTATCATCGAGGCGGGAGGAGGGGCAAGTGATCAGCTGACTGGACGAGGTCGCCATTTAAAGATCTTTCGAGCTGACCCCCAAATTTGGAGTAAGAACATGAAAACGGGCACTGAAGAAAGCTAACAAGGGCTGAAACGCGTCTGCCAGCGTTTCATGGACTCGTAATGCCAGCGCTTTATCACCAATAAAGCCATTTTTCTGCACCCCGGAGCTGTCCCGCACTCTTTCTTTCCTGGATTGAGTATTGGTTTGGTGTTTTACCAGCGAGCAGGCTGCTGGTTTAGCGGGACACCCTCTCGTTCAGGAGCTAGGCGGTGTGCCTGCAGCTATTGTTGTCGCATGAAACTGCAACGCGTCGCCCCCCCCGGTACAGAAGATTTCCACATGGAGGTTATCGTTACCTGGGGAGAGAGGAGGCAAGATTGAATTGCCTGAG
Source organism: Triturus cristatus (assembly GCF_964204655.1). NCBI lineage: Eukaryota > Metazoa > Chordata > Amphibia > Caudata > Salamandridae > Triturus > Triturus cristatus. The sequence continues at coordinate 443,794,774 of NC_140589.1, read as the reverse complement.
AAGGGATACAAAAAGTGACTCGATCTTCCGGACAACTGCTGAGATGTGGGTTTCATCAGCCACATAGTGGGACATCACATGGTGTTGTGCAATACCCCATCACGGTATAGGACTGCTCTGAGGACTTCATCTACCAGCATGCCGTGGTCTGGGAGGAATAGCGTGAGGTGCCGCCGTATCATCGAGGTGGGAGGAGGGGCAAGTGATCAGCTGACTGGACAAGGTCGCCATTTAAAGATCTTTTGAGCTGACCCCCAGATTTGGAGTGAGAACATGAAAACGGGCACTGAAGAAAGCTAACAAGGGCTGAAACGCGTCTGCCAGCGTTTCATGGACTCGTAATGCCAGCGTTTTATCACCAATAAAGCCACTTTTCTGCACCCCGGAGCTGTCCCGCACTCTTTCTTTCCTGGAGGGAGTATTGGTTTGGTGTTTTACCAGCAAGCAGGCTGCTGGTTTAGCGGGACGCCCTCTCATTCACGAGCTACGCGGTGTGCCTGCAGCTCTTGTTGTCGCATGAAACTGCAACGCGTCGCCCCCCCCGGTACAGAAGATTTCCACATGGAGGTTATCGTTACCTGGGGAGAGAGGAGGCAAGATTGAATTGCTGGGAAGGGATACAAAAAGTGACTCGATCTTCCGGACAACTGCGGTGATGTGGGTTTCATCAGCCACATAGTGGGACATCACATGGTGTTGTGCAATACCCCATCATGGTATGGGACTGCTCTGAGGACTTCATCTACCAGCATGCCGTGGTCTGGGAGGAATAGCGCGAGGTGCCGCCGTATCATCGAGGCGGGAGGAGGGGCAAGTGATCAGCTGACTGGACGAGGTCGCCATTTAAAGATCATTCGAGCTGACCCCCAGATTTGGAGTGAGAACATGAAAACGGGCACTGAAGAAAGCTAACAAGGGCTGAAACGCGTCCGCCAGCGTTTCATGGACTCGTAATGCCAGCACTTTATCACATATAAAGCCACTTTTCTGCACCCCGGAGCTGTCCCGCACTCTTTCTTTCCTGGAGGGAGTATTGGTTTGGTGTTTTACCAGCGAGCAGGCTGCTGGTTTAGTGGGACGTCCTCTCGTTCAGGAGCTACGCGGTGTGCCTGCAGCTCTTGTTGTCACATGAAACTGCAACGCATCGCCCCCCCTGGTACAGAAGATTTCCACATGGAGGTTATCGTTACCTGGGGAGAGAGGAGACAAGATTGAATTGCCTGAGAAGGGATACAAAAATTGACTCGATCTTCCGGACAACTGCGGTGATTTGGGTTTCATCAGCCACATATTGGGACATCACATGGTGTTGTGCAACACCCCATCACGGTATGGGACTGCTCTGAGGACTTCATCTACCAGCATGCCGTGGTCTGGGAGGAATAGCGCGAGGTGCCGCCGTATCATCGAGGCGGGAGGAGGGGCAAGTGATCAGCTGACTGGACGAGGTCGCCATTTAAAGATCTTTCGAGCTGACCCCCAAATTTGGAGTAAGAACATGAAAACGGGCACTGAAGAAAGCTAACAAGGGCTGAAACGCGTCTGCCAGCGTTTCATGGACTCGTAATGCCAGCGCTTTATCACCAATAAAGCCATTTTTCTGCACCTCGGAGCTGTCCCGCACTCTTTCTTTCCTGGATTGAGTATTGGTTTGGTGTTTTACCAGCGAGCAGGCTGCTGGTTTAGCGGGACACCCTCTCGTTCAGGAGCTAGGCGGTGTGCCTGCAGCTATTGTTGTCGCATGAAACTGCAACGCGTCGCCCCCCCCGGTACAGAAGATTTCCACATGGAGGTTATCGTTACCTGGGGAGAGAGGAGGCAAGATTGAATTGCCTGAGAAGGGATACAAAAAGTGACTCGATCTTCCGGACAACTGCTGAGATGTGGGTTTCATCAGCCACATAGTGGGACATCACATGGTGTTGTGCAATACCCCATCACGGTATAGGACTGCTCTGAGGACTTCATCTACCAGCATGCCGTGGTCTGGGAGGAATAGCGTGAGGTGCCGCCGTATCATCGAGGTGGGAGGAGGGGCAAGTGATCAGCTGACTGGACAAGGTCGCCATTTAAAGATCTTTTGAGCTGACCCCCAGATTTGGAGTGAGAACATGAAAACGGGCACTGAAGAAAGCTAACAAGGGCTGAAACGCGTCTGCCAGCGTTTCATGGACTCGTAATGCCAGCGTTTTATCACCAATAAAGCCACTTTTCTGCACCCCGGAGCTGTCCCGCACTCTTTCTTTCCTGGAGGGAGTATTGGTTTGGTGTTTTACCAGCAAGCAGGCTGCTGGTTTAGCGGGACGCCCTCTCATTCAGGAGCTACGCGGTGTGCCTGCAGCTCTTGTTGTCGCATGAAACTGCAACGCGTCGCCCCCCCCGGTACAGAAGATTTCCACATGGAGGTTATCGTTACCTGGGGAGAGAGGAGGCAAGATTGAATTGCTGAGAAGGGATACAAAAAGTGACTCGATCTTCCGGACAACTGCGGTGATGTGGGTTTCATCAGCCACATAGTGGGACATCACATGGTGTTGTGCAATACCCCATCATGGTATGGGACTGCTCTGAGGACTTCATCTACCAGCATGCCGTGGTCTGGGAGGAATAGTGCGAGGTGCCGCCGTATCATCGAGGCGGGAGGAGGGGCAAGTGATCAGCTGACTGGACGAGGTCGCCATTTAAAGATCTTTCGAGCTGACCCCCAGATTTGGAGTGAGAACATGAAAACGGGCACTGAAGAAAGCTAACAAGGGCTGAAACGCGTCCGCCAGCGTTTCATGGACTCGTAATGCCAGCGCTTTATCACCAATAAAGCCACTTTTCTGCACCCCGGAGCTGTCCCGCACTCTTTCTTTCCTGGAGGGAGTATTGGTTTGGTGTTTTACCAGCGAGCAGGCTGCTGGTTTAGTGGGACGTCCTCTCGTTCAGGAGCTACGCGGTGTGCCTGCAGCTCTTGTTGTCACATGAAACTGCAACGCATCGCCCCCCCTGGTACAGAAGATTTCCACATGGAGGTTATCGTTACCTGGGGAGAGAGGAGACAAGATTGAATTGCCTGAGAAGGGATACAAAAATTGACTCGATCTTCCGGACAACTGCGGTGATTTGGGTTTCATCAGCCACATATTGGGACATCACATGGTGTTGTGCAACACCCCATCACGGTATGGGACTGCTCTGAGGACTTCATCTACCAGCATGCCGTGGTCTGGGAGGAATAGCGCGAGGTGCCGCCGTATCATCGAGGCGGGAGGAGGGGCAAGTGATCAGCTGAGTGGACGAGGTCGCCATTTAAAGATCTTTCGAGCTAACCCCCAGATTTGGAGTGAGAACATGAAAACGGGCACTGAAGAAAGCTAACAAGGGCTGAAACGCGTCTGCCAGCGTTTCATGGACTCGTAATGCCAGCGCTTTATCACCAATAAAGCCACTTTTCTGCACCCCGGAGCTGTCCCGCACTCTTTCTTTCCTGGAGTGAGTATTGGTTTGGTGTTTTACCAGCGAGCAGGCTGCTGGTTTAGCGGGACACCCTCTCGTTCAGGAGCTACGCGGTGTGCCAGCAGCTCTTGTTGTCGCATGAAACTGCAACGCGTAGCCCCCCCCCTGGTACAGAAGATTTCCACATGGAGGTTATCGTTACCTGGGGAGAGAGGAGGCAAGATTGAATTGCCTGAGAAGGGATACAAAAAGTGACTCGATCTTCCGGACAACTGCGGTGATGTGGGTTTCATCAGCCACATAGTGGGACATCACATGGTGTTGTGCAATACCCCATCACGGTATGGGACTGCTCTGAGGACTTCATCTACCAGCATGCCGTGGTCTGGGAGGAATAGCGCGAGGTGCCGCCGTATCATCGAGGCGGGAGGAGGGGCAAGTGATCAGCTGACTGGACGAGGTCGCCATTTAAAGATCTTTCGAGCTGACCCCCAGATTTGCAGTGAGAACATGAAAACGGGCACTGAAGAAAGCTAACAAGGGCTGAAACGCGTCTGCCAGCGTTTCATGGACTCGTAATGCCAGCGCTTTATCACCAATAAAGCCACTTTTCTGCACCCCGGAGCTGTCCCGCACTCTTTCTTTCCTGGAGGGAGTATTGGTTTGGTGTTTTACCAGCGAGCAGGCTGCTGGTTTAGCGGGACGCCCTCTCGTTCAGGAGCTACGCGGTGTGCCTGCAGCTCTTGTTGTCGCATGAAACTGCAACGCGTCGCCCCCCCTGGTACAGAAGATTTCCACATGGAGGTTATCGTTACCTGGGGAGAGAGGAGGCAAGATTGAATTGCCTGAGAAGGGATACAAAAAGTGACTCGATCTTCCGGACAACTGCGGTGAAGTGGGTTTCATCAGCCACATAGTGGGACATCACATGGTGTTGTGCAATACCCCATCACGGTATGGGACTGCTCTGAGGACTTCATCTACCAGCATGCCGTGGTCTGGGAGGAATAGCGCGAGGTGCCGCCGTATCATCGAGGCGGGAGGAGGGGCAAGTGATCAGCTGACTGGACGAGGTCGCCATTTAAAGATCTTTCGAGCTGACCCCCAGATTTGGAGTGAGAACATGAAAACGGACACTGAAGAAAGTTAACAAGGGCTGAAACGCATCTGCCAGCATTTCATGGACTTGTAATTCCAGAGCTTTATCACCAATAAAGCCACTTTTCTGCACCCCGGAGCTGTCCCGCACTCTTTCTTTCCTGGAGGGAGTATTGGTTTGATATATATAAATATATATATATATATGTATATGTATATATATATATATATATATATATATATATATATATATATATATATATATATATATATATATATATATATATATATATATATATATATCTCAACACCACACTCCTTTGTGTTAAAAAAGAAGTAAGAGCACACACGGATCACCAGGAACATTGCTCTTTAATTTGGCTTTCGGCTTGATGCGTTTCGTCAAGTATCGACTTGCTCAGATGCCGCCAAAGTTGCAAATGCATTCCAGAGCCACGTTTAAAAACCCAAAGCCCTGCTACGATTGGTTGAGGCATTGGTGTCAGTCTGGCAAGGGGGATGTCCCAAACTCGAAGCTCCAAGTCCACAAGGAGCAGGCACTCTAGTGTAAGTAGTCCCCCAGTGGGTGGGGTCTGCTCCTTCCCCACACCTCCTGGATCTTACTGTGGATGGCGAGCAGCTTTCCTTGATCCTCACCCCACCACAGGCAGTCCTGTATATGACCCTTGGAAATCACTTAAGTAAGTGACATCCCCCTGTGTATTCACAGCCCAAGACAATGCTGGCAGGGCAAAATTACGAGGATGCGACGGTTCGGCATATTCCAAAGAGCTTTTAGAGTTACCACAATTTGCCACAACTCCGCCGAACTCTTTGGGGTGGGTACTCCATGATGCTCGTGGCCGCATGAAAAACACTAATACTACACTCCTTTAGTTAAAATAAGAAGCAAGAGCACACACGGATCACCAGGAACGTTGCTCTTTAATTTGGCTTTCGGCATGACGCATTTCATCAAGTATTGACTTGCTCAGATGCCGCCAAAGTTGCAAATGCATTTCAGAACCACATTTAAAAACCCAAAGCCCCGCTACGATTGGTTGAGGCATCGGTGTCAGTCTGGCAAGGGGGATGTCCCAAACACGAAGCTCCAAGTCTGCACGGAGCAAGCCCTCTAGTGTAAGTACTCCCCCAGTGGGCAGGGTCCGCTCCTTCCCCACGCCTCCTGGATCTTACTGTGGATGGCGAGCAGCTTTCCGTGATCCTCACTCCAATACAGGCAGTCCAGTGTATAGCCCGTGGAAATCACTTAAGTAAGTGACAACCCCTGTGTAGTCACAGCCCAAAACAATGCTGGCAGGGTAAAATTACAAGGATGCAGCGGTTCGGCATATTCCAAAGAGCTTTTATATTATTTAAAAAAAACACCAGGTGAAAAAAATGGTTAAAAGCCCAGCATTGACTGTTTTCAGCGTCATGTGATCAAGGGCCTTTGGGCTCGAAACGTGTAATGGCTGTGCTTTGGAACAGACAATAAAATAAGATTCTAAGCACCAAATTGTGGTCCGAGCTCCTGTCTGTAGCGGCGAAAGCAAGTGCGAGAAGAGGAGTTGAAGTTTTATATATATATATATATATATATATATTATATATATGTACATTCACTGAAAAAAACAAAGGTTACAGGGACGTTATACTTAGGCTGATAATATTTCACTCATACAAAACCAGAGAAATTCAGCAGTTATAGTTTGCTGAGCTAACTATAACTCGTGCCCTCGAAATGCACTGCTTATGACCTCCCATATTGTATTACTTGTGACATGGCATCACTGATGATATTATCCATTCACACCCCTACGTAACCATTCCTATACCCACTCCAACTTTCACACTACCATTCTCGAAACCATTGACACACCCATACCAGTACTTACATACCCACTCACTCATTCATAGTCTACACACACATCTACTCACTCACCCATATAGCCACTCATACAACCACTCACTCACTAATAGAGTCAAAGACATATCCATTCATACACCCATACAGCCCCTCATATACTGTCAGATACTCATAGAGCTACTCACACACCTACTCACTCCCCCACAGAGTCAATCACACTGCCACTTACTAACCTATACAGTTATATGCACACCAACTCACTTATTCATACAGATACTAACACATACTCTCTAACCTATATAGTAGGGGTGGGCGGAATTTGCGAAATTGCGTTACGCAAATCTCCGCGAAACGGTAAAAAATCTCCGCGAACACGCAGAAATTCCGCGAACACGCGGAATTGCTTGTTCGCGATGCTTTTTTCCTGTTCGCAATTGCTGTTTGCGTGCTCGAGGAGAAATATCTCGCGAACATGCATTTGAGAACGCGAACAAGCAGAAATTTCGCGAAATCGCGGAAAGCAGACTTTTGAGCAATTTCGCGTTCTCCGCGGAACGCGAAATTACGCAAATTACGCAAATTCTGCGAGCGGAACGGAATTTGCCGCCCAGGCCTACTATATAGTCACTGACACACGCACACACTCACCTATACAGATATTCTCACAATCACTCCCTCACACATACAGTCACATATATACTCATACACTCACCAATACTGCCTTTCACATATGCAGTTTCTCACCCAAATACAACTGACACATCCATTCACTCACTGACACACCCATACACACACTCATTCACCCACACAGCTACTGATTCACCCACTCACTCATCCATACAGGGAGTTGCACATACCCTCATCCACCCACACATACACCCATACAGGTACTCATACTAACAATAAATAACCCATACAGCCACTCATGTACCTACTCACCAACCCATGCTGCCACTTACACAACAACTGACAGACATTCACACAAATTGATAACTCACATTTACTGAGACACGTCTTATCACTCACACACCCACTAAATCATCCATACAGGCACTCATGCACCCACTGATTCATTAATACATCTTGGTGTATATATATTTAACACTCATAAACTTTATAGAAACACTTATAGTCATTGGATGATGTCATCAGTGCTGTCATGAGTGATATCATTTGAGATGTCATCAGTGATGTCACTGAGCATGTCATGAGTGATGTAATATGTGAGGTCAACAACAATAAGGGGAATGAGTTATAGCTAGCTCAGCTAACTGTAACTGCTGGTTTTGTACGACTGAAATATCAGCCTAACTATAACATTCCTGTAACCTTTTGTTTATTCAGTGAATATCTAACATTTTTTTAATCCTATTTCCTAACTTTCAGTAAAGAGTCTGCCTATCCATATTTAACAGACCAATATTATAGGCAATCTGAAGGTGGTCAGTATGATCAACACTCCAACCGTCAATTTAACTATGGCAATTCTGACTCCGACTCTGATAATGAAGGACAACAAGGAGCTCAGGGCTTCCAAAATACAAGATTTAACTCTAGTAGACAGCGATCTACCTTGCCTTTTTTAGGGAGACGCTACAACAGACGAGGGAATTGGAGAACACAATACCAACCAAGGTTTCAATCGAATCCACAGATGAACCCCAATCAATTCCAAGCACATCAGCAGATGGATTACGATCAATTCTTGGTGACACGGAACTCAAGCTACTGGAGAGAATAGAACAAACTCCTGTCTTTAACCTCAGCAGCACGTCCTTGTCTGCATCTGCTGTGTCCCTATTATCTAAAGGCCTTACTTTCGTACCACACTCAGGTATAAATAAATTTGAATTATTTAGAGACCTGCAAGCCTTTCTCAGAAAGATTCGGCTTAAAATATTCTTTGCGAACCATGAATATCATGATGATGATACTAACTTATCGGGTCTAAAATTAAAATCTACTTTTACCCCTACTATTGATCAGTTGCCACCACAAGTAGGTGTCTTTGAGAAGGTATTATATAAAAAGTTTGTCAACATAACTAAATACGTTCCTAGGACACCCTTTAACTTAGACAAAGAAGAATATAAGTCACTACAAATTCTTAAAAGCAGCACAGAAAAAATTATAAAGGCGTGTGATAAAGGGGGGGGTATTGTTGTTTTTGACACCACCACATATGTTGCGAAAATGGAACATATGCTGGGAGACACTCGGTTCTATACCCCAATTACCAGAGATCCAACAAAAAAAGTTGCAGCCAAGATACGTAGAATCACTGATCGAGCTTTGAGAGATGGAGAGATCTGTGAGAAAGAGTGGAATTTTTTTAATGTTGTCAACCCTAGGTTGGCCAGTATCTACGGTATCCCCAAAATTCATAAAAGCGAGAAAGATCCTCCACTTAGACCTATTGTTACAACCATAGGTTCAGTCACTGAACCATTGGCAAAATATGTGGATGCGTTGCTCTGCCCACATGTTTCCCGGACACCTGCCTTCGTACAGGATACCAGACATATTATCAACTTAGTTGAAGGATCTTCGTTTTGCCCCAGGACTCAATTTTTAGTAACTATGGATATCGAGTCCTTGTACAGCAATATCCCCATCGATGGAGCAATGGAAGCTGTACATTGGTTTCTCAACACATACAGTATCGCAGGTCCAACTATTTTCATTCTGGAATGCCTGAAAATAGTACTATCTGATAACATCTTTGAGTTTAAGGGTCAACTCTACAAGCAATGTCAAGGTGTAAGTATGGGGGCATCTTGCGCCCCCACGGTAGCAAATATTTACATGTCTTTGTTTGAAAATAAGTTTATTTTCAATGAGATTGCTCCGTTCTATGAATCTGTGACCAAATGGTCACGGTTCATTGATGACGTTTTTTTCGTCTGGATCGATGTTGAAGAAAATCTCAAACACTTTCTAGAATGGATCAATTTATTTGACTCTAACATTCGTTTCACTTATACCATCAGCACCGAACAGGTGGAATATCTAGATGTTCTCATCAAGCATGAATCAGGTACACTAGCTGTGGATTTATTCATCAAGTCGACAGCCAGGAACACCCTCTTACATTATGACAGCTTTCACCCAGTGATACAAAAAAATAGCATCCCTTTTGGTGAATTTTTGCGCAATTGTACCAACATAACAGATTTTGACACTAAGGCAGCAGCCATGAAAGATACATTTCATAATAGAGGTTACCCTAGAAAAATCATCAGAGACTCATACAAGCAAGCCCGGTTTTTTGACAGTCAGCATTTACTAACCAAAAGACAAGACACCAAAGACCCCTCTCTAGTGTTTATTGCCCGTCACTCCATGTTGAATGACAGGATCAGACATGCAGTATACTCCAGCTGGCAAATACTCAATGCGGACGCATTGACTAAAGACATCATGACCAAACCCATGTTTTCCTTTAGGCGCAACAAAAATCTAAAAGACTACATAGTCAACTCTCGCATGAACAATAACATGCCACCATATCAGACCAGTTTAACTGGGTTGCAACCAGTGGTTGGCACATACAAATGCACTAGTTGTAAATCATGTGCTTCAGCAATAGAGGGTCCTACATTTCGGTTCAATAATCAGGTTTTAATCTCCACAAGTTTGAGTAACTGTAAGACATCTAATGTCATTTATTTGATATTCTGTCCATGCAATCTTGGATATGTAGGTGAAACCAGTAGAACTCTGAATGTGAGATTAACTGAACATAGGTCAGCCATACGGACAAAAAAGGTTACAGCTCCCATGGTCTTGCACTATCTGGAGAAAAATCATCAACCTGAGGACATGTAATGGCACGTCATCGAAAAAATAACGCACAAAGTAGGATCAAACATGGATAATATCAGGAAATTCAGGGAAGTGTACTGGATATTTACCTTAGACACAGCGACCAGGGGATTGAACATGGATATACCATGGGAGCAAGCAATCAAGTAAAGTTGTGTGATACAAGTACATCTGGAGTTCTCCTATTTCTTTGTTCTCTTCTGGTTTTGTCACAGGATTATGATTAACACATGCCATCCCCGCGCATTCCCAATACGTTATGAGAATTGTGGTGGTTTCTTTCGTACCAACATGTGTTCTGTCATTTGGTTAAGATACCATCATGTATAGGGTCCTAACGTCAGCTAAGTAACCTGTAATTACATGCTAGTTTTGTTTAGTCATCGGTTTATGACTTTGGCACTGAAGGATTTCGGTTTCCTCCAGGTATAACGTCAGCATTTCCTCGTAGGAAAAGAGAACTTTTTCTGAATAAATATGATTTTAATTACCAAGGTTTTATTAATCGTTAACTTGGTAATTTAGTCTTTTGTTCTCTTGTATAGACACGTAAATATCATTGTCAATTTTTTCTTGTCACACAAGGACCAGAGGGTTTATTATTATCCTTCTGTCTTTAAGAACAAGTTTTCTTTTCATATATACTTATTAACACTATTGTTCACCCCCATGTGGATATTCTATTTTCCTTGTCACTCTAAGATGGGCGCGTTTTTATGTTTTCAAAATCTTTGTTAGAAAACACGCGTTTTTAATATGTCTATTCTCCGTAAACATGATTCGTATCACATAACATTCCAAATATTTTCATTCGTCTCGATGCGGAGTTCTAACATTCTTCCCCATTCCAAGATGGCCGCTTTCTTTGTTTCCTAAATCCCTGTTAGTTAACACGCACCTGGGATATACATACCAACTAGGGTGTTTCAAATTTTCGAAAGCCTACATAAGACCACGGTTGGCGGTTGTTCTTTTCCGCACAAGGATACAAATGAAGCAGATCGGTGGACCATTGCCGGAATTTCGGTATGTAACAGGGCATAGCGGGTGGGTTAACTGTCATGCAGTTAGTCAGTAACTATAGGCTTGTTTATTGCCGTAGAGTTAACATATTGTACAGGTGGCAATATTTGGAACCTAAGTCTGAGCTCAGTCTACATCCATACATGCCTCTCGTAACGTCCATTGATCATTAGTCGAGATAATTCACACTAGTCTTTGGAATAATTTTACTCTTTACATATATATCTTCCACGTTGAGATAGGATTTGTGAAGGAGGTATTTATCGAGGACTTTCATATAACATAGTTTGTGACTCAATCTATATCTATATAGATTCCCCGTCAGCTTAAAGGTCAATATCTCATGAATAGCACTTGAGATAGTTTACACCAAGCGGCGCATTCACACTTATGGGATGATTTTAATATAATAAACTGGATGTGATACCCAGGCTATGGGACTTTAGGCATGCTGGTCACGCATATCGTAGACAACTTGGATTTTTATACACACACATTTAAAAAAAATGTTTTCAATTAATTGTCTGTGCTTTCAGATGAGATCGTGATCTCTACAAGACTATCGGTGAAGACCTAGAAAATGTATATTCACTAATTTCGCCAAAAATTCAAGTATTCCCAAGCATCTCTAACGTTTTTGGTGTGAAGTTTCTCCACCAATCTTTGGGAGAGTGTGGCAGAGTCCACCAAGTATAATAGAAGATTGATATATCATTCAATCTACCTGTTTGCTTTTTGGGTATGTATGATCAGTTAATGAGAGCTCATAAATAGAGTTTAAATCTCCTATTTAGGATTAGTAGCAATAGTAACATTAGGGCGATTATTAAAAGTGAGACTTTTTTTCTATCTGTTTAGTACCTCATGCTAATTGAATGAGAGGCACATAACATTGCATTACCACCAGCTTGTGAACCTTGCCACAATGTATCTCAACTAGGTAAGATTGAGTGAGATATTTCTGCCATACTTGGAAATAAGTTGCCAGCACATCTCGAACTCAGATGTATTAGATCTCTGAGAAATTATAATATTGAGTCAAGTTGATTCACAATCATTTTTTTTATTTTTTCTTCCAAGATAACTTTTCATTATCCATTGGCATAATGACCAAGCATTTCTTCGCTTCCTGAATGAAATAATTCATCAAGTTATTGGTATGATTCATATTTCCCTCGAAATTTTCTTGTAAAATAATTCCTTTTACACAATTCCTTTTCTTTCACAATACGCACTATTATCACTTTCATTTATTATTAATTGTTTAACTTCCTGGCATCATTCAGTTGTGGGGTCTCGGACTTTACCAGTGCTCGCTACTGTCTTTATCATGAATTCTAGTATAGATAGAGACAATTTGTCTCCCTTACAGATTGTCAATAGAGCCCAGTAACTTCAGAGTGAAATTGTGCATATTAATTGGTTTTAAATTAAATTGTTCTTCTTTTTTTCTGTTTTGTTTCATAAAAAAATTGTTATTTACCTTTTATAGTAATCACTGACAAGAACATTCTGAAGAAGGCTTTGCCGAAACGCGTCAATAACTTCAAATTTCTGTTCAGTGTTTTACAACTTTACAAATTCATGTGTTGGTCTAATTCTTTCATGTAATATAATAGAATTGAAAGATGTATAATCATGTTTTTTGAAGTATAATTTGCTCTCTAATTGTGTATTTTTTGAACATCAATGATCATGTCCATATAAGTATTTATCATATACAAGAAGTAAATAACGAATATAAAAAAGAATACAAAATAAAATAAAAACATTGTTTTACAATATCTCTAGCTATATTTGTATTGATTCTCGTTTTGTCTCTGAAGTTGCTGTACTTCTTGTTATTTTATCCATGCACTGAGCCTGGTGCTTTACCTCTTTTCCATACATTGATGTCATCAGTGCTGTCATGAGTGATATCATTTGAGATGTCATCAGTGATGTTACTGACCATGGCATGAGTGATGTAATATGTGAGGTCAAAAACAATAAGGGGCATGAGTTATAGCTAGCTCAGCTAACTGTAACTGCTGGTTTTGTACGACTGAAATATCAGCCTAACTATAACATCCCTGTAACCTTTTGTTTATTCAGTGAATATCTAAGATTTTTTTAATCCTATTTCCTAACTATAACAGTCCTGTAAACTTTGGTTTTTCAGTGAATTTCTAAGGTTTTTTAAATGTTAATTCCTAACTATAACTTATCTGCATCATTGGAGATACAGTTCATCTCATATATTTTTTCTCAGCACTGTGATACTCCTTTTAATCAAACTCCCATATACATCTTCATTTCTAATGTACATGTAATTACAAAGTTATACACATACCACTGAATTCAGTTTGTAGATTATATTGTTGTTTAAGCTCTTTCTGCAAAGTATGGACACTGTTAAGATTTGTAAAAACTAAGCACAAAAATGGTACACCACTCTTACACAAAGAAAGTCTAAAATGGCAGGCCTCTTCAACGCTCTACTCTATCATCATGAGAAAGGCGCTAAATTAAACCATGTCTTTCTTTTTAGACTACACTAGCTCCTCTTGTGAATGGTTAGTATCTGTTAACCCCTTCGCTGCTAGGCCTTCCCCCCCCGTGCTAACCCTTTTTTTGGCTATTTGGGGTAGTTCGCGCTTAGGCCCCTGTAACTTTTGGACCACATTTGCCTCCTTTTTTCAACATCATGGGGATTCTAAAGGTACCCAGGGTTTATGTATTCCCCTGGAGGGGACCCAGAAATTAGCCAAAATACATCTACAATTTTAATATTTATTTTTAAATGGGAAAAATAGCTGCAAATGAAAGCATCTGTTCTCTTACCTGCAAATGGTATCAACAAAGGGTTTATGAGGCTAAAATCAGAATTTTCCCATCTTTCAGGGACTGACAGACTTTTGTCAGAAACGCAAAACATTTTTACAAAGCTTTGGCATTTTACTGGGACATACCCTATTTTTGCAACTTTTTTGCTTTCAACCTTCTTCCAGTTAATGGTAGAAATGGGTATTAAAGCATTAATGGATCCTGGAAATCTTTACATTTTAGAAAGGTGGACAACATTCTGAATTCAGCAAGGGGTCATTTGTGTAGATCCTTCAAGGTTTCCTTATAGAAACTAGCAGTTGAAAATAGGAGAAATCTAAAATGAGTTGAAAAAAACAGCAATTTGCGCCAACATTTTCACCTGTAACTTCTTCTAATTATGACAGATGTTTAAAAGAATTATACCGTTACATCCACTGGACGTTTCTGGTTGTGGGGATATATAGGACTTGTAGGTTTGCCAAGAACCCGACGCACCCAGAGCCAATAAATTATGTACCGGGTATATAGCAATTAATTGGGGAAAATATATATAGTGAAAAACTCAGGATGAGAGATACCTATGTATTTCTGAAATTGGAACAAAATATAGAGTTTAGAAACAGTAGATATTTGCACATTTCCGAAATTGTAAGTACCCATGCTAGCATGAGAATTATAGCACATTTTTCAAAGTGACTTCTTTTTCACACATTGTCTTTCATCTGGAAAGAGAAATGCAGTAAAAGTCAATAGGTAATAACAGTTGCTCTACAATTCTGTGTTACCCTAAGTCTCACGATAAAAATGGTACCTCATTTGTGTGAGTTGGCCTAGTGCCTGCAACAGGAAACGGCTCAAAACTCAACGTGGACACACTTAATTTTTACAGTGAAAACTGACCCTTTTTTACCAAAGTGCCTAGCTTTATATTTTGAACCCTAGCTCTGCCAGCACAAAGGGAAACCTAGCAAATCTAAAACATTTTGAAAACTAGACACCCAGGAGAAAACCAGGATGGGGTGACTGGTCTGGCTGTCACCATGTTCTGTTACCAAGAATCCCTTGCAAACCTCAAACTTTGTAAAAAAAAAACATTTTCCTCACATTTCTATAGTGGAAAGTTCTGGAATCTGCGTGGATCCACGAAATTCCCCCACCCGCATATCCTAAAGTCTTCTGAGAAAAATAGTACCTCACTTGTGTGGGTAGGCCTAGTGGCCATGACAGGAAACGGCCCAAAACGCAACGTGAGCACACCACATTTTCACAGTGAAAAAGGACCCTTTTTTTGCAAAGTGCATAGCTGTAGATTTTAAACCCTAGCTCTACCGGCACCTAGGGAAATGTTGGACTTGGCCCTTTTTGCAGGATCATCCCTGAACATTTTGCCTTCCTCCGGTATTCTTTCTGACCTGTTGTTGGTGGTTGTATGACTCTGGGCTCTTTACCACTGTTGATCGGTGCTAAAGTGTATATGCTCTCCCTATTGTAAATTGATGTATGGATTAGTGACTCCATGATTGGCTTATTTGGTTTACCTGTCAGACCCTAGTACAGTGCACTGCATGTGTCCAGGGCGTGTAAATCAAATGCTGCTAGTGGGCTTGCAGCACTGATTGTGCCACCCACCGGAGCAGCTTGTAATGTGTGTCTCAGGCCTGCCATTGCAGAGCGTGTGTGCAGTCTGGTAGTGCCATGTTGACTTGGCAAGTGCACCCACTTGCCAGTCCCTAAACCTTCCCTTTTCTACATGTTAGCTACCCCTAAGGTAGTCCCAAGGGCCGGGTGCATTGTATGTAAAAGGTAGGACATGCCCTGATGTGTGTGGTATGTCCTGATAGTGAATTACAGCCATTTTCGTTTTTCACTATTGCAAGGCTACCTGTTCCCCATAGGCCAGAATGGACAGCTTACTTATAACACCTTATAATCCTAACTGACCCAGGCAACATGCTAGAAATTCGAGTTTCGTATGCCTGAACTCAGAATGATAAAATACATCTTTTAGTGAAGTTGGTTTTAACATTCTGTGTTTAAAAGTACCACTTTTAGACAGTAGGTATTTTCTTGCCTAACTAGCCAAGCCTGCCTCTGCTAGGTTGTGTATTCCATGTCTGGTTTCTGAGTGATAGGGGCTGGGGGGCTCCAGGAGACAGGGTGAGTCAGCACAAGGCTGAATAGACATATCTGCATGAGGAGTGGTGGGAGGAGTAGCACATGGGCCTGAATATGGCTGTGTCTGCCTTCCACAATGCTGGCTCCACCTCCTGTGGTGTGTCTGATGACCCTGGCCCACAATGTCAAAGGAAAGAAGGAGTCCTGTAAACAAAGTGCTCCAGGACTGCACAGAACTGGTTTGGACTAGGTGCAGCCACTCTCTGCCTTCAGAGACAAAGGATTGTGGTGTATAAAAAGGGGGACCCAGACCCCAGAACTTTAGATTACTTCTGGGAATCAAGACAAACCTTTGCTGAGGAGAAGAACCAGGAAGCTGAAGGAGGAGACTACCCCTGTGCTGTGTGTTTGGGGGTTGGCCTGCAGTGGCTACTTCATTGCCAAAGAAAGGAGAAGAGGACTGAGTGTGCTTTTCATCAACATGAAGAAGAATCTCCAAGGGCTTGAACTTGAGCTTACCTCCTGCCTGAAGTCTCAGGGATACAAGACTTCACCAACCAGCTTCCCCCTGAATTTCCTTTCTGAGAACTGAAGTGCCTGCTGTTGTGCTGGGGCTTCTGAGAGACTGCGTGTCACTGGTAGCTGGAGGCACAACTCAACGACATGAAGTGTATTGCAGCTGCAGCAGTTGCCATCGCATCGCCATGGAAGCATGCCACCGCTGTCGCCATTGCAGCACCAAAGCGCGTCGCATCACCGGAGAAGCGTGCCGCCGCCACAGAGGTTGCTGTCGCATCACCGGAGAAGCGTGTCCCAGGGCCTGTCGCGGCTCAGAAGATCATCGAGTCGCCGCATGGCCGTCGGGCGTGCACGCATCGCATCAACTTTGTTGCACTGTTACAAAGACGCCATTTTGTTGCATCACACCGGATCGTCGCATCGCAGTGAGGCGCCATCTTGAAGCATCGTAACCGGTGTGCAGCAAGAAACCTCACCACGCGGTGAAGAATTGATGCATCACTTCCTCTCTGGTAAGGAACCAAAGCATCACCTCCCCTGCGCTGCAGTAAGGAACTGACGCATCACCTCCCCCAAAGCAAGGAACCAACGCATCACCTTTCCTGCGTTTAAAGAACCGACGCATCACTTTCCCTGCGCCCCTTTAATTTGCTTTGCGTTCCGCATCCAAGGTATATTGAGAGTAAAGTGTTGCATTTACAATCTTAAGAGAACTGAGCTATTTCCCACCCTTTTAAAGTCTATTTTAGAGTACAGTATTGTGGATTTTTGTCGTTGGTTTTGTGTTAAGTCTATATAAAAATACTTATTTTTATAATACAACCTGTGTGGTGTCCATCTGTAGTGTTGTCTGTATTACTGTATGAGGTCACAAATGCTTTACATACTGCCTCTGAGAAAAGACTGCCTGCTCGTGCCAAGCTACCAAGGGGGGTGAGCAGGGGTCATTTTAGGAGTGTAGCCCCTTACCCTGACTAGACGCAAGGGTCCCTATTTGGTCAACGGTACATACCTCTGCCAACTAGAGACCCCCAAATCTAACAGGAAACCTTGCAAACCTATACAGTTTTAAAAACTAGACACCCAGGGGAATACAGGATGGGGTGACTTGTCTGGCTCTCACCAAGTTCTGTTACCCAGAATCCATTGCAAACCTCAATCTTTGTCAAAAAAAAAACATTTTCCTCACATTTCTGTGGTGGGAAGTTCTGGAATCTGTGTGGATCCACGAACAGGAAATGGCACAAAATGCAACGTGGACACACCACATTTTCACAGTGAAAACTGACCCTTTTTTTGCAAAGTCCTTACCTGTAGATTTTTAACCCTAGCTTTGCCGACACTTAGGGAAAGCTAGCAAACCTATACATTTTTGGAAATTAGACACCCTGGGGAATCCAGGATGGGGTGACTTGTCTGGCTGTCACCAGGTTCTGTTATCCAGAATCCCTTCCAAACCTCAAACTTTGTAAACAAAAACACATTTTCCTCACATATCTGTGGTGGAAGTTCTGGAATCTGTGTAGATCTGTGGAAATGTGGATTTTCCTGATCAGTTATGTCCCCTATCTTGGACCCCAACGGTTCTATGTGCATGCCACAAGTACATGTATGCTCCCTCCAGTTCCAGTTTCTAAGACGCAAACATATGTGTGTCTACCGCCGACATGTTCTCTGTCAGATCCGCCATCAATGGGCTGGATATTCGATTCCTAAACATGAAAGGCCACCGACTTTATATGGCTAAGTTACTCCATTCTTACAGTTCAGGCAAGTAGGCCCGATTCTGTCTTCAAAGCCTTTCATTGCTCTCTGTATCTGACAGCTTCAGCTTGAGCTCGCATCCGTATCCATGAACTTTGTCCTACTCCCTGTGCAGCTAACGGTGCCTGCCTCGGCCAGTTTTCGCCTGCCTGCCAAGAAGTTGTATTTCACCTTCGAATTATCTATTTTGCTCCTCAGCCGATGCATTCCTGTCTAGTAGTTTAAGTAAACATTCTTCCAGCTACCAAGCAAAGGACTCAGCCTTTCCGTCCTCCTGCAAGTGATTCATAGCCCTGCTGCCATGGAGAATTTTCTGCCTCTCGCATCTCATATAGACACTTAGGCGTTTGTGCACGCACACAGTCAGTATAGACTAGATTCTGTCCGAGAGTCCTTCCTTGTGGATAACATAGTTCTTTAAACATAGGATGTTAGATATGATTTGGGATTAGGTTGACTTGACCCCCCAGACTTCTCGTCTCCACATGTAGAGCTAAATGTCAAGTCCCTTCACCCCCTAGTTGCACGTCACTCACACGTCATGCTGCTGCGCGCGCATCTATGCCAAGTATTATCTTATAGATCCACCTATGTCTGATAATCCTAACCAATCATGTTTCTTCTATTCCTTATTACGCCTAGTTTCGATTACGTACCCATTTTGTCACTTTTCTTATCAAATGTTACGCCTTCTACATTCGTTTCATTGTAATGCACTTATTATAAAAATACATGACTGTCAATAAAGTATTGTACTTCACTTCCTGAACCCTCGTGGTGACGGAACCTGAAGGCCGCGACTCGAGTCGGCCATTTTGAGTGGAATAAAGCCCATTTAGAAAACCTCTTATACCACGGATTCTGCCTCTTGTTATTTTGAGCTATTTTACTTTATTTTAAGATTCTGTATGAAATTCAGTCCGGTAAAGAAGATTTTATTTACCACATAATGGCGCCCGAATAGGGACACTTTCTCATCTCACGCGCCGGCGGTGCGTTGCAGGCCCGGTCTCCTGCCACAGCTGGACGGACCATAAACGCGTACCAACAGGATTTCCTGTAAGCTCCCTCCGGTCAAGCGGGGGCGACTGAGGCTGCGATCAACCCAGACGAGGCGGTGAGAAGTGCGAAGTATCCCAACCAGAGCCTAGCTGAGAGAGCAAGATCCGAGGTATACAGAGGCCCACCAGATATTTCGAAATCCCGATGTCCAGAGGGTCCGCTGTCCGCAGTCATCGAGTCCTGTCCATTCTCTGAGGCCTTCCGTTTCAAGGAGCTACTCGGTGAGTACCATCGCCGGGGAGGCGTGTTGACGCGCACATAGGTTGTGCCGGTCAAGACGGATTTGGGTACACAAATCCGGTCTGCACTGTTTAGCAGTGTATATGTACTGTTTAGCAGTATATCAAGTATTCCGAAGTATGCAGTTATTGTCAAGAATTCAGCGTGGTGATTAGTTAGGCAGACTGTCATCATTGTCGGTCATTGTTAAATGTTTAATGTTTAATGTTTTCAGAAATGTCTTGCATATTGTGGTATGAATGATTGTTCATTGTACACTGTTCATTATTGGGGTTTTTTCCGTATTAAGTAAGTTCAAGAGTAAGTATCAGATCAGTTGTCAATATGCCGCTCTTCTCGAAGTTAAGGCAGATTACTACCAGAAAAGGGGTGCTTGAAGAAGCAGTTCCTATCCCTCCTAGGGACACTCCAGGGCATTTTATGTACCATAAACATGGCTTAGATGCCATATTGTTTCTTGATCTATGGGTAGATTATACCAAGGAATTGCCGGAAAGTCAAAGGTGGCCCGTAGCGGGAACCTGAGATGCAGAATGCATCCTGAAAGTGGAGGAAGAGTTATGGAAAAGAAAGGTCAGACAATCACAGAAAGACGCTGTTGAGTTATGGCGTAAAGAATCTCATAGACGAACAGAAAAAGCACGTAGACAAGAAGAGAGGAGTAAAGAAAGTTCAAATAAAGTTCAAGAAAATCTATTAATTAAGGAAGGTATCCGAGTGAAATCAGAACAAGTAAATAGACAAAGAAATGCCCTTATGAATGGTATGTATCCCCTTCTAGCTGAAGGACTACCTAAGGCTGCTCCACAGATGCCAAAAGACTTGCCACCCCCATTATTTCCAATTAAGGTACATCCAAAGGGGCATCCCAGAACCGCAGAAGATGTTTTTCTTTCCTCATATCTAGACGACGCAGCTCCCGAGTATGCTAACGCCGCACCACATAGACCGTCTGGTGTAGGTGTTCAACGTCAGGATCAGGTATCTGTCCCCGTGCAACAGCAAGTCCCGACACAAGCTTCGGCAAGCACATCTGTTTCCGCATCTGTCTCCGCAGTCGACTCTACAGAGGTATCGACACCCATAGTTGCTGTGTCACGTTCAACGAACCCATTCACACCCGACGCCCCAGATGGGGCCACGGGAGGTGCTAGCATTACCTTTACACCACCTAGAATAAATAAACTTGTCTTTCAAGAGTCAGCACATTCACGTACACCTAAATTCGTAAGTGAACGTACGCTTAAGGAACTCCTTGTAAATTGTAGATATGACCCGGTAGTTGGTAAAGAGGACGAAATGGTCCTGGCATCATTACGTATCAGGCGAGCCGCAGAGTATTTAGCAAGGTTACCAGGAATGACTACGCATCTAGATAACATATATCATTTTGTTCAAACAGGACGAGATCCAGGATGTATTAACAGAGCTATGGAATTCCAGAAAGTAGAAATACAGGGGGAACTGTTACGTTTCCTCATAAACTGTGTGATTAGAAATCAAGACCGCCCGGGGGTAGACCCGAATGCAATGCTTATTCTTACAAGATGGAGTCAGAATATATCAGAAGGGAGACACGATAAGCAAAATTGTATAATAGCCATGTGCCGAAAAATCCGTAAAGAAATAGAGCGTATTCATGAAGAAAGATTGGGAACAGACGAGTTTGAGCAAGATGAAGTATCCGAATCAGGGAATTCCGCAAGACAGTCAGAGACCATAGCCTATGTAGGCAGAGGAGGATCCTGTGATAATGCTAGATGTTTTTCTGATCCCATACACTCAGTATGCCCAAATAATAGCAGAACGTATCCGACGCCTATAATAAATCTGAAGTCTCCTGAACATTCGTTTCAAGCCGCAGATAAAATACTACGAGAACGAAGGGGTTACCACCTCCTCGATTCCATGGATGAGCAAGAATTAGCCAGATCAGCCGTTCACTGGATTGACAGTCCTGAAAAATACGGTGATGAGACCGTAGCACACACGTTTTTTAATCTCAGTATAGATGAACAACGTTTAGCTGGAATCCATATGATTCAGCAACTCCTCATATTATATAAGAGCCAACATGCTGACCCTGGTCCTTTGCCTGATATATTAACGGAACTACTCACGAACAGATGGAGAGGTTCTAGTAACAAGCTAATTAAAGAGATATTAGTGTCACGTAAGCAGTACGTCCTTTTTGTAAGTCCGGATTCTCTCTCGCCGCCCCGCAGAGAAAGAGCGCCGTACTATATGGATAGACAAAATCCCCTACGAGAAGTGCACCCAATAAAAGGCGAAGACAATGAGTTTCACCGTGTATTTGTTTACACACCCATATCGAAAATGGAATTATTAGAAATGAAAAAAGTAGTACCTAGTCATGACAAAGACCCAGCGGGTTTCCACCGAGAAATTAAAGACATGTTACTGATGGGAGAGTATACCTTTCCTGATATTATGACGATATTAAAGGTGCTTTTGCCTGCTGGCATTTATGAAAAACTGAAAGAAAAAGAGTGGGAAGTGGGTGACCAAAAGATAGACTGGACAGCATTAGCAGAGGAAGAAAGGGGCCGAACTGCAGGTTCAGGGCTCGGGGATAAAGTTAAACTGTTACCAGGTTTACTAGTACAGGTACTGCCACGTTTATTAACTACAAAAAAGGAAGATTGGGGTGCAATCACAGCCTGCAAACAAAAACAAGATGAAGACACAAGCGACTATTATGCTCGATTTGAAAAATGTTTTGGTATAAATAGTGGTATAAAAGCAAGTAGTGACTCATATCCACATTTATTTGTGACAAAATTAGTGGAAAATGCATTGCCTCCAGTAAAGAATAGAATATTGAAATTCGAGAGTACCTGGCAAAGTAACACTCCGTCGCAAATGCTACAAATGTTACAGTATCATCACAATAGAATTAGGGATGAACAAGAACACGAGCATAGACGCATGAAGGATACAAAAATGAAAATGCTAGTTTCTCAGACAGTACCAGCAGATGGTCACAAAAAGGGTGTGACACATTCTGGTGATTCTGCAGTTCCTGTAAAGGGAACCTGCAATTACTGTAAACAACTGGGCCATTATGTACACGATTGTCCAGTCCTGAAACGTAATATAGCTACAGGTATTGCAAAGGAGAGACCACGATTAGTTAGACAAGATCAGAATGAACAAGGAGCTATGCAGCATGGACAGTCCATGCCAGTTCAACAACAGTCCATGCCAGCCTCACAGCAACCCATACAGTTTGTGCCAGCTGCACCACCGTTGCCTGCTACCGCCACACAAACCACAACACGACAAATGTATCAGACTGCACAGTATGAATACCCTGAGTATCAGCGTTACGCATGAACCAGCCTAGAGAGGGAAGTCGACTTACCGCTTATCGAGATTCCTGTAGATCAAGAAGGACCTTATGTACATAGTGAATTATTAGGTCAAGATAGAAAATTCTTACTCGATACAGGGGCAAGTCGAACAACCATAAAACGTAGTGAAGTTCCAGGGGCACCCCTCTCAGGCTCTCAAAATGTTTCCCTTGGTTTTTCAGGAAAACCTATTGTTAATGAAGTATCACAGCCTCTACCACTTACGATAGGACCTTTGACACGAACTACAGATTTATTGCTTACTAAATCATGCCCAGAAAATCTGTTAGGAATTAAAACTCTGAAAGCACTAGGAGCCATAATATGTTGTTCTCCGGAAGGAGTAAGGTTGTTTTTACGTGATTTTAAAGGTCACTATGTGTCTAGAGACATGGATCCCCGACTACAGACTTTACCAGTACATCTATGGGCACAAGGCCCTACGGATGTTGGCTGCATGAACATTACACCCTATCGAGTCACACTGAAAGCAGGAGTGGTACTACCACGAATGCGACAATACAAGTTACCGCATGATGCTGTAGTGGCTTTGCTGAAAATCATTGATGAGCTGATTGCCCAGGGAGTAGTTGTAGAAACAGACTCCAATGTATGTAATTCACCGATAATTCCGATTCTTAAACGAACTGATCCTACTGCCCCACCAGTGTACCGATTGGTTATTGATTTGCGTGAACTAAACAAGTGCATTGTACCACAATTCCCTGTGGTCCCTGATATATCATCATTGTTGACAGCAATTGATTCCGAAGCGACATTCTTTACTGTAATCGATCTCAAGAATGCCTTTTTCAGCGTCCCAATAGATCCGGAAAGCCAATACTTGTTCGGATTCAGTTTAAATGGGCGTAGCTTTAAATTCTCACGCGCTCCCCAAGGATTCACAGAAAGCCCCAGCATCTACAGCCAAGCACTGAAACGAGAACTTGACAGTATCCACATGCCAGTCAATACTGCACTGCTTCAATATGTCGATGATCTGCTGATCACAGCGAGAAGCGAGCCAGAATGTGAAAAAGCTTCTCTGACAGTTTTACATTTCCTAGCCGACAAGGGGCACAAGGTGTCTCCTTCTAAGCTGCAATTCTGTGTCCAGCGAGTTATTTATCTTGGTCACTCGCTGTCCAAGGAGGGAAGGCAGCTTACACCAGATCGCATCCAGTTAATTGCTAACATGTCAATACCCCAGACACAAAAGGAGGTGCGGGCTTTCATAGGCCTCACTTCATATTGTAGGCAGTGGATCCCTCAGTACGCATTTCTAGCAAAACCACTCATTCAGTTAACCACACAGGAGGCAGCCACATCGACTGTTCTCCCTTGGACTCAGGAACATACACAAGCTTTTGAAAGCCTAAAGGAAGCTTTATGCCAAGCACCTGTTTTAGCAACACCATGTTATAGCAAACATTTTACACTCTTTGTTACAGAACGCGAAGGTACTGCCTTGTCAGTACTCACGCAGGATCAAGCAGGATCACGCAAGCCATGTGCTTATTTTTCCAGTACATTAGATCCCGTAGCTCAGGCTTTGCCTGCATGCCTGAAATCAGTGGCAGCGACAGCTTTAGCAATCAGACAAAGCGATGCCATAGTATTAGGACACCCATTGACAGTACAAGTACCACATGCAGTAGAGGTTCTTGTGAACCGAACACAAACACAACACTTGACCATAGCAAGACTTACCGGTTATGAACTGACATTGTTTCAACCACACATAGAGATCCGACGGTGTAATACATTGAATCCTGCTACACTATTACCTGTAATTGGAACAGACCCACTAGCTCATGATTGTGTTGAAATCATTGAAATAAAGACGAAACCTAGACAAGACTTGACAGACGTTCCATTGTTAGATCCAGACCTGACGTTGTATGTAGACGGATCATGCATGAGAGCAAGTACAGGAGACTTAGTGGCCGCGTATGCAGTCACAACAGACACTGAAGTTATTGAGACAAATTGTATAGATACTTTGTCAGCCCAAGCAGCAGAACTTATTGCTCTAACACAAGCCTGTATTCAAGCCACAAATAAGAAAGTTAATGTATACACTGATTCACGTTATGCATTCGGAGTTGTACACGACTTCGGCGTGCTGTGGCGAGAGAGAGGTTATTTAACCTCCCATGGTGCCCACATTCAGCACGGACTCCTCATTCATGCTTTGTTAGACGCAATACATCTACCCACTGCTATATCGATTATGAAATGTAAAGCACACACGAAGGTTACTGATACCATTTCTCAAGGCAATGATTTAGCTGACAGAACAGCTAAACAGACTGCTCAGAATCGCACATTAGACATGACAAAGCCAATAGTTCAGACACCAACACAGTGTATGACAATTAAGGATCCCGCACTTGACGTAATTGACATACAGACACATGCCACAGCAGAAGAAATAAAGAAGTGGACTGAACTAGGAGGGATCCAGACAGATCATGGATGGATGACGAAGGAGAAATCTGTATGGTTTCTCCCTGATTCCATGGTTCAAGCCATCATAGCTACAGTTCACAGTCCAGCACATTTAGGAGAGAAGGCTATGCTAGACAGCATTCAGCACATTTGGTTCAACAAACATTTACGAGCAGCAGCTAAACAAAAAGTTCGTACCTGTATGATATGTTGTCAGTTTAATCCAGGAAAGAGTGTTCCCGTAGAGCAGGGTGGATTTCAGCCTCCTGACCATCCTTTTGAAGTCCTCCAGATGGATTATATTCAGATGGAACGTTGTCGAGGATTCAAATATGTTCTCGTAGTTGTCTGCGCTCTCTCCCGTTGGACAGAGGCGTATCCCGTATCAGATTACACTGCCCCGACTACTGCCAAGCAGCTAGTTCGAGAATTCTTCCCACGGTACGGTTTACCACGTGTTGTATATTCAGATAACGGCCAGCCTTTCTCATCCGAATTAATGAAACATGTCTCGCTTTTGTTGGGATATCAGTGGAAATTCCACTGTGTCCGACACCCCGAGGCAGCAGGTCTCGTGGAACGACATAATCAACTTTTAAAAATCAGACTGTCTAAAATATGTCAGGAAAAAGGTGTGGACTGGATAGTAGCTTTACCAGTTGCGCTATTTTACATGAGGATGGTAGCACACTCTCGAACAGGGCTATCACCTTATGAGGTGATCTTTGGTAGACCACCGAATATGTGGGGGACGCCTATACCCCGTAAAATAACTGATGTTGACTGTAATATGCTGACAGATTACCTGGCTTCCTTGATGTCTGCACTACAATCTTGTCGTTCACAGGTAATCGCAGCTTTTCCCGACAACACCGAGGTGAAACCTCATGATGTAATTCCCGGTGATTATGTTCTCATCAGAAATTTTGATCGGAAAACCCAACTGGAGCCAAGGTGGAGGCTTCCTAAGTTGGTCCTGCTGACGATCAGAACAGCTGTGAAGATCGAAGGAAGAAAAGGATGGGTGCATTCCAGCCATATAAAAAAATTTCATGGACTTCCTCCTGACACAAACAGTACTCCCCGTGTGTCTTCCCCCATTGACTCAAAGCTACCTTTGGCTGAGGCCAGTAGCACCGAACTCTATAAACAGAAACTCAGGTCCAGATCCAAGCTGTCGGACGATTTGATTGTTTAAGTCCTCTCCAAGGTGAAGCGGTTGAATCTGTCCCGACATGTATCCCTTAGGTCTGAATCATG
Organism: Triturus cristatus; assembly: GCF_964204655.1. Taxonomy (NCBI): domain Eukaryota; kingdom Metazoa; phylum Chordata; class Amphibia; order Caudata; family Salamandridae; genus Triturus; species Triturus cristatus. Next base: position 443,767,924 of record NC_140589.1, on the reverse strand, counting down.
TAGAGTCCAGAATCATAATGAAACGACATGCTTATTGTAAATTACTGCGTAACCACTGTATTGTGACTTTATTAATTTTGTTTTCCTTGAGTTTTTTAATAGTTACTGCAAGCATATTGTTGCATATGTATTATCCTGTTTCTAAACGTACTTTCAATATAACTGATGAACATTCTTTTAGTGAATTACCCCCACATGAGTTGTCCTATAGACTTGCGCTGCGCAACAACACCTTCATTAGTATGTTACATCATTCCCATCAGACTAGTAATGCCACCAATTGTTGGGTGTGTGGCCGACTCCCTCCCTATCAGAATAACAAAGGAGTTCTGCCTTTCTTTCCACATCCGTTCACACACAATGGCTCCTGTGGAGCATGGTTTAGTTTATTAAATTCCATAGACCCAGACACAGCAGTTTATCAACAACATTGGATATGGGGAAATCTGAATCTAGTTTTATTCAAAGTCTGTCACCCTAATAAGGAGGGTCACCCCAGTAGAACAGGAACTGATTTAGAAAATGAAGTGTATAAATTAGGTAATTTTACGCCTAATCTTATGATTTTGAATGTCAAAACCGAAGTTGAACTAATTCTGCCCACTATGTCAGTATTTCCAGTTAAGGGTGAATTATGTGTAAGAAAAGTTGGTTCCATACACATGGGCCATAGCCAATGCGTTACTACAGTAGAATATAGTGATCAAGGTAAATCTTCATTTAGAGCTTCTCGCCATTCTTACTTTATATGTGGTCAGACTGCATATATGCGTCTGCCTCTAGATTGGGATGGTACCTGTTACATAGCATTCCTTTTGCCACCTGTTTTTCTAGCTCCCCCTGATTATTATCGAAGTATTCATTTAGTACACAATAGAGAGCGAAGAGATCTCCCAGTTGTCGATTATACTGAGACGGCATGGGACAAGTATGTAGATTTCAATAAAGGTATCTTTCCCTATATAGGTACAATATCAAATAGTAAACTGATACGCAGACTAACCAAGACTCTTGAAGCTGTAGTAAACGAGACTATAGCCGCCCTAGGCAATCTGACAGAAGAACAATCAGTGATGAGAATTGTTGTTCTCCAGAATCGTCTTGTCCTTGACGTCATCCTGGCCGATAGGGGCGGAGCTTGCAGGGTCATCGGATCCAGCTGTTGCATATTTATACCAGAAAATTCGCCATCTGTATATAAAGCTATAACACGACTTCATAAGATTGTAAGCCAGATACACGAGAATCCAGGCACTTGGACGTGGTCCGGGTGGTTTTGGAATGTGATATCAGCCTGGGGATGGAGAGTTCTATCCTTCCTAGGTATTGGCCTTCTTATGCTCTTCAGTTGTTGTTTATGTCTGCAATGTGGACCAGCGATTTGTGGTCTGTGTGCCACATCATGCATCCCATATCAAAGTTCTCGTTCAAAATGCCGGAAGAAGAAGGAAGAAGAAATGATGCTCCATGAGCAAATCGATGGAATGATGAAGATTAATAACTCTTGAAGGGCAAGAAGGGGACAAGGAGGGAATGTGGAAATGTGGATTTTCCTGATCAGTTATGTCCCCTATCTTGGACCCCAACGGTTCTATGTGCATGCCACAAGTACATGTATGCTCCCTCCAGTTCCAGTTTCTAAGACGCAAACATATGTGTGTCTACCGCCGACATGTTCTCTGTCAGATCCGCCATCAATGGGCTGGATATTCGATTCCTAAACATGAAAGGCCACCGACTTTATATGGCTAAGTTACTCCATTCTTACAGTTCAGGCAAGTAGGCCCGATTCTGTCTTCAAAGCCTTTCATTGCTCTCTGTATCTGACAGCTTCAGCTTGAGCTCGCATCCGTATCCATGAACTTTGTCCTACTCCCTGTGCAGCTAACGGTGCCTGCCTCGGCCAGTTTTCGCCTGCCTGCCAAGAAGTTGTATTTCACCTTCGAATTATCTATTTTGCTCCTCAGCCGATGCATTCCTGTCTAGTAGTTTAAGTAAACATTCTTCCAGCTACCAAGCAAAGGACTCAGCCTTTCCGTCCTCCTGCAAGTGATTCATAGCCCTGCTGCCATGGAGAATTTTCTGCCTCTCGCATCTCATATAGACACTTAGGCGTTTGTGCACGCACACAGTCAGTATAGACTAGATTCTGTCCGAGAGTCCTTCCTTGTGGATAACATAGTTCTTTAAACATAGGATGTTAGATATGATTTGGGATTAGGTTGACTTGACCCCCCAGACTTCTCGTCTCCACATGTAGAGCTAAATGTCAAGTCCCTTCACCCCCTAGTTGCACGTCACTCACACGTCATGCTGCTGCGCGCGCATCTATGCCAAGTATTATCTTATAGATCCACCTATGTCTGATAATCCTAACCAATCATGTTTCTTCTATTCCTTATTACGCCTAGTTTCGATTACGTACCCATTTTGTCACTTTTCTTATCAAATGTTACGCCTTCTACATTCGTTTCATTGTAATGCACTTATTATAAAAATACATGACTGTCAATAAAGTATTGTACTTCACTTCCTGAACCCTCGTGGTGACGGAACCTGAAGGCCGCGACTCGAGTCGGCCATTTTGAGTGGAATAAAGCCCATTTAGAAAACCTCTTATACCACGGATTCTGCCTCTTGTTATTTTGAGCTATTTTACTTTATTTTAAGATTCTGTATGAAATTCAGTCCGGTAAAGAAGATTTTATTTACCACAGATCCACAAATTTCCACCCACCTCTCATTCATCAAAGTCTTCCCAGAAAAATGGTACCTCACTTGTGAGGGTAGGCCTAGTGCCCGTGACAGGCAACAGCCCAAAACGCAACGTGGACACACCACATTTTCACAGTGAAAACTGACCCTTTTTTTGCAAAGTGCCTAGCTATAGATTTTGAACCCTAGCTTTCCTGGCACTTAGGGAAAGCTAGCAAACCTATACATTTTTTGAAACTATACACCCTGGGGAATCCAGGATGAGGTGACTTGTCTGGCTCTCACCAGGTTCTGTTACTCAGAATCCCTTGCAAACCTCAACTTTGTCAAAAAACAAACACATTTTACTCACATTTCTGTGGTGGAAAGATCTGGAATCTGCATGGATCCACAAAATTCCACCCACCCACATTCCCCAAAGTCTTCTGAGAAAAATGGTATGTCACTCACGTGGGATGGGTCAAGTACCTGCGACAGGCAAGGGCTCAAAACATATTGAGGAGACAGCAAAATTACCTATCACAAAACAACCTGACGTACCTCGCTGGACTCCCCCGGGTGTCTTGTTTTCAGAAATGTGTGGGTTTGGTAGTTTCCCTAGATGGCCGCCAAGCCCTGGACCAAAAACTCATGTGACCCCCTTGCAAAATCAGATCGTTTTGTGATAGGTAATTTTGATGTCTCCACAATACGTTTTGGGCCCTTGCCTGTTGCGGGTACTTGACCCACCCAAAAGAGTTAGGTACCATTTTTATCAGTAGACCTGGGGAAACACTGGGTGGTAGGAAATTTGTGGATCCATGCAGATACCAGTACTATCCCACACAGTCATTTGAGAAAAATTGATTTGTTCAGCTAAATTTGAGGTTTGCAGGAGATTCTGGGTAGGAAAACGTTAGGGCATCCACGCAAGTCATACCTTGCTGGACTCCCCTGGGTGTCAAGTGACTCCCAGAACTTTGATGGGTCACTCCAGGGCCAGTTTCACTGGCCTCTATATGTCTTCTGAAGAACATAAGGGGAAATGGACTTGCTCTGGAAAGGTTACATTGGACTTCTGTAGACTAGCCCTTGACTAAACTGACACACAGTAACCTTCAAAAAACCAGGTGACACTTTGACCTGGAGAGTGTGGCAGGGAGGGTGGTCTGCTGACTGGCTTTGAAGGAGCAGTGGAAGACACCCTCAAGAAAGAGAGAGAGCCAGGAGTCAAGGCAGATTACAGGTCCAATGGAGGGAGCAGTTAAAACTTTGATACCATCCAAAAGTTCTCATTGGAGGTCTGCAGCTCCTACTAACATGAGGAGTAAAATGAGCTCAAACTAGCCAATCTACCTTACAGGTCTGAAAGATGTATCCTAGTTGCTTGGGGGACCATGTAGAGAATGATGAATGTAGTGCTTACTGAATATATTAAAGGTTCCACTGCAGAGGGCTAATCCCTCAAAGTTCACCATCATCGCCAGCCTGTAATGAAGATACAGTTTTGCTACCAAAGCACCCCAATGCCCTGGGAAATGGCACATCGAATGTATTGTCCAATGGATCATATCACATAGGACGGGAACAAATTGACTGGGTGCATTCAACGATTTGCCTGTTTCTAGGTGGCGTAAGTGTCCAGCAGCATGACACCTGCAGCAGAGCCATACTACAGTCTTCTCTCACTCACACTGGAAGCCCAGCAGATGCAAGAGCAGGAAGATATGTGCCAGCTCCTATACACTACACAGAAGTGCAGCCCATGCTTGGGGACCCACGTGGGGCTGTTGGGGCCTAGAAGCTCCCCCTGATATACCCCAGAAAAATAAATGGAAAGAGAAAAGTGATCATGACTTCCTGCCTTGAACAAACAGGATGCTTTTCATCAAGCATTCATGTTGTGGGTGCTAGAAGCACCCCATAAGCCTCTGCCAGGGATTGGATATTGCAGGGGCATCACCAACAGTTTTCCAGATTTGTGGTTGGGGGGCTGCAGAAAATTCCGCTCTCCCACCTCCCGAGAATGTTTTTTCAAATTTTACCCTGTGTCCCAGGAATTATATCCATGCCTCCGGGAAAAGTTGTGCTTCACTTTAAAGCTCTCCCGAGCCCGATTTATTTGCACATGGGTTTAGGAGAGCAGCGCCCCTGGTGGCTAGTCATAAGGCTAAATTTGTGCTCCACTGAAAGTAAAAGAAAGACGTGGAGGCATGTATTGAATGGAATGCTCTATTTACAATGGTAATGGATGCAAAAGCAAAGTTTAACAGTATAATGAAGGCTATTAGCTCGTGATATTACTCCCATTGATTTCAATGACGGATCAAAACATGTATTACATATTGGTACTGTCCCCATTGACTTCAGTTGTGTTTCATTAGTGAATTATAAACTATGGCTGCTATTGTTGATTTGGCGACACCCTGACAAAGCCAGTGAGCCGGCCTTATTGATAATGACACCCACTTATATTGTTATATTGCCTCTAGTATAGCTATAGGATTCAAGAACCACTAGGGGTGTAACGTGATGTGCTGGTGTTAGCAAAGGTATTTCCATCTTCTGAATGTATGTGCTTGCAATACATAGAATGTGATAGTGTGTCTGATAATCATACTTTCCTTGTTGTTGTTATGTAGCAATGAGCTGGGGTTACTACCCCGCACCATCCACCCTGAATAGGTCTCGGACTGCTCTCCTTCACCACTCTGAGATAGTAAATTGCTGCAATGTGGTATTGGTTTCCTATAAAAATATAATTGCAGGCCTATTACTTTGAAGGAATCATATCTGTCACAATAACCCAATTCCTTACAGCCACCACACTCCCCAAGTTTAACTTGAGAGAGCTATTCACTCTGCAAACAAAATGCACAGTTATGAAGCATACATGTAGCAGGTAGATATAGATGTAGCTCTTGTCATGATTGACATCATTACATTTCATAGCTAGTGTATCATTGACAACATAATGTCAATGGATTTTGAGGCTCTCTGAACACTTTACTTATTCTTAAGTAATTTACACACATTTGCGATTGTAAAGCAAATGTCTGAGGCATCAAACACTACTCAAGCTACAAGATTTACAGTGCATCCAAAGTAAACATTTGAACAGCAAATTGAGAGTTCTAGTTCTGGTGGAGCATTGCAGCCTTGGGTTTTCTCACAAAAAGCTTTGGCAGGTAATTTGGCATTTAATATCAACACAAAAGTGCCCTAAATTGAAGAAAAAAATGTACCATTTAAATCCAAGTTTCCAAGGTAATTCCTAACTCCTGAGGGTTAAACTTGAATACAGATGTAAAAGTGTTCTCCACAGTCACTGCACCATACATTATGACATTTTCAGTTGGAATATTACAGCATCAGAAATCAAACAACATTCATAATGAGGGCCTATATCAGATATATAGGATTAATGAGATGTGACTCCCTGTGCAGTGGTTCTCTCAACATCTTTCACCAACGCCCTCAGGTGCAGATAGTTATGTTTAACACACACAATAAATGTAGAGCACGCATAGATGTGGGTATTGGGTTTGTGTCACATTTGACTTTTGCAAAGTATTTGGTGCAAACTCAAATGTGTTTCATATACCAGGAATATACGTATCAAAATACGTTTACCACAGTAAGGCTAGTGCCCCCATTGCCAAGTCAAGATTTACATGCTGACAACTCAGCAGTGCTAACTTTCAAATGGGACTACTAAATCTGGTACTTCAAGATGATGAGTGAATTGTTACCTTATGGCCGAATGGCCAGGGTGGGTGTGAGCCCAAAAGTTGAGCTTCAGAGGAAAAGTCTCCTTTGAAGGGCAAATAGTATTTTCATTACAAAGGGGCTGCTCTTTTGTTTAGGCATACAGTCTGGTATCTTGAGCAGAGAGGGACGACTGTTATCAAGGGTAGTACAACCCCAGGTAGCAATAACTCTTAGTTGGGCAAGAGAGCTGCGCACACTGAGAGAAGGATCTTCCCAAGTTGAGAGTGGTCAGAATAGTGCACCATGGCATAGCTAGAAGTCACACTTCACAGGAAGTCACCATCAGGTGGGAGAGGACCTGGAAGTTCATTGGCTCCCACCCAAATTAGCTCATGCATAGAAGTGGCACCACTGGCACACACACCTCAGATAACCTCTGTAGTGGAAAGAAGATCAAAGGAGGACTTCCCTGCTGCCCTCTGGATCCTCCAAGTTGTGGATTCACCAATGTCTGGACTTTACCTGCTCAAGCTGTGGACTAATAAAGAGAGAACTGTGACTGTGGTGCTCCACTCATAGAATAGTTGCTCATGCGTGTCAGACAGAGGAAGTGACTCCAAGAGTAAGTTGGATGGTTCCCTCTTACAGCCACAGGGAAATATTAGCTGAGGAGCCTGCACCCTTGAAATCCAAGCTCCAAGAAGCCTGACTGCTTCTGGAAACCGAGATGCAGCCTAGGAAACAAAGTCCCGACCCTCACAAATTGCCCGAGTTGAAAGAGTGCACTTGGTCACCCTGCAAGGAAGCTACTACATGTTTGCTGTAACTGAAGACCAGTAGACTGGTGACAAATGGATAGGTGCTGGACTTCACCTGGATGTTGTGGGATCTTAACTCCTTAGGCCACAGTCACCTCCCCCCAAGCTTGAGGACCGAGGGTTGGCCAGAGGAAGACCAACTGCACTAGATCAGCATCTCCAACATCTTCAAGAATCTTCAACTTCCTGTATCCTTTGCATTGGAGCCACTCCATTGACCTAAATAACATTTTGACCTAAGGGTGCAGAAATGGACTGGAGACTGCTTCATTGAACAAGTAACTGCCTCTCGGACCTGTTTGGTCCCTGTAGTTGACTCGTCATCAGAGCTGACACATTCAAGAGTGCCTATATAGCTGTTTTCAAGTTGTCTGTTGTGGCTAACCCTAAACCACTATCTCAGGAGATTCCAAAAATGCATTGTATTGAGTGAAAAGCAGTGATTTATTCTTTATTTAGAGATTCATATCTCTGGAACATTCCAGTGGATTTATTTTGTTGAGGTGCCTATTTAAAGATACAAATACAAACAATTTTTGCAAATTGGTGGCAGATTTCCATTGTGTCCAGCTTTCTTCCCAATATATTGTTTTGATACCTCTTAATTCTTTACACTTGTTCCTTTGATTCGGCCAGAAAGCTCTGTTCTATAGCTATCCAGGACTGAGCCAATGTTTTACAAACTAACCTGACTGGATGTGATACAAATTTTGTCATTATACACGGTGAGGTCACACACCCTCACCAAACAACATTTTTGAATTCTGCTGAAAGGGATACACTATTGATTTTCGATACCCTCATAAATAATGAAACACAAGCCTAAATCGCTATGCAGCCAACATAGGAAAGCACGTGTATCACTTAACAAGAGAGAATACAACTTAATAAATTGCACGTCGATGTGTCCTGTGAGAAAGTGCCTCCTTTTATGTGGTGACCCCCATTGCTGTGGCTGGAAGCTGCATTTTTTGGACTCCGCTAACCAGGCCCCAGAGCAGTTGGTCTGTCCCCTAAAATATGTCAACATTGGCTATAATCCTAATTGCCATATCTAACTTTACTACAAGGCCATTGTATATGGTCACCAAAGTACAACCATGGCATATAAAGTTATATGTCACCTATTGACAAATCAAACATGACTCCAGACCTATCACTGTAGCCTGCCTATTGTAATCTTAAACCTGTAAACCAGCTTATCAAAATAAACCTATTTAGGAGGTATGAATCTACTATAAATAATAATAAGTCACACCCATCTTGGTCTTGAAGCCCATAAGGCAGGGTATGTATTATTTAAAAGCATGACAGTATGAAGTTATTATGTCCATACAGCGATTACCAAGTAAAAGATAGTTTCACTGTAGGAAGACTGGCTGGCCCATACAGAAAGTTCGGATGTGATATTAAATATTATTTATGCTATTTCTGGCTAGGAATCTGTTAGAGAAATATTTCAAGTGCTAGTTTCAATATTTATTGAGAGCCCAACCTAAATGTGAAAGTAACATTTATTAAAATTCATGGAAAAGCGACTTTTAGAAAATAACCTTTTCTTAGCTTTATGCTCCTGGAGACTAACATGCATTAGGCTCCAACTGTTTGAATAGACCTGGTGATCTGCAAAAACTGCTTGCAGAGCAGAGGCAATGAGTGTGTGGAGGTGTTTCAGTTCCTCTGGTAGGAAGTCTAATAGGACTGTGCCCTGGAATGTAATTTACTTCAAGCGGGCCTGCCCATCATAGGCAAATGTTAAATGACAGCTGCACAGGCTCCTTCTTTATGTTACCAGTCAAGTAGACACTAAACCCAGAGAGTGGAAAGCTGCCTAAGAATTAGTTTGGTGGGGCCAAAGAGGAGGGAACTGTTAATTACCCTGGCTATACATCTGGGTGGGCACACAGGCATTGCACATGGGGAAAAGGGTTTCTATATCTTGAACTTAGTAACTGAGGGGCACTGTGGGGTAATTTGCAGCAGGACACAGAGGAACAATTTCCAAAAGTGTGTAGCGTTACCCCTGGGAAAACTTTTGCCTATTGTTTAGGGAGGACCCAAGAGTCACCCCACCCCCACTTACAAGCTAGTGCTAGGTATAAATGTATCATCTTTTGGCCCACCCCTCAGAACAAAACCGTACCTGAGAGAAAACAGAAAAAAATCTGCACCTGCTATTTGAGACATGAAGGATGGGGCCTATGCCCACTTGTACATAGGACAAAGAAGTGAACTCCAAGGGTCAGTAGACTGCCCATCTGTGTAAGCTACATGGCCAATAAACACTGCAGGAAGCCTTTTCCTGAAGATCCCAACTGACTGGTAACAACTTGACCTGATCAGGACCCTACTGGTGGCCTCTTCTGAACATGTTTGATCCCCAAGTACTGTTCCTGATGGTTTGGGGCCCTTGGCTGTTTCTAACTGGACTCCTCCATACATTCCTCAGATCTTTTGGACTTGAAGACATCCGGAGGAGCAGAACAAACCTGATAAGCAGATGTGCCCAAAGCTTGTTGCCACTTGGTTGAAGAAACACGGGTGCCCTACTTGGGTATTCTCTGCAGAAGAATTTAACTGGACCTCACCAAAAAGGTATCTGACCTTGTGGAAACCTCTACAGAGAGACTTCCACAGATACAGCCCATGGCCTTGCCCCAAAAATAATGTTGATTTCCCAGAAATAGACTAAGGGCCTGATTCAGATCTTGGCGGTATTACTGTCGTCCGGCTGAGGTGGTGTTCCAAAGTTCTTTGTCGAGCTGATGGCTGTCCGCTTGCTGTAATTAGAGGTTGCAGCTATAGATAGAAGACTGCCACTGTGGTGGTCTTCTGTGCTGGTTAACAGTACTCCTCCTCCGTCAGTCCAGCTGGATTGTGCCAAGCCTATTTAGATGTTCTTTCTGTGCTGGTGTCCTGTTGGCTGGGTCCTGATGGAGTGAGGCCGTCGAGGTGTTGAGACAGATAAGTACTTCTTATTTTCATCTACAAACACATATGTGTTGTGAATCTGTCAATATCTATATGTAGTTAAAGTGTACTGCCCATGTTTTACATATTGCATTGTACACTAACAACACATACACACAGTTAAATGTACACCCACACACACCACAAAAGCCTACTTTAGATTCCAGTGACAACAGGGTGGCTGAGTGTCGTGGTCAAGTGGCAGTATCACAGGAAAGAGCCAGACTATGGCGCTCAAGACAGAACCTGTGTTGAAACCTGTAGTAGTTTTCCTGAAACATGTATTTCAGTTTATGTACTATTCTGTTCTACACAGCTGATGGTGTCATTGTCATAGCAATGGAATGTTATAGTTTGAACTACAAGAAACAACAGATCAGTTGTTCCCTGAAAGCTGTGGAGATGGACAGTCATTAAACTAATCGTTCTCAGTGTGATTACTAAAAATTTGGTGATGAGTTGGACTGTCCCTCTCTCCACTTACGTGTGCTGTTCTGAGGTTGCATCGCGTTTTATTCTGTTCCAGTCATATGGCACTTCTTTGCTGAAAGGGCTGCAGTTTGGCCCTCTTTGTCTACTGCATGTTGGTGGACATCGCGGACCTTCTACTGCTGTGTGTGAGACATCATTTTGACTCACCTCCCACTATAGAAAGGTCTGCTGACAGCAGATTGTTTTGTGTCCTCCAAGGATTTACCCCGTGATTCTTTTCCTCTTGCTTTTAGCTGTTCCTGGGCCACGAACTGTGAATTTCTATGACCATTTCCTTTTTTTTCCAGCTTTGCTTCGTGTGTCCCGTTTGTCCTGAGCTTTCATTTGTGTGCCCCGCTTCTTTGCGATCGTTTGGAGCCGTAGCTCTTTCCTCCTCTCTTTATGGTGACAACTGATGACGCATTAGAAATTTGCTATGGTGTTGGTGGTTCCAGTGTCATCTGCTCATTCTTATCCTCTGCAAGTGGCAACTGATGACACTCTGGTATGCTGCAAGGCTATTAGTTTCTCATCAACGTCATTTGTGAGTAACCCTCTACTGGCTGTGTGATGGGGCGCGGCTGCTCGTCCAACAGAAGCACGCTGGTTAGCCCACGGCGTCAGTTGGAGACGTTTTCAATCGTGTCACAGCTGTGTGGAGTCTACGCGCATACGGACCCCCGGAGAACATGCATTTTAGTCTGCCTGTTCGGCAACAGGTCATTGTGAGTCTTTTGATTTTCCTTTTGACGCGACGGACTGTGAGTTAGGCACTTTTGTGTCTTGAAGGGTGTGGGCCAGCCTGCATTTCCTCACACATTGTTATCTAGGTTGGTAACCTAGCAACGTAAAAGGGAGTGTTTTCCTTTCTTAAACCTTCGTGTGGAGTTCCGCTTTTTCAACAGAGCTATCGGTAGCCAGGGTCCGGACGCTTTGCTGTTTCCTGGCATAAACATTCGAGTGATGCACACTAAACAATTTTGCAAGATTCTTCTTTAGTACATTTCACAGCATATTTCCTGGCATCGTTATAGTTAACCTCTATTGTGGAAGTCACTAGATGGTTATTTGAACTAATTGTCTTTTCACGTTTATAGTGTGACAATGTTTCTGTTTTTCTGTTAACAATATTTCTTTTGCAGGTGTAGATTCATTAGTGTTATACCTTTCTGTTTCATTTCTCTGAATTTCTTTTATTTGCTTGCTAAAGATGCAAAATGTGCAACCACCTCCTCCGTTTTTACAGCTTCCGGGAGATCCGCAAATCAGGTGGAAAATATGGTTCAGAGCTTTTGAGAAGTATTTAGGTGCCATGGGGGGTACTAGATTCAGTGCTGAAAGGAAAAGGTTTATTGTAGAACATAATCTAGGGTTTGAGGGTCCAGGCAGTTCTAGAACACTTACATCCCCTTGAAGTCATTGAGGGGGAAGAGAAATTGAACAAATTTGATCAGGCTGTGAAAATGCTGGAGAAACAATTCGATGTGGAAAGTAGTCTAGTAGTGGCCAGACATAATTTTTTTACTAGAGTACAAGATGTTGATGAAAGCATTGTATCTTATGTTGCAGCTCTAAGCATTTTTGCGTCTGAGTGTGAGTTTGAACATTTTTACTTTCAATTGATTCGTGATCAAATTGTAGTGCATTGTAAAGACAAAAAGGCCTAAGAAAAATAACTCACTTCTTTACAACAAACAATTACCATTGTGAAACGCATTGAACTATCTCAGAAAGCCTCAAGAGAGCTCAAGCCTGAGAAGAGTGTTGTGGGTGTGGTGAAGGAGGGCAAGGATCAAGGTGATAAGTTACAGGGAGACAGAGACAAAGCACACAGTGAGCAAAATGGGAGTAAGTTCATGTTTTCTAAACCTGAAAAAAAAAGTTGCTCAAAAAATGTTTGTACAAAATGTGGTTTCCCTTCCCATTTCCCTAATTCTCATATTTGCCCTGCTAGGAATGTTTCAAGTAGGAAGTGCGGTAAAAAAGGACACTTTGCCAAAGTATGTGGGTTCCGGGGCAAGGTCAATGTTGTGTATACTGAGGAGGATAAGGTTGATTCTGTGAATGAGATTGTGAGTTCATTGACTAATGTCATTGTGGTTGTTAAAGATGACTTAGAGGATTGTGTTGATCCTTTGTAGATGTGTTGGTTGATGGAAAGCCTGTACAACCTTTGGTGGATTCTGGAACACGTATGACTATGCTTACAGAAGAAGTGTTTTAAAGTGTGTGGGGAGACAAGTCTCTCAATCCTCCAGACATGAGTCCGGTTTCTTATGAAGGCAGGAGAATTGAATTGAAGGTTTTTTTAAACAAGTCTTGTTTTCAAAAAAAGGGATATTTGTGGGAAGGTTTATGCAGCAAAGAATGGTCTTAACATTCTTGGGTGGTGCCATCAGGGTGTGTTTGGCTTGACTCTTACACCTGGCACTGCTGAACAAGTCTCGGTGGTCGATAATTTCCCTTGTGGTGGAAGCTTGGGCGTATGGTTCAACAAATTCCCCAGTGTTTTTGCTGATGGCGCAAGCTACCCCAGGGAAGTATAAGCTGCGTAATGTACCTTTCAGTATCATGGATGACCTGTCGAGTAAGCTTAAAAGGATGTGTGAATCGGCTGTCATCGAACCAACAGAGTTCTCCCTTTGTTTGTCTCCCTTGGTAGTGGCTCGTAGGAAGAATGGGAGTCTTAGGGTGTGTATTGACTTACGTAGCTTAAACAAAGAAATCTGGGTAGACTCCCATCCTCTTCCTCGGATTGCTGATATTCTGTCTAAGTTTGAGGGTGCCAAAATATTTTCTAAAATTGATCTTGCCTCCGCATACCATCAGGTGGAGTAGGATCATGAGTGTAAGCATCTGACTGCTTTTGTCTCTGCTGTTGGGACTTTTCAGTTCAGAAGGATGCCGTTTGGGCTAGCTTCGGCAGCCTCAGTGTTTTAACGTGTCATGGAGAAAGTCTTGGAGGGTGTTTCAGACACTGTTGCTTTCCAAGATAATATTTTGGTTGCAGGAAGGTCCAGGGAATCTCATGACAAAAGTCTTGCGGTTGTTGTGGAGAGGTTACATGAGAAGGGGATTGTTGCTACCAGACTCAAATGTGTTTTTGGGATGATAACAATTGAGTATCTAGGTCACCGAATTTCTGGTGACAGCATTGTACCTTGAGAAGGTCTAATTGAGGCTATTGTCGATGCTCCATGTCCTGTGTCAAAAGAGCAGGTTTCCTCTTTTCTGGGTGTGTGTGAGTTTTCTACAAAGTTTATCCCCAATTTTGCGGTAAAAACTGCACATATGCGAAGCTTTTGAAGAGAAAAGTCAATTTCATCTTGGACAAGCATTGTTAAGATGAGTTTACCAATGTCAAGAAAGAGCGAGGTTCTTGCAAAATTCTTACACCTTTTTATCCCCATTTCCAATGTGGTTGCCAGTTTAGATGGTTTAGGCAGAATGATTTCTCATGTCAAGCAGGGTAAGGAATACACAATTGGGTTTGCCTCACGTGCGTTATGCCCAAGTCAAAATAATTACTCTGTATTTGAGCAGGAGTTGCTGGCATGCTGTTGGGCTGTCCAAAGATTTTAATATTTTCTGTGGGGTAAGACTTTCAAACTATTGACTGATCAGAAACCGCTAATCCCCATTCTCAATGGCAACATTATGAAGGATCACACTCCAAGAATTGCAAGATCAAGTTCGAAATTGCTACAATACGACTTTGAAGTTGCACATATCCCTGGTGGTAAAAACACAAGGGCTGATTTTCTCTCAAGATCACCTTCACTCTTTGGGAAACAAGATATTGATGATGATGATGAGGAAGAGTGTGTCATTGCGGCTGTGGATGTGTGCAGTCAGGGATGTTTTACTGAACGAGAGTGGTTCTGTGCAATGGAGTCTGATCCTGTACTCGAGAAAGTTAAGGGTTTCATAGTGTCTGGTTGGCCCGAGGAAAAGCATTTGGACAGTGAGCTTCACCCTTTCGCCAAGATTGCTGATGAGCTTACTTTGGAGGGTGATGAAATGATCATGGGGGGGATAAGTTTATTCCTCCTAAGTCTTTGAGGTCTCGCATTGTTGATTTTGGCCATGCTGGTCATCTGGGACAAACTAGTATTAAAAGAAGGATCCGATCTGTCTACTGGTGGCTTTCCATGGATTGTCAAGTCAACGATGTTGTAGAGGGATGTGTTACTTGTTGTACCAGTGACAAGGTCATCAAGGTCTTTGTTCCTCCATTACAAGATGTTGTGATAACGAATGCTCCTTGGTTAAAGTTGGCCATAGTCTTTGTGGGTCCTTTCAATGTGTTACCTACTAAATACAGATTTGCTTTGGTTGTTGCAGATCATTTCAGTAAGTGGTAGGAGGTTCAATTCATGTCTGATCCTAATACACGTGAATTTATTACATTTCTGCAGTGCCTCTTTGCCAGAGAGGGTTTCCCTAAAGAGATTGTATTTGATAAATGGGGTGCAGTTTAACTCCAAAGAGATGTCTGCATTCTTAAGTCAATCTGGAATTTCACATTGTCGTGTTGCCCTCTATGACCCACAGGCCAATGGTTTTATCGAGCGCACTAAACGCATTTTGGTAGAGTGCATTCAGTGGGCTGTTTCTTCCAGGTTTGATATCGGGAAAGCAGTTCAGAGTATGTTGTGGGTGCAGCGCACCACTATCAGTCCCATTTCGGGCTCTAACCCTTTTGCTCTGCTGTGAGGCAGGGAGGCCTCTTTTCATATGTGCCCAGCTTGGTTAAAAAAATGGGGTACACAATTTTCATCTGGACATCATCAAACTGAAGTCAAGACTCAAGTTCACCCTGTCGTACAAGAGTGTGGATTTAAGTCTAGCATTCATGTAGGAGATTGGGTGAGAATTAAATCTCCTATCAATGTAGCTAAAGGTTTGTCGAAATATGGTCCTCCTGTTCAAGTGGATGCCACTTCACAATTTGCTGTAAGAGTCCATGGGAGGACTTGGTGGAACTTGTCAAGAATCTATAAGGTTCCTAGGAGGGTTGTGTTGCAATTGGGGCTTGAGTCTGAGAATGATTCTTTCCATGTCCAGCAAGCTCTGAAGGGATGTTTTCAGAAACCTTCTCAAGCTTCTAAAGTATCTTTGGAGTATGTTTCTCCTCGGAAGAGTGGAAGAAGAATTGTTCCTCCTAAACATTTAGATTTATAGCTTTGCTTGGATTCATTTTCCTCCATTTATGCTATCTCTTTTTGCTCACTCTTCTTGTGTTATATTCTGTTCTGGTATGTATTTTGTTTTTTATTCTTTCGTTCTCTGCCCTGTTTGTTCTCCTTTTGTTTGTGCTTTTGTTTCTGTTTCATGGAAAGGAAGGAGATGTTGTAGTAGTTTTCCTGAAACATGTATTTCACTTTATGTACTATTCTGTTCTACACAGCTGATGATGTCATTGTAATAGTAATGGAATGTTATAGTTTGAACTAAAAGAAACAACAGATCAGTTGTTCCCTGGAAGCTGTGGAGATGGACAGTCATTAAACTAATCGTTCTCACACTTACAAGCCTCGGTGTGATTACTACAAATTCCCCATGAAAAGGTGAGTTATCACCTCTTTTTCTTCGATTCTGCCAACTCGTGCTTAGAGGTATTCCCACCACAGTTACCTTGACAGAAAGGCACATGGTGGGACTCCCTCTGACAACCGCTTCTGCCTCTGATGTTGTTGAATTTGCAAAAAGATTCTGGCGGAGGCAGTGGGACTGCAGCAGTCTTCCCTCCAGTGACCAGCCAACATCTATATCGAGCAGGAGGACCGCCAAGGTGGCGGGGGAGAAGACTACTGAAGAAGCAATGACAGGACCAGTTCCATTGTTTCAAGGTGAGAGAAGGAGGAGTACTCTCCTTCCGGACAGGAGCTTGTTTCAAGGTAAGAGCGGCCAAGATGTTTTTAAGACGGGTTGCCTCCTCTAGGTATTTATTAATTTTGGATGGGGATGATTTCTACGTCGGTATGTTGAGTCTTTTGGGACCTGTGTTTATTTTGTTTGGTGGGGACGTTTTTACATATATATACTTGCCATAACTTAAGATGAATGATATGCACATAAACATATGGCCTTTAAGATAGGTTCATACTGCATTTTATTGTTTGCTTTTTGACTAAGTTACGTATCCATAGACTATTAGTTTTTCTGTTTGTAAAAATAGTAATTGTCAATATCATTAATGTCTATTACATACATATACTTGTGGTCATCAGAGAGTTTCAGTACCTATGATGTAACACACTGTTTTCCAGGATTTTGCGTTCAATGACATCTTGATATACCAATCAATGAACGTAAAGATTCAAATTTATACTTGTTGCAGCCAGACTTTACGCAGGAGTTGTTGAGTTGGTCTGAAGTGCAATATATTTAGTTATTTTTTTTGTTGTGCGCACAGGTAGTTTTGCTCTCTTGTTTGGTTTCTCTAGATACAGAGCACTTCATCTGTTATTCCGGTCCCTTTTTGAGTGTCTCTCTTAGGTAGCTATTTTCATTGTATCTTGGTGATATATACTCTTCTGGTTTGTGGTCTTACTCCTTCACTTGCATTATGGCTTTAAGATTCATGTGGCCTTCTGTCCTTGCTTCCTCTTTTCTTGTTATCATTGGATAAATAGACAACAGTTGCTGTGGCCATATTGACAATAATATGGGCTTACTTGTTTATTTCTAGCCCTGTAGAAGTCAGTGGATATTTCCACGGACGAAACACGTGTTGGCTAGGAGTTGCTTTTTGTTGGAATGGCCATTGGCTATGTGTTATTATGCTGATGGCCTGAAGTCACGACCTGTGAGCAAAGCTTGAAATAAACAAAGATCTAAGAAGACTTCTATGAAGAAGAATTGAGTGCACTTTTCAATTTACTATGAACTTTTTTATCTCTGGATATTGATTATTGATCTTACTATATGAGTGGACTGTTGTTCACATAGCTGGCAGCGCAGGGTGGTCGTTACCTAATATCCTTGTAGCATCTTTAACTTGGTTTTCTGATTCTCTCACAACATAGCGCATACCATACCCATCCACCCGTCCTTTTGTATTCATATATTTAGGAGTGTCTGACATAGATTATGTGCATCAAGGTGTCTGTCCCAGACATTTCCTTATGAACATAAAAGGTGAGAGGATATCAATTCAGACTACACTATTTTAGCTATATGTCTGCATTTGTTCTTATTTGACCTTGACATGGTGATACCTAGACACTTGACCTGGACTGATGCAGCATCAGGTTTTATATCTTTTTCATTAGTCGAATTACCTGACATTTTCATAGTTCTTAGAAAGATAAGGTCAGCTGACATCAGCATCAAATGGGAGACATGAAAATGATTCTGCATAAATTGAGAAAGATGGTTACCTCCATTGCCTAAAGATGGCGCTGTCCGTTGTCTAAAATGACAACCTCTATTGTCTAAAGATGGCAATGCACCCATTGACTAAAATGGCAACATGCATTGTCTAAAAATGGAAATGGGACCTACTCAAAATGGAGTCGGACGAGTCAGACCTTAGTGGCTTTACATCAGCCCTTTCTATTCTTGTTTGAGCAATAGAATAATAAAGCCATTATTGGCAGATTGGAACTTCAGACAAGCTAGGTGTGATTTGCTGGACTTAAAGATACTGCCTGATGTTAAATCCTGTTATCATGTTGCTTGTTTCTTAAACAGTGCAGTCAGATAGAGGAACTTGGTAATTTTGGACTGATGTACTGGATTTAAGTATTTTCTATGCACTTTATTGTACAATGTATGAAGTTTGGGATGTCCCTAATATGGTCTACTTTGCGACTTGTAAGTATTTTTATGAACTTGTGTTTTATTGATGCTGAATTGTTTTTATTGTCTTTCATGGTTTACATGTTGCAAATCAAACAAAGTATACTTGACTAAGCATAAAGTGAATGTATGTGCTGTAAAGCACAACGTGTAAAATGCTGGTCCCTGATTTGTATTTAATATACATAACTTAGTGGGTCACTGCTTTCTTCATAGAGATTCTTGTGTTACCTGCAGGTCATAAGTTACAATCCTTCTAATACAGTGCAGTCAGTTATGATCTTGCCTCAAGAAGGTGAATGGAAACTGCAGGAACCTTGCTTTTCTCAACCTTTCATTATTATAAGAATGCTCAAAGGGTGAGCAGTGATAAAGATTTTAATAGTAAATGCAATCCCATCACCACATTCTGTAGAGTCCCTCAAATATTTTACACAATTATTTTGTGTTTCTCAAGAAGAGCGCATCATATAAAGATACCACTGAAGAACAAATGTTAATTGTCACTCAACTCAATGGTACTCATTACTGACTGCTGAAGGATGAGCAGCCGAATGGACCTGCCAGGATTTGAATATGTGGCAATGAGGTCTAACATGTTTCAGGAAACAAAGCATTAAACTAAAGAGTCACCAGACTGGGCACAATCTGGATGTGATTCATTGCCTCAGGATAATATCTGTGAGATGTAAAGTGCTCAGATACCTGCCATTCGGGGTGAATAGTGCTATAAAATGAATTAGGTGTAGAAAATAAAATTAGTAGAGTTATATAGATGTTTTGCAGTTTAATCACTGACACAGACAGATAAATTTGGCATTCTTACCCCCTTGTGGGCTTCGGACGGCCCCCGGCCATCCGACGTCACGTTGGGCGTGTGCGGAGAACAGTCGGGTGCTGTCCTAACTCCGCCCACTCAATAAAAAGCCCACACAGCGTGAAAATTCTCACAGCGTGGAAAGGGTTAAAGTGCATGGTATATCTCATACATTCCAAGTTTACAAATGTCAAAAACCTGACCCCACATGATAGTGTCTCTTAACAATTTGTTAAGTTACAACAAGCTGAGTGTCTAGAGGACTATGTATGTACCCCATTTCCCGTTCGCAAATGGGCCGATTCTCAGAATCGGCCCATTTGCGAATGGGAAAACCCCTTTTGGGATGTATCACCCCAAAAGACCCATGCAAAATAGAGAATCGCAAAATTTGCAATTCCCTATTTTGCAAATGCATTTAAGGAATCGCAAATTGCGGTTTCTTAAATGCGATGTAGAAAGCACCCAAGTTGTGCGATTTCTCCTTAAGAAATCGCAAATTACCATCAACTTCAAGTTGGTGGTAATTTGTGATTTCTGCAAATTGCGAATGTCTTCCCATTTATTCCTATGGGCCTCTAGGCCCGTAGGAATGAATGGGAAACCATTCTTTAATTGTGATTCGCCAAGGAATCGCAAAATATTTGCACATTTTTAATTATATCCCAGTTTGCGATTCTTAAATAGCAATTCTCTAAAAATCGCTATTTGAGAATCGCAATAACAGTATTTGATACATATGCCCCTATGTTTCTCTCAATGGCACGGACATCAAAATGTTCATCTCCAGCTAACTCCTATCCTGAATGAGTTATCTTGGCTTGGATCCAGCTTGAGTTGAAAATAAGAAACCTCTGTCACCCTATGAAGTGTGCTGCTCTGATTTCAAAGCACTAAAGTATATAAAAACAAAATGGATAGAATGTTTAACTTAATCTCAGCAACTGGTAATGACAGACAAGCAGAGAAAGTGTGGTTGCCCCTCAATGTGTCCCTGTCACAAATTACACCAGGAAAATTTCAGCTTATTACGCAGAGGCCGGTATGGATCCTGGACCTACGTCAATAATAGTTGGATGCATTTCCTATAGTGATTGTTAATGATCAGCTTAAATTTGCAGATCTCATATTTGTGCCAATGTGGCGTGTGTAGAGGATCTGAAAAGCATATTTTAAGTGCAGGAAAACATTTCACATCAGACATAGATGGAAATGGAAGTGAAACAAAAGCAAAGTAAAACACTTTATGGTGCATCAGTAAAAGCTCTTGAAGATGCAATTGAAGTGTAGTAGAAGGGCTTGAGGAAACTAAATATGTTACTAAAAGTCTTGCATTTCGTAAGTTTGAATAGTTGCATAACAGGTAATGGGTGGTCATGTAACATGTTGCTGCTACCTGGAAAATGTAGAAAGACTCCATCAAATAGAATAGAGTTGTGTTGCTTGAATGGCCAATTTCATCACTTTTAGGGCTGGTTAGTATTGTTCCAAATAATCTCCGGCAATCTTCATTGCCTCCATTCGCAGTCCTCCTTGTTTCAGTCCTTACCTTCTGAGGCGAGTCCACCTCCTGTGGAAATTTCAACACGTCTTTGCATCTACGATCTGAGTTATTTGAGTGTCCGAGTGATATGACAAAAGAAAATACCCCCACTCCTTTTGTTTATACCAAGTCCAACTGGTTTGAGGTGCATTAAGGTAGGGATTTGGACTGAGAAGAGGTATACGAATCATGTTAATGTAAATGAATGGTTAGTTGCTGGGACATTAGTTCCTTATCTATTCCTACTAGTTATAGAACTCACCTTTTGAGGATATAAGAAGCTATATATTCTTGCACAGACAGCAGGTGATGCTGAGAATACATTGATTCATATCAACAACTATTTCATTGCTGACATCATTACAATAGAAGCAAAATTACATTGAACAGAATTAATCAAATCTAACCTCTATTGCTTTACAAAAGTAGAATATGATGACCATGAAGTGGCCCTACATATTTCCTGTATAGAGCCCCCTTCAGATTACACCCACAAGGTGAAAATGCTCCAGTGGACTGTCCCTTTTTTGTTAGAGGGAAGCGGTTCTTCCATTGATTTATAGGACATCTACTGAATGTTTCAGTTGTCACCTTCATCCTTGTATTCACTGATCCATAAGAAATAAACTGTGAATTGGGAGACCTGAACTCTTTAGTATGGTTAAAGTAAATTGACATAAATCTGCTAAGATTTAGTTTGGACGAGATCTGTGAGTTACTCTCCAATTGGACAACTGAGAGTATGACCTCTTGTGACAAGTAGAAAGGCAAATGGATCTTCAGAACATATTTAGGATCCAGTTTAAAGACAACCCTGTCTGGAAAAAAAAACGAAGTATGTGTAAGATATTACTAAACCCAGCTCACCTAACCTCGTTGCCGAAGTAATCTCCAACACAAAAGTAATTTTAGAGGACAAACATGTCAATTCTACTAATTTCAAAAGTTTACATGGCTGTTGCTGTAAACCCCTAAGCACTATTAATAAATCCCAGGTAAAAAGACAGTTTTATTCCTGAGAAGCCTTCACTTAGTTTGATGGTTTTTATGGCCACCCATTGAGGTGATAAGATGGATCAAGTGGACCCCTTCCAGAACCCGCCCCATAAGAATTCAAGCATCTTTAAAGGAGTCACGGTCAACGCATTGATTCCTACACAATTTCTGAAATTAAACACAATTCTTTTTTTTTATAAAGCTAGATTTCAGTGTTTCCTGAAGCCTGCTTTTCCAGTACAACTTGTGAAGAGCAACCTATTTGCTCCGAGTTACCCTCAAATGTTCCAGGCCACCACACGAGGTGTTTAGACCTTAATCAATGACAGACAAGGCACTGGACAGGTGGAGAGTGATAGAACTGATGAGAAAACTACCCTCAGGAGAGGTTCATGAACAGGAAGAACCAGGGGCATTGTGACGAAAAGGGTGCTACTAGTGTTACCCAGATCCTCTCCCATTGCCTCTTCTGAAGCCCCTTCAGGAGGATGGAATCAGTGGGAAGATGTACAGGAGACTTTGATGCCAATGTATCACTAAGATATCTACTGCACTGGTCTGGGGGGAAAAGTACTGTTTTGTACAAAATATAGGTAGCATTGCATTGTGGGATGATGATAGCAGATCAATCCAGGGTGTGCCAAATTGGAAACTGATTCATTTGAATTACCAGGTTGCTAGATGGCGCATTACCAATGATGGTAGATTCCAGCTGTGACTGTCTGCCCAGAAATTCAACTGCCTCTAAATATAGACTGCCGTAAATACCCGCAAGTGTATTTCTGCCCATGCAACATCTGACTTGCCATGAGATGGAGTTATTTCCTCTTTGTGGCCCCGGAAGGGTGCGCTAACATCTCATTACCTTGTTGTCCATTCTGATAATGATATTCTTTCCTTCCAACTGAAGGGTGAATGATCAAAGTGCATTCTACACTGCTGTGAACTGCCTCCAGTTGGATGAGTGAATATCCTTCTCCTGTGTCCAGGCAACCTTTCTTTCCTGATCAAAGTTGTGCCCTAGCCGCATAGACAAGCATCTGTAGTTAGTTTTACTGGTGCAGGATAACGTAGTGGAACACACAAAAACAAAGGTACCCTTAGTTTTAGTTATATGGTCTGGGAGAAAAGGGCGAAACAGTAGTATACATATACATACATCTCCCACTCGACCAACACTAATTATATTCCGGACACAATGAGCTCTATTGGGCTATCCCTTAATTATAGAGTATCAGAGAAAATCTTACAAAGATACATTCATTTCTTTTTTATTTATTATTTCCTCCTGTCTATTTTTTAAATCTTATTTTTTCAATTGCATTTTTTGGATGGTAAAATCACCATAAATTTGTCTGTGTCCATATTTACAAAACAACTCAAAAGTGATGAAACATTGTTATACTTCTATTGAATATACAAAGTTGACATGATTAGTGCAATAAATACATACAAAACAACAATTTTAAATATATTCCCATTCCATAATCACATTTATACTAACATCACATACAGTCATTGCAAAACCAAACATACTCATACACACATCACATCAAATTCATTATTTTCCAGCTTAAAAATGGCTTGCAACTGAAAACTCATGGTGAATATTCTTCATTAATGTCCATGGTTATGCTGCCAGCTGGAAAAAATCAGGCTGATGCACGTTTCAGTGAATACATTTAGTGCAGCGGAGGTTGGGTGGGGGATCTAGAAGTAAAAAAGGGATGCAAATGATTCATGATGCCCTGAAACTGTTTCTTTTAGGGGAGAATAGTTGGTTTCTACTGCTCTACATTTAGTAGTCCAATAAGAGTAGGAAAGATTTCCATGCCGAAAGTACCACACTGTGCATCAAGAGGGATTTATAGAAAAAAAGAAGAGAAATTGGAAAAAGGAATTAAATCTCTGCTATTGAAGAGGCCTTATTTCTTCATATACCATCTTTATTTAAAGGATTTGTGAACCAATGTGTTTGATACCTTATAACCCACATGTCTTATTACTACTTTTGTGACGATATATAAGCTGGTGAGACTAACCATTTAGTCTTTGTCTGACTGTGTTCCTTTTCACACTGACACGCCCATATATCTATCTTTTGTTTCCAATTAGTCATTGACTGTCTATTGGTTGTTAGTGCTCCAACTGTTGTGGTTACTGTAACAGCATAACAGACAGCAAAAGGGTGATATTACCCCTATATTTTTTTGGCTAGAATGTAGAAAGACATCTTATGTTTCTCCTTATTATTTTACCTTCTATTCACTTTGTTATCCTTTATCTGATTGGGCGTCTCATTTGTGGATAGGTCAAATATCACGGTTATGCAGGGTCCATTGTTATTATTTAACAGTGGTTATTTCACTATCAAGGAAAAAGGAGTTTTAATTAAAAAGGAGGAAAATAGAAACAACATGTAGGATTATTCAAATTGGAACATTTATCCTCACTCCTAATCTATCTTTGGAATGCTAATTATTTTTTCAGTGCTGTACGAGAATATATTTAAGATGCTGTTATTCTATTTTTAAATGCTCGCAAGTTTGCTAAAATGAGTGACCCGTTCTCAGGACTACTTATATTGGTGTTGGCAAGCGCTTAGTCAGGAACTCATTCAAGAGAGCAAGATTTTACAATCGAGAAGCTTTGCTGACAGGATCTGAGCGTAAGAAAAATGAAAAATTACTGTGTGTTATCAACCACTCCCCTTTGAATTTTAAGATTAAAAAGATAATCGACAAGAACTGGAACATCCTTAATGCCAGTGAAGATCAGGAAGCATTAGAAAGATCTATACTAGCGTATCGTAGGAATGCCAATTTAAAAGATAAATTGGTTCACTCCAGGGACCCAACAGAAAAGTCTATTCCAGACAGGTCAATCACAGGCCTCCCTGCAATACAAGGCAACCACAGATGTGGTACCTGCGTGGCTTGTGAAACAGCTATAGTCACCAAACAGTGGACCTACAAAGGATGCACAGGCAAACTACTAGATCACACCAACTGTAGGAGTCAGAATGTGATCTACCTCATTCTGTGTCCCTGCAATCAGGGATACATTGGGGAAACAGGAAGAGAGTTCCTCTTAGGCTTGAGCACAGATCAGCCATCAAAACAAAGAAACTGACATCACCCTTAGTGCAGCATTGTATGGAGAAAGCACATACAGAGAAAGATCTACGCTGGCTTATCCTAGAGAATTTTGAAACAAAAACAGGGAAAAGCAAGACAGATACATGCAAAATGAGAGAGAAAAACTGGATTTTTACCCTTAACTCTGTCAAGGAAGGTTTGAACGAAGAGATAATATGGAAAATCAGTTAAATATCCACCTTTATGAAGATATAGATGGATTATTTATAAACCTATCAGTTAGTTTACAGCTTTCAAAGAACATGTAATATATATTTGAGACATCAAACGTTATTGTCCACCATGCTTAGATCACAGCACCATCTACAAGACAGTATAAGTACAAGATGCCCCCCAGCACGAGGTTTTCGTTTTATGATGAAAGCTCTCTGAGCAAGCCTAACAAGGAGGGGTTAGTCTTTTTAGTTTATTTTTGACAATTTAATGACATGGGGTTATAGTGAGCATACATATACAAATACAGCCCATAGATAATGCATAAGGTCGTACTTGGTATTTTCACCGCTACCATCTAAGAGAGGATTCAAACAGCCACACTAAGATGGCAGCATTGTTCTCGATAGATAGCACCCCAGACTGCTTAGTAGGAAGATAGGGAAAGCTAACAGGTCCCAGAGTAAGAAAACGTTGTATTTCGTTACATAAGTAGTAATAAGACATGTGGGTTATAAGGTATCAAACACATTAGTTCACAAATCCTTTAAATAAAGTTGGTATATGAAGAAATATGGCCTCTTCAATAGCAGAGATTTCATTCTTTTTTCCAATTTCTCTTCTTCTTTTTTTCTATAAATCCCTCCTGATGCACGGTGTGGTACTTTCGTCATGGAAATCTTTCCTACTCTTATTGGACTACTAAGTGTAGAGCAGTAGAAACCAACTATTCTCCCCTAAAAGAAACCGTTTCAGAGCATCGTGAAGGATTTGCATCCCTTTTTATTTCTAGATCCACCCCCCTAACCTCCGCTGCACTAAATGCAAGAGAGCAAGCAGTCCTGAAGAAGGTGGAATGAATCATATGTATCCACTTAAACGTGCGTCGGCCTGATTTTTTCCAGCTGGCGGCATAAGCATGCACAATAATGAAGAATTTTCACCATGAGTTTTCAGTTGCAAGCCATTTTTAAGCTGGAAAAAAATTAATGTGATGTGATGTGTGTATGAGTATGTTTGGTATACAATGACTGTATGTGAGGTTAGTACAAATGTGATTATGGTATGGGGAAATATTTAAAATTGTTGTTTTGTATGTATTAATTGCACCAACCATGTCAAATGTGTATATCCAATAGAAGTATAGAATGTTTCATCACTTTTGAGTGGTTTGGTACATATGAACACAGAGAAATTTATGGTGTTTTTACCATCCAAAAAATGCAATTAAAAAAATAAGATTGAAAAAATAGACAGGAGAAAATAATAAATAAAAAAGAAATATATGTATCTTTGTAAGATTTTCTCTGATACTCGATAATCAAGGAAAGCCCAATAGAGCTTGTTGTGGAAGGAATATAATTAGTGTTGGTCGAGTGGGAGGTGTATGTATATATATACTAACATAGTGGAACACCCTTTTAGAGATTTTCTTCCACTAATTGCCAATTCAATCCCAGCTCTACCTAGCATGTTAATGGGATCAGGTGTTCGATATGCTTCGAGCTTAGGAACCAATGTAACAGCATATGATTGATCAAGGTTTAGGTGATAACACGGCCATGGAACAACTGATGATGATGTTGTCAACCCTTGTACCCTCAACCAAAGTCTGATTGTACTTGTGAGGTGGCTGAGAAGGTGTTTCAGGGTGTGCCTGATTGTCACAATTCTGAATTGAGAAAGGAATATCCTTCGAGGATGGGTACTGAACTGGACTCCAATGAATAATTTTTGTTGTGTTGGTATATTTTGGACTTGGCCCTTTTTGACTAAAGTTCCCTAAACCTTTTTGCTTTCCCCCTAGACCTTTCTTGTGACATGGTGTTGCCAACTTAGATGTTTTGGACACTTTGCCACTGCTGATCAGTGTCAAAGTGCAGGTGCTCCCTGTGTAAAGTGTAATGGTAATTAGTTTTCCATGATTGGTATGTGTGCCTTACAAGTAAAGTCCCTAGTAAAGTGCACTATGTGTGCCAGGGCTAGTAATGCAAATGCTACTAATGGGCCTGCAGCACTAATTGTGCCACCCACACAAGTAGCCTTAAAGAGAGAACTCAGGCCTGCCAATGCAGTGCTTGCATGCAGTTTGTTAAACTGCCATGTTGTCCTAACAAGTGCACCCACTTGCCGGGCCTTACCCTTCCCTTGCTATGCACATCCGACACCCGTATGGTAGGTCCAAGGTACCCCCTGGGCAGGGTGCAGTGTATGTGAAAGGTGGGACAAGTACTGAGGTGTGTACCATGTCCTGACAGTGAAATACTCTCCATTTCGTTTTTCACTGTTTGAAAGGCCATCTTGCCCATAGGCCAGAATAGGGAGGCTGTGTAATATGTTCCCAGCCTATCTTCCCATAGGCTTAAGATGGAGAGGTGACGTTTAGTGTGCCTGAACTCACAATTTAATAACAAATCTTTTTGTGAAGGTGTTTTTTACTTTGTGTGTTTAGAAGCCACTCTTTTAGAAGTGGCTGGGTTTTTGTGCTCTAACATTTCTGTGTGTCTCTGCCTGGTTGTGGATTGACTGTCTGGATTTGAATGTGCTAGGCTCTTGGGAATGTCTTGACCCAGGGGAGGAGGTGAGACAGCAGCAGGCTGACCTGCATCTGCAGTGTAGGGGGAGGAGTAGCCCTGGAGGTGAAGAGGCCTGGGTTGCTGCCATAAAACAATGGCTCCATCTCCTGCTGAGTGATTAAGGATGCAGACCCCCACTATCAAAGGAAGAAGGTGTCACTGGCAGGGAGATACCCAGAACTTGTTCGGACAGGGGTCAGTGCCCCCCTGAACACAAAGACTTCAAGGACATTTAGGGGTATAACTATGAGAGCTGAAACCCCTGAACGTTGGGATGGAATGGAATGGAACTGATCAAGACTGAAAACGATTGAAACTACTTCGTGCTCAAGAGGAACCTCTGCCAAGGAAGAAACAGCTGAATAGACTAAAAGGAAAGGACTGACCCTTGCTGTGTGTTCCTGGGGCTGGCCTGCAGTTTGCTGATTTATCCAAGGAGAGGCTAAAGGGACGTTGATGTGTGCTGTGTCCCCCTGCTTGAAATGACTTTGCTGCGTCCTAAAGTAACTTATCCCCAAGGGCCAGAGGAGAGCTGGCTCCCTGTTGTGGAAACTCAGGAACACAAAAGTTTCCAGGTGTGTCTCAGCGACGCTGTGTGCATGTGCTTTGTGCAGCCTGAGACCTTCGTGAGGATTGCCCTGTGATCGTGGACACCGGGAGTCCAAGTGAGTCTCAGCGACGCTGGGTGCATGTGCTTCGTGCAGCCTGAGACCTTCGTGAGGATTGCCCTGTTATCGTGCACACCCGGAGTACAAGTGAGTCTCAGCGACGCTGTGTGTGTGTGCTTTGTGCAGCATGAGACCTTTGTGAGGATTGCCCTGTGACCGTGTGCACCCGGAACTCAAGTGAGTCTCAGCAACGCTGGGCGCGTGTGCTTCGTGCAGCCTGAGACATTCGTGAGGAATACCCTGTGATCGTGCACACTCGAAGCTCAAGTGAGTCTCAGCGACACTGTGTGCGTGTGCCCTGTTGTAGCCTGAGATCTTTGTTATTGGCATCGGCCCGGACTGGCATTCCCAGAGGAGCTGTGCTGCCGGTCCGAGCCTACCGTTGCCAGAGCGGGACCTCTAACCAACCCCGTCGGGGGAGGGCCCGAGTTCAACTGCCTTGAATCAACAAAGTCGCATTGGAGCCCCAAGTCGCGAGAAGAGGAGAGAGTACTTGCCGAGGAGTGACAGTACCGAGGCCGGAGTGTGGAACTGCACTTTGGTTTACACCATACCTGTGTTGGGGGCATATGTTGGGGTAAGCTGACCGCGAGTCAATACGAGTGGCAGAGAGACCGTCAAAAGCACCGTGATAGGTGCCGGAGTGCATTATTTTTGCATTACGAACTGCCTGTTTGTTGCATTACGCATTGCATTATTTCGACATAACGAACTGCCTGATTGTTGCATTACGCATTGCATTATTTTTGCATTACAAACTGCCTGATTGTTGCATTACGCATTGCATTATTTCTGCATTACGAACTGCCGGATTGTTGCATTACGCATTGCATTATTTTTGAATTACGAACTGCCTGATTGTTGTAGTACGCATTGCATTATTTTAGCATAACAAAGTACCTGATTGTTACATTACGCATTGCATTATTTTGGCATTATGAACTGCTTGATTGTTGCATAATGAACTGCATTATTTTTACATTGTGAAGTGCCTGATTCTTGCATTACGAACTGCATAGCATTGCATTAGGACTGCATTTGATAATCTGGAATTGCTCATTAATACCGCCAGAACCTACAAGGGCTGGCTGGCCTAATAACCGGCCAGGAGGAATATTACAAATACGCATATGTTGGATTCATATCACGTGGTCTCATTGGATATCTTTTTATATAAACATATACTTGTTTTTTATGAAACTCGTGTGGAGTCCATTTGTTGTGTCATCATTGGGTTACTGAGAGCGTGGTTGCAAATACTTTACACATTTGGCTTTGAGATAAGTCTGGCTGCTTGTGCCAAGCTACCGAGGGGGTGAGCAGGGGCTATATGAGAAGGTGCTCTTCCTTTCCCTGACTTAGAAGCAAGGGTCCCTATTTGGCCTAGGGTACCTACCTCAGCCAACTAGAGACCCCCAGTTCTAACAGTATAGATGGGGCTTCTGGAGGCTAATGATGCACCCAGTTCTTGGAGCATCTTTGTCATGAACTACACATCTTTGATTACCTTTAAAAGAGAAGGGGCAGACAACAACCAGTCATCTAGGTATGGGAAAATAGTGACACCTCTCAACTCTAGGTATGCAGCAACAGGGGCTTATACCTTCAAATCACCATCAGTGAGATAGCTGTGGTGTTCTGAATCTGTAATCTGTATCCAGGTTATGATGCAAAGATCTAGAATGTAGGGTGGTTGCTATGATGGTATGTATTGCGATTCCATGTCAGTTGCTTGCTTACCCGGTTGTGGATGGGGGTCTCTGCAGGTACCTTTCTCAATAAAGTGAATCATCTTTACCAGGACTTGGTATGCCCACTTCTTTGAATGCCACATTTGGCAACAAGAGATGGGATTCACTATCTGTCACCTCTTTTAATCAATTGGATACTGTGCAGACTTCAAGCTGGATTTGCAGCGCAGACATCAACACTGCAGATTGAACTCTCAGTTGACACCTTTTCCAAGATTCCATGTCAGCTCCTTGCTTACCTGGTTGTGGATAGGGTCTCTGCAGGTACCTTTCTCAATAAAGTAAATCATCTTTACCAGGACCTGGTGCACCCACTTCTGCTGAGACTCACTTCTTTGAATCCTACAGTTGCCAATCTGTAGGGAAGAGCTTGAAATTAAAAATGTTGGCCCCTTAATAAAAGCTTAGAACATTTTGGGTTTCCTGATGGATCAGATCATGAAAGTAGGTGCCTTGTAAATCCAGTGTCACTAAATGTGAAGTGAATAGTGGGATGATCGTCTGAATTGAAATAAATCTGAAAGTATCAAAAAGGACATATTTGTTCAGTGGCTTTAATTGTAAAACAGATTGTAGTCTAGCATCTGCATTTGGCACAAAGAAAAGTATTGAGTAAAATACTTCTCTCCCCTGATGAACTGGAACCACTGCTTTCTTGTCCACCAGGGCCTGACTCCCAGGACCATGGCTTGTCTTCTTGATTGCTCTTTTGATGATGGAGTCAGACTGAATAGATCCAGTGGAAGATTCTGAGAGAAGGGAATTTAATAACTGCCCTTGATGATGTCAAGGAGACATCAATCTGTTTTACTCTTTTCCTTACTCGAGGAGAGCACAGGCACTGGACACTGCTTTGGTGGGAAAGAAGCGCAGAACACAAGCCAGCTTGGAGGCCGTCAAAGCGACATCAATGCTTTTGTCCGTAATGGGACACCGCCCTTTCTGTCTGCGCCAAGAAAGACAAGTAAATGAGTAAATGAGTAAAGGATGCTGGTGGCTTGAGTCCTTCCTTGTTCCCCGAACTTGACCCGAACTTGTCCCTTATCTCGCTCATCGCTGCATTGACTGCCTGGATGCACGCGCTCACACCTTCAATTCTCTTGAATACAAGAATAATTTTTCGCGTTTATAAAGCAATTATTATTTAAACCCTGCTGGTTGAACTGTGGCACTCACCTGCTTGGAGTCGAACGCTGAAACCTCGAGGATCTTGGTCTCGAATGCTTCGATGAACTGATCATCTGCCTCTGCTTCCATCAACCTGCCTGACACCACCCCCATCTAGTGGAGAGAACTGGAATATTTTTTTTATGGAATTACACAATATTGCCCTGGATGTTATTTTTGGGTCTGTGAATAATCCGGTCACAGGATTGAATGGACAAAGAGCGTGAATTCCCCCCCTGGGATGCTTGTTTGTTTGTATCTGGAGGCACCTCTGAGGCCAAATATATCGTTGCTACACTTGAAATTAAGGCGAGGCGAGGTGAGGTGAGCCTGAGGAGTGTTTTCACTACAGCTGCTGGAACTTATTCCAGGACTTACCTTGAGCTGGAGCTGGAGCTGGAGGCGCCCGACTGGTCCCTGGTGCATTCGTTCTACGAAGCGTGAGTTGAGACGCCGGGAAGACGACGGCTGTGACAGGGAGAGAGATACCTTACCCATAGAGTGAGTCGGTGCACGTTTTATTTTGGCAAAAGCTGAGCAGTGCTTTACCTGGTGTGACTCCTCTCTTCAGATACGAACTTGTTTAAGCCTGTGGTATCCTGCGAGACACGCCTTAGTGTCCCGCAGGAAGTTAGCCTTGCTAAAACTTCCTGCGCTGTAAGTACAGCTGACCTGACCTGCTGGTGTGCGGTGTCCTTTGAAGCTTGCCTGGGTCCCCCTCGCCGCCGCAGCATCCTAGGGTGCGGCCGCAGTGGAGGGGTAGAAACTACACTACCCAGGATCTTCGGCTTGAGGAAAGCCGCCTGGGGGCACGTCCACAACGCGATTGGTGGCGCTCATAACGCCGCGAACATCCCGGTGGAGCGGGGAGCCTTGTTAAAACTTTGGGGGCATAGCGCTGTAAAGTACAGCTGACCTGTTGGTGCCTGGTGTCCTTTGAAGCTTACCTGGGTCCCCCTCGCCGCCGCAGCATCCTCGAGTGCGGCTGCAGTGGAGGGGCAGAAACTACACTACCCAGGATCCTCGGCTTGAGGGAGTACGCGGGAGCACCGGGAGAAGCCTGGGACAAGGGTGGGTTCATCCGTGCCAATCAGTGACTGAAGAGGCTGGGCTGGATCACCCCCCCTTGTGTCTACGATAAAGGTATTCGAGAAAAGAGACACAAACTGTGAACTGTATGGACATTCTTCCCCCAGGGAGTGGATTGCTCCTTCCAAACACCAATAATAGCCTGTTGGTAAGGACTACTGAATACACTGAGTTCGGGGGAAGCCACCTATTCACACACACGGTAGGGATAAAAAGTAGGCCATCTGACCAATTGTGCGAACAACCAGGGCAGTAGGGAGCTCATGGTGCTATAGTTCCTTTTAAACTGACTTTGTTGAAACTTTGGGTATGTCTAACAAAACTAAAACACGATCTGCCATAAGTAAAACCCAGTCATCTCGGTCTGATAATCCCCCAGGTGCGGCACTAAATGGGGTGTTACAACCCACTGCAATTGATTTGATGCTGCAAAAAGTAAACAGGGAGATAGAACGAACCGAGAGAAGCTTGTCCACCCCAAACAAACCGATACAACCCATTGCACCGGAAATTCTTGAAATTTCGGGAAATGAGTCATCGGAAAATTCTACAGATATAATCCCTTGCGCCCAAGTGGTAAACGAAATAGTGATGGAAAATAACAGGAAACCCAAAACAGGGGCTAGCAGGAAGAGCAGAGTTAACAAAAAGAAGCAAAGCAGGGGAATAGGGGGAACAAAAAGCAGGGGGGAGACAGTGATTGAAGAGTTTAGAGGTACAATAGCAGGGCAGCAACTCCCACCAGGTTGGTTGGAAGAAGTGATGGGCGATTTACAAAAACGTATGGAAACATTTATAGTGAACCAACTAAAACCAATTATAAGCAGGCTAGACAAAGCAATAAATGAAATAGCAAAGCAGGGGAAAAGTAAGGGAACATCTGACACCAATCAAATAGTAAATCACCCCGCAGTAGGAATCAGGACAGGGGAACATGCACGAGGTAGAAACAACTGTGTGAGTAACGAGGACTGTGGCATAGTGCTACTACATGACACACCCTCGGCAATGGCTCAAGGAGACAGGGGTAACCCAAACCTAGGGGGGGTAACCGTACGCGAAAATACCCCACAGTGCACAATTCCTACACTCCCACAAGAAGGGACTGTAAAAGGTCAGTGCTGTGTAGAGAAACCCCAAACTGGGTGCAGTCCCCCAGATATCCCCACTGACTATGTACCAACATGCATCAATTTACCACCTGAAGCTGCCGCTTATGTGGTGGTTTTTACGGGAGTACCTGGTCTTAGGGCAGGGGAGAGAGAGTCACATGCAGAGTTAAAAATGAAAATAATTAAGTGGCTAAATATACACAGGCCCCTGAGAGGAGGAGAATGTGGGGAGATCCTGTTAGTAAGAAGAACAAACTGGGTAGGCAGCAGGAGGAAAGATGCTGCAGGAGACTGCATCGTGGCAAACTTTAGGGACACGGAGATAGTAAAATATATACTAGGAGGCTACAATAGAAATCACACTAGCACAATATGCCCCCTACCACTAAGATACTTTTACCCCAGGAGATGTGCCCCAAATTCCCTACACCATGGCCAGGATAGACCAAGAAACATAGCGGCTAGAAATTGGCCAAGAGAGGAGGGACAGAGAGGGCAGGATTACACACAGTGGGCAAACAGATTCAGTCCTTTGCAATCCTTAGAAGAACTAGACTGACTATCCCAATCACCCCAGGAAAGGGCCTCTAAATGGGTTGTAAAGGAGTATGGGGAAGGGAGGGATCTAGATAGCATCCCAGAGAAGGGGACAGTTATCACCCAAACACATACAGGCAAAGGGGGCCAGGGAGGGACCAAGAGTAGGGCAGCAGATCCCATAACATCAACACAGGGTGAAGAAGGGGAGAGCGAACTACCAAGGGAAGGCCTAAAAATACTGTCCTGGAATATTGCTGGTTTGGCGGGGAAATTTGACAATGTGGACTGGATAAGCAATCTCCAGGGGTACCATGTCATAGCCTTGCAGGAGACATGGGCACTAGACCCATCCGCCTACCAACTAGAAGGCTTTAAATGTTTTTCTGTCCCTGCAAGGGGCGGAAGATCGGGCAGAGCGAAGGGTGGGTTAGCCCTGTATGTTAATCTAGAGCTGGAAGGCACATGGTCAGAACCCTCATGGTCGTCACACCTAATCCAGGCAGTCGAATTTCAGGGGCAGGGACTAAGGTTACTGATATTTAACATCTACAACTCAGTCTCAGGGGAAGGAAATGAATCAATAACTCAGGAACTAGAAAATAGGTTAAAGCATGAGACCAAACAACAGAGAAGGGGCGGGGAACCAGCAGTTTTGATCATGGGTGACTTTAACTGCCACCTTTGCCCCAAACTGATTCCCGCAAATGCAGACTGGTCATCCTGTCCGGTAGAAAGTGGGCCTCACTTCGAGCATAACAGGGAGGGAAACAGCCTCATGAAAACTCTGGACACCTTTGCCATGAACCACACTATAGATCTGATAACCCCAGGGAGGGATGGCTTCCTCACTCCAACATTTAAGGGCAGAGGTTGTTATTCAATTATAGATTTTATGTTGATATCCTCTGCCATAAAGGACAGGGTGAAGGAAGTGAGAATAGACTGGAACCCCTTTAGCGACCATAACCCGCTGATAATGGTCCTAGAATACAGCGTTGGACGCAGTAGAACTCAACAGGCCGCCTCTATACTGATTCCAACAGACCAGGGGAGGCGATTAAGATGGGCTAAGATCAATGCAGAGGAGTTTTATAAATCCCTGGTGATAAAAGGCAAACACCAAATTGAAGACTGTCTTGATCCCCTAGTAGAAGGTGGGTGTTTGGTTTCTGCCTTTGAGGTACTAACCACCATGATAGGGGAACTCCTGAAAGCAAAAGGCCCAGTAAAAATTGTAACACAGCCACGCTGGTTTAATCCCGAATGTGCGAGAGCACTTACGGAATTGAAACTAAGTCTCAAAACCTACCCTAGGGACAAACAGGCAGTAGCCCTATGTAGAAAGGTATACAAGACAAAGGTCAAGCAGAGGAAGATTACGCTCCAAGCAGAAGTGTGGGCGGACCTGAGGGAAGCGGGGGAACATAGAGACTTCAGCGAATTTTGGAGGATTATCAATAGGCCCTGCTTCCAAGAGAAAAACTCCCCGGGGATCAGTAACAATATTCTTCCTGACCAGTGGGTGGCACATTTTAAGAGTCTGTACAATCATGAAAGTGATACTGTGACTACAGCGGGATGGGAGGAATGCCGATCGGGCAAGTTCGAATTCTCACTCCAAGAAATTACCCAAGCAATCAGAGGGCTAACTCGCAACAAAGCACCCGGGCCTGATGGGACGCCACCTGACCTTTACCTGAGTAACCCTGATCTCTGGGCTCCCATTATGACGAGGGTCCTAAATGCAGCAATTGTCACGGGTCTGCCACGGTCTTGGTCTACGGCACTGATTGTCCCTATTTTTAAGAAGGGGTGTAGGGACAATCCACAGTGCTACAGACCAATATCGTTGATAGATGTATCGGCCAAACTATTGGGCAGGGCAATTTTGAGTCGCTTGATGTCATGGACAGAAGAACATAACATTATAGCAGACACTCAATACGGCTTTAGGCCAGGCAAGTCTACCAGTGACCAATGCTTGAATTTGTACCTATTAATAACTAAATACACAAAAGCTGGTAAAGGCACACTATTCATGGGTTTCATGGACCTGGCGGCAGCCTTCGATAATGTTAACAGGAGCAAACTTTGGGATCTGATGACCAACCTGGGAATTGAGCATGGACTCATTGACATCTTAAAAGAATTGCACTGGAACACCACTGCCAGGGTCCGCTGCACAACGGGGGGGGGGGGGGTGCACGGATCCCTTCCCCTGCACGAGCGGAGTGAGGCAGGGGTGTATCCTTGCCCCATTTTTGTTCTCTCTCTACATTAACGATTTGGAGAGAAGGTTGGTTGCCTTAAATGTGGATTGTCCCAAAGCTGGAAATCGTCACATACCGGTTCTACTGTATGCTGACGATGCCGTCCTGCTTGCCAGGACGGCCGTGAGCCTACAACAATTGGTCAATGGATTTGTGGAGTTTATGGGCAAATTAGATTTGTCCGTAAATTTGAGCAAATCGTATGTCATGATAGCTGGCAAGAAACCAAGCAGCAAATTTGCTTTTAAAATAGGGTCGCACAAATTGGAAGCAGTGAGCTCTTTTTCTTATCTGGGTCTACTGTTTGACAGGGATACAAAGTTTGATCTGTTAATGGAAGATAGATGCAGAAAGCTGGTATCGGCAGATGGGGCTATTCATAACTTTGCTCGTAGACTGGGGAGGTGGTCGCCGGAACAGGTGATGAATCTGTATGTGGCGGTTAGCACCGCAAAAGCCATTTACGGAGCGGAGGTTTGGGGATTTAGAGATGTAAGGCCCCTGCAACTGGTGGAAGATACATTTTTTAGGAGGATATTGAAGCTACCGCAGGGTACCCCAGCAGGTATAACACACACAGAACTGGGGTTACCTTATATCACCGACTGGGTAAAGGTGAGACCCATTATGCTATGGCTTAGGTTATGGGTGAATCCAGCAGCGGAACTAAGCAGGCAAATAGCTCGGGACTGCTTGCAAATGGACAACCACCTACGTATCCCATGGCTGAGGTACATAAAAGAGACATTGGTTTCAATCGACCACCTATCTCTTTTCAGTGATCCTACCTCCATTACCCCCACATGTAGAAACCAGATTAAGAGAGAGCTACTGGATAAATTTGAAGCACAAAGAGCAAGCACTGACTCCTTAAAGAAATCAGTTATAGCACACCACCGAGTGAGCAATGGAGCAGGAATGGAGCCCTATTTATAACTAATGCATAATCACCAGGACAGATTTTTAATGTGCCGTTTTAGGCTCAACCTGTTACACCACATTTTAGCTTATCCTCCAGGTTTTACAGTAACGGTTGAGCAGAAGGGTGCCTGCGGCTGCGACAATAGGTCTCCGCAGGACACCCTTCATTTTGTACTTCTGTGTTCTTTTTATCAAATCCCCCGTCGCAAATTTCTTGTTCATATCCTAAAGGAGGCTAAAATACGTGAAGCCAAGAGTGCCCTGAATTTCTTACAAATGGCCGTGGACACCCGCACTTTGTGCTCGATTGTAAATTTCTTGAGAGTGTCGGTAAGATTGAGGAATACCCGTGACTGAATAATGATAAATTAATAATGTAATGTGCCCTTTGCAAAGTGCCTTTTTAAAGTTTCGTTTTTAACCTGTTTTTAATGTCCATCGGCTCAGATCTAATGTAAATATACTGTACACTGTATATTGTTTTTGTATTTTGTACTTTTTAAGTTGATTTTTAATCAGCGAAATAAAGATTTACTGAACTGAACTACTGGTGATAGAATAGTCTTAACCTTCCCGCAACTTCCAAATAGTCATTTTGAATGACTGGTCAAGACTTGCCACCAAACGCGTTCCCCTGACCACATGCCCGGCCTTGAAAGGAACTTTGTTCTGGATATTCTGTGCTGGACATTTAGACAGAAACATTTCTTGCCTGACACCAGCTTAAAGTGCTTGAGGACCTTCTCCCCCCCCTGCTTTTTGAATCATTTCATCTAGTTCTGCCTTGAAAAATTTAGAACCATTAAGGATTGTTCTGGATTAATGATCTTTGACTAGAGTCTCCATGATTTCATTCAGAGCAGATGGAGGCCTGCTACTGCTGCCCCTGCCGAAGATGCTGTAGACTGTAGACTATCAAATGTGATATCTGAGAGGAATTGTGACAACTCTCAATATGCTTGAAGGATCCCTAATCTACCTTTTACACCTCTGGAAGCCATTGAGTAATAATTTTGTGGCTTATGCCACATAACTATTAGGTCTGATTGCAAAGTTTGCAGTAGTGTATGATCTTTTAATGGTTGTCAATTCCTCGAAATGCAAAGGATGATGTATCCGTCGTTAATACTAAAATAGTATTGACCTTAGGTGTTTGGGGAAAATGTATCTCAAAGTCCTTGATAATATATCTCTTATTGAAAAAACAAGACACTGATGACTTGTCTGGATCTTTCCACTCTTTTGTTATTGCTCTTTTGATGACACCACACAATGGTAAATCATGTACTGCAATCCATGGTTGAGGTGTGGTGCAGTGGCTAGGGCATCTGCCTCTGCAGGGAGTTAAGGGCTCACGGTTTGATCGCCGGTGGCTGCTCAGCACCATGTGACTATAGGTAATAGCTTACTTAATCTCCCCAGCGCCTTGAGACCCTTAGGGGTTGAGAAGTTTGCGCTTTACAAATATTTAATCCCACGCTATTGAGAGCAACGCTCCTCCTCTTAGGTTTTCTCCTCAAAACCAAGGACTTCTTTGAAGTGTTTAGAAGATCCGGTAACTGAAAGGCTTTGATATATTCCATCTTTGATCATCATCTTGATCCTCCTCCAAATCCTCTCTTTGTCGTTTTGCTCTTGGATCAGCCAAGGCTGTGTCCCTAGCCTCTTTTATTAAGGTCTGCAGTCAGATCTAGAAATCTGAAAGACTTCATTGTCCTCCAATTACTGTGAATCCTCAATTTTGCAGCCTTGCTGCTCTCCTTCATGGCAAAAGTGTTACTGCAATGCTCTTCCTGTTTAAATAGGTTGCTAGATAACAATTCCCACTCTTGGGAGATCTTGCATGCACAAAACCTTGCAGTTTATCCAAATGCCAGAAGCACTTTCAACAAGGCACCGGTAGAGGACCGGAATACCACCCACTCAGTTTCCAGATAACCTGACCAACCAACCGCACAGGGATATGTCTGCAGGCTCCAGCCCAGCACATGAGCAAGGAGAGGGCCAGTAGCCCGTGCCATAATGCTGTTCACCCCATGACTCAGCTTGATAAGAACTGCGTCTACCACGTAAGTAAAAGGCTTTGAATCATGCATGAAATACCACTCATACTGAGCAGAAAATGACATTCCTCTTGATAAGAAAAGAAAACATGGGTACCTAATTAAACAAAACTGTATGGGTTACATTTTCTGTCGCAGGACAGAAAAATGCTGGAGGAGAATTGGGAGGAGCATTTTTTTTGTCATATCAATAGAGATACAAAAGACTCTCAAACAACTCAGATCATGGTCAATTTTCTGTAAGAGACGGAATCCCCACAGAAGATGAGGACTGGGACCAGGAGGAAAAAATGAGGGGGCAATGGTCCAGACAAGCTGATCACCCCACTTACTCGTCAGTGTTCAGCCATTCACTTTTTCTTTACCAATGAGACTCAAAGGGCCGCATAAAGTGAGCACTGGAAGCACTACGGGGCATATCAACAAGGCCCAGAGTTAAAATTATCACCGCTTTAGCGTCCGTTTTCTATTAGCAAGGACACATTAACGCGTGAATCCATGCTTCTTTGCCCATTTCCTTTGCCCCTCGCCTCGCATCGGTAATGAGATGCCCGTCTGAAATACTGTGAAAATCATCGCTAACACAGCTTCTCCGTATTTACAAGGGTATCGCTACCCTGACTAGTGACTTAAAAATTAGCACTAACCAGGTTTTTCACCGGTTTTTTACACCTGCTTTTTTTCCTACTATGCCATATCTATCATGGGAGGTGGATTATTATCCTGAGCCCACATCTCCCTATTTACAATATTTTTCCCTAACACTGTTCTCTATCGCTGGAATTCCAGTGATATTGTCGCTTATTGCCGCTATTGGCTGGATTTCTATCGCCTCGGCGATGCGCCTTGTTAATTGTGCGCTGACCAGGCAATAGAATCCGGCGATAGACGGCGTTAGGATTCTTTACACTAAAAGCGGTCAGCGATAAATATCGCTACCGCTTGTTGATATGCCCCTACGTCAGGGCCCCGTTTCTTTCTCAGTTTTGGGTTGACTTGTGTATTATGAAGTTGATGAAAAGAAGCAGAGTAATTTTATCGCATTTGACAAAGGTAAATATTTGCTTGTTATGAGAACTTTCATAGTGCTTGCTTGTTTCGGGTGAAAAAGTAGCAGCACCGGTTGATGTATCTAAAGTAAAGAACAGAAGCACATAGTAGTGTACAAAAGACATCAGCACTATTGAAACATAAAAGTAGACTATACCAAAAACCAGTAAAAGCAGAACACAACACAACTGCAGTACAATAAAACAAAATCCCATTGAGATAATGCAGTACAAATATACTGCAGCACAAACGAACACATCCCAACCAAAACAAAATGCCACACAACAAATATACAGAACCATTCTTGTCATACATTACACCTCCAGAATCCAGTTTTCATACCGTGGTGATGAAATGTATTTGGAGAAGGCACTGTCTTAACTCATCAAGTTGAACACGAAATAGATCCTATCAAAAATGTTTTGTTATCCTGCCAAAAGACTGTAATCCAGTGGTGAGTGTGCCCAGGTGAATCACAGCTGAAGGGATGGCATTGATGCCAACCTATCCTCCACAAATGAACAAGTGCATAGTCATAATCAAATACAAATGAGATACAAGAGCCGCATGACACTATTAATTATTATTCTGCAGGATGAACACCTTCACTATTGAATTCTGGACCCAGAAATCATGTATTCGTGCAGCTGCAAAAGCTGGCCTGAACACCACTTAACAAAGCCAGATATGCTGCTTTTAAACTAATTTGCTCATTCTCTGTAGCCCTGCCAAGTGCCAAACCGTTCATCTCGCAACTTTGCAGTGATGCATTGAATGTATTAAAATGCTGTTGACTAAAGTGATGTGTAATATTTGACAGGGCCAATTACCAAATATTTTCACCATTGATAATGCTGGTAGCGTCTTTTGTCAGTGTTTCTATAAAGGCTGTTAAGTCAAAATGGTGGACAAGTGCACCATTGAGGGTGAGCTCGTCTCTTTGTATACAGTTCAAGATCATTTTTGGATCATGGGAAAGTGAACAACATATTACTTTTTGTAGAGAGAAATATGTTTAGCTGTAAATGTGTTGCATAGAAATCACTTTGCCTGTGTATCACAAATATTTTCTAAAGACCACGTCTAACATTAATATTAGTACAAGGATGGACCTCATATACCGACTGGAGATATCAAAAAAAAAAATTGAATGGTACTATTTCATGCAGGTGGTGATAGGTTAAGATAGTGCTTGGTGCAAACACTTTTTGCCACTGTTTTGTGAAAGCACATTTCTAGAGGTGGTATTGTGTGTCAAGAATGTGCATATTTCGTTTGAGGCATTTTGTTGTACTGGTAATGCGTTCTGTTGTTTTTGAGTTGCTGTGTTTTTGGGCTGCATTTTTGCAATGCAATGATATTGTGTAGTACTGTGGCACCTTGTGTTGTGCCTGTTATATTTTGATTAGGGTTTTATGTTTCTTTGTTTAGGGTATTGCTATTTTTTGTTAATATTAGATATGTCAAAAAATGATATTACATTTCTAGCCAAAAGGAACATGTCTTTAAAGTTCTAATGACAAGAAACCATTTACTACTGTCTAAGAGAGTACACTAGGACTGCTCCAGCTCTTCAACTATTAAAGCCGAAACAAATGCAATTTCAGTAACCAGTATAGGTGCGATTGGTGTCATAATTCTTCAAATACAGTGTTGACCTGCCAGCCACCCCAATTGATCATGAACATAGTATCAGGTTTTGAGAACACGAAAATGAGACGTGAGTCCTTTGTTACAGCCATTCATCCTGGGAGAACAGAAATACACTGACTGTGGTTGATATATGTAAGAAATTAGGTTTTGGTTGAGGGGACTTTAAGGCCCATTTGAGCAGCAATCACAGTCCTTGTCCAGGTGAACCACCAAAGTCACTAAATAAACCTGTGCTTAACCCTCTGGTAGGTTGGCACAAAGCAGTCAGGCTTCACTTAGAGACAATGTCTCAAGTAGTTTTGCAATGCACAAAGAGTAATAAAGTGAAAACACACCACAAGAAAACCTGAACCAATTTAGAAACTAGAGGAAAATGTAATTAATTAATTGACACCAAAACTTAAATCCAATCAGTAGAAATGGAGATATGATTTTTTAAAGTTTTCAGTGCCTAAATGATCAAAGTGCCAACCACGGGCATCTGGTAGCACAAGACTGGGGCAAAAGTTAACGCCGACTGCAATGGAGAGCAGGTTCAATACATTAGGTGGATTGGGCCCAGTCGTGGCTTACCTTCAGACGTAGAAGACATTTTTAAAAGTTCCTGGGAATGTAGAGTTCAGCATTGTAAGGCAGCAGGTGGTGTCCAAGGAGGATGTGTTGTTGGTGAGCCATTTTTTAGGTACAGATTGCAATAAGCTCTACCAAACAAGAAAATGCTCTACCAGACAAGTTTTTGTGTCCAAGTATTCTACAAGTTCCAGACAGATAAAGAAAATTATTATGAGCAGATGGGACATGTTACAAAGTGAAGAGGATTTTAAAGATCTTTTCAAAGAGAAACCTTTATTTGCGTATAAAAGATCAAAGAACATTAAAGAAATTCTATCCACCACTCCCAAGACTAATGTCACGGAATTCAAATTCACGCAAAGATGTTCCAATTGTGTACATTGCAACAACGTAATTGTAGGGAACATAGTACATCACCCCTCAACGGGGAAACCATTAAATTGCGGCATAATTCCACCTGTGATTCCATAAATGTGATTTACGCCATAAAATGTCCGTGCGGACTTCTCTATATAGGTAAAACAGAAAGAAAGATTAAAACCAGAATCTCTGAGCACAAAAGCACGATCCGAAATACCAACCCTAAGAGTAGTTTAGCAGTACATTGGAATGTATGTAAACACTCCATTTCTCAACTTAAATTTCAAGTGATTGAAAAAATGGCCCCAACCCCTGGCAGAAATTTAACCAAAGCACTTCTGCAAAGGGAGATATTCTGGATCAGAAG
Source organism: Triturus cristatus (assembly GCF_964204655.1). Taxonomy (NCBI): domain Eukaryota; kingdom Metazoa; phylum Chordata; class Amphibia; order Caudata; family Salamandridae; genus Triturus; species Triturus cristatus. The sequence goes on along the minus strand of NC_140589.1, from coordinate 443,724,627 downwards.
GCTAAATACGCAAGATCCCTTCGGGATCAATGATAAAGCTGATTTAGGATGTTTCTTGTAACCCGAGTGTAATAATAAGTCCTTGCCAGATGACGTTGTTGTAAAAGAGATTTACTTGTAATTCATCCAAACCAGCATCAACGGTCTCATCCGCAGCTTCGCTCTTCATTCAATGAATCTCCCTCACTATAACATTCCAATGACATCGTGAGATTCCATTGAATAACATTCTGAAGTAGATTACAACACATCTCCCTTACCATGAAACAAAACAATAAGAAAAGAATAAAACAAAAGATAACAACAGGAAAGAAACAACTAATAAGAGTTTACAATCCAAAGCAAGGTAATACATTACTTTGATCACAACTTAAAACTCAGCTTCCATGCAAAACGCATTACATAGCATAATCTTTGAATCTGACAGGAAAATTCCTATTTCTTTGAATGGTTTTCCTGAAAACCGAACTCTTACTCATAACTCGTTCTTTTCCACAATTATGAGCACATTCATTAGAACTATCCTCAACTTTACCCTCACCCTCCACAGGATGGCTCATGCTTGTATGTTTTCCCAAACATTTCACCAATCTGGACATGCTCCACATACAACCCGTGTTCACTTTCACAAAATTTTTCCTAATAGAAATTATCGTGAAAGGGCCAATGAAAGACGATCTTCCTTTCAACGTATGCTTGGGGTTTTTCACCATCACCTTATCACCAACATTCCATTTCTTGTTCTTTACTCGCATCCTTGAATCAAAATCTGCTTTATACTTATTTTGATAATTCAAAATCCTCCTATGTCTCTCTTCTACAGGAATTACCACACTCGAGCTCACCGGCAGCCAAGATGGATTCAACTTAGAAATAGCTTTCCTTCCCCTCAAAGCCTCAAAAGGTGATAATTGAGTGAGTGCGTTGGGCGTCGTACGATGCGCCCACCATGTGTCTCTCAAAACACTACTGAATGAAACTCTAGAGTTAAGAGAACGCTGAGCACAATCGTTCACTATGCGATTCATCCTCTCAGACAACCCATTTGCTTGAGGTGCATACAGCGCCGTCTTCTGGTGTACAATGTTGTGATCCTCAAGAAACTCTCGCATCTCATGAGATACAAATTGCACTCCATTATCTGTTATCAAAAACCTAGGTACACCTTCGGAAACAAAGACATCCTTCAAAAAGTCAATAACCACTCTCGTGCTCACAGAGGAGACACATTTCGTGACTACCCACTTAGATGTGTAATCAACTAGAAGAATGACAAATCGTTCACTTGACGGCAATAGCTCAAATGGTCCGACAATATCCAGTCCTAATTTTGACCAAACAACCTCTGGAACCTCCACAGGAGATAAAGGCGCTTGACTGACCACATGAGACTTGTCACTTGAGGCACAGGACACACATTCTCCAACAACATCTTCAATCATACGATCCATGCCAGGCCACCAGTATCTCTCTCTCACTCGAGCCTTGGTGAGACTCCTTCCTAGGTGACCTTCATGTGCTGTGTTGATAATCTTACTTCTGAATTCTACAGGCGGAACAAGTCTTTCACCCCTCACCAGGTTCCCACTGATATACGAAAGTTCATCCCTGACAGGCCAATAACCTCTCATCTCCTGCTCCAAAGTTTTATAATCCGGCCAACCTTGAATAATCCACTGCCTCAACAATTCCAATTTCTTATCCTTGTTCACCCCATCTGTCCATGCTTCTTGCGTCATAGTGGACTCAGCGACCCAACACACATTATCACTGTCATCGTCATCACTCCCTTCTACCAAAGGTAACCCAGAGAGACAGTCTGCGGACTTGTTGCTAGACCCAGGTATATATTGCACCTGAAAATTATATTCTTGCAACCCTTCACTCCAGCGTTTGATCCTAGGAGTGATGTGTTCACTGTGTCTGCAAGAAAATATTTGGGTGAGAGGACGATGATCCGTCCTTACTAAAAAAGGAATCCCCCACAAGTAAAACTTAAAATGTTGCACTGCCCAGAAGATACTCAAGGCCTCCCTTTCAATACAGGAATCATTTGCTTCAGCTCCCCTAAGAGCCCTGGACGCAAACGCCACTGTTTTGTGTTCCCCATTGACCACTTGGGAAAGAACCGCACCCAAACCCTTAAGACTAGCATCAGTAGTCAATATTGTTTTTTTATTAGCATCAAAATGCCCAAGAGTAGGCATTTTTCCAATCTCCATTTTGATCGCCTCAAAAGCCTTCTGACACTCACTAGACCACAGAAAATGTGCACCCTTCTTCAACAGCGCTCTGATAGGCTCAGTTACACAAGCAAATCCTTGAACAAATTTAGCATAAAACTCAGTAAGGCCTAAAAATGACCTTACTTCCTCCTTGTCTTTGGGTGTGGGGGCATTCACCACACTTTGTGCCAATTCCAATTTCGGTTGAATGCCCTCTCCAGAGATCACGTGACCTAAATAAGAAACAGTTTCTACCCTAATGCAACACTTTTCTTTTTTTACTGTTAGACCTTTCTCTTTTAGTCTTCCTAAAACCTCTAGTAATGTTCGACTATGCTCATCATCATTCTTCCCATATATCAAGATATCATCTTGAAAAAACATGATGTTATTAATGCCCTCTAAAACTTTTTTCATGACCCTCTGGAAACATGCCGCTGCTGATGCCAAGCCAAACGGCATCCTCAGAAAGCGAAATGCCCCCAGAGGTGTCACAAACGAGGTGAGATGCCTTGAACCCTCATGCAAGAGAACCTGGTGGTAAGCAGACGATAAATCTAGTACACTAAAAATACGAGCCCCTTTCAGTGTACTAAGCGATTCTGCAATATTTGGTAGAGGTTGTCGATCTACCCAAATCCACTCATTCAAGCCTCTCAAGTCAACACACATTCTGATACCTGCACCACCATCTTTTGGGGCCAAAACAATCGGGGCCAAACACTCCGAGGATTCTATCTCTTCTATAACCCCCAGTTTCAACAACCTTTCAAGTTCAGACTTCAGTGGTTCCATCATCATGTTTGGCACTTTTCTCACTTTGTGCACACAAGGTATGGCTCGATTTTTAAAAATGATTTAGTGCTCAAAGCCTTTCAGGCACCCTAACTTTTCAGTAAAGACTTCAGGGAATCTGTCAAAATACACACAATGTTGGTCAACAGATGCCCCCTTATCAATCTCACGATCCACCAGCATGACCTGGTCCTTAGGATCTTTGGCGTTGGGATTAAGCATAATGCCCAGGTCACGTTGATGCCTCCATCCTAATAGGTTGTCCCCTCTTTCTGCTACATAGACCTTACCCAGAGTGTTCCTGTCCTTGAATGTAATGCGCGCTTCAATATACCCAAGACCATTTATTTTTGCACCTCCATAGCTGACCGGACTAATGTCCGGTGGAATGAGCACCACATTGTCAAAACCCACTACTTCATCCCACTGTTTATTCCCTATCATGGTGAAAGGGGAACCGGAATCAGCTAGAACTATGAAGTCAAAGTTATCCACCCCAATTTTGCATTCGGGCATTGTTATTCTCCCAGTATCAATATCCCCTTCACCACCATCAATATGCAAAAGTACTGTGCGTACGATCTCAGTCTTCTTGCTTGAGTCGCGAGCTGATCTGCAAACCCTTGCATAATGGCCCTTGACCCCACACTTCATGCAAGTGGCTTCTCTGGCATAACAATGAGGATAGCTAGAAAAATGAGAGAAACTGCCACACCTAAAACACTTCATTTTAGATTGGTCCATGGCCTTCTTTTCACTGTCACCAGTGTTAGTACGAATTTCCTTGTCATTCCTAGTTGGTAAACTTTTATGGGAAATATACGTGCGTAAGTCTTTTTCAGGCACCTTGGATTTCTCTTGAGGAGAAACTTTTGCTACATTATCAGAACCCTCTAGGTTCTCTGTTTCTGTTACAACATGGACCTCACTAGTTTCCTTCTTGTCTTCATGGTTTCTCTTCATTTCTTTCACCTAAGAGGAGGTGTTTTCCATGCCCTCTACGATCGCGACAGCTTCTACTAGAGTAGGATTTTTAGATAAAAGTTTTTCTTGCACGCGGGTGCTGTTTGTGCATCTTACTAACTGGTCCCTGACTAAGGAGTCAGAAAGATCTCCAAATTCACATGTCCGTGCCAGGGTCTTAAGAGAAGCAATATAACTTTTCACTCGTTCATTGCTACTCTGGACTCTAGTGAAAAATGTATGTCTCTCCAGAACCACATTTATCCTAGGGCCAAAGTACCTCTCCAACATCATCATGGACATTTCATAAACATCATTAGGCTCCTCCTCTGCTGTTCCAATTTGAATAAGATCCATGCTATCATACGTATTCCGCCCCTCAACCCCCAGGTTATGTAATAGAATGGCTTGCTTTCTGACGGCTGAAAACTTTTCTCTCCCTATAGCAACAATGTAGGAATCAAACAAATTCCTCCACCTTTTCCATGGAAGTATGGGGTCACCTTTTTCCGAAAGAAAGGGTGGAGGTTGAGACATGCTCGTTGAAGCAGCCATCATTAATTGAGTAATTCAAGAGTTATATATGTAACAAAATCCGACAGACTGTGTGTTGTCCCTTGGCTTTTAAAAATATTTGTGGAAATAAGAGAAAAATCAATATAGTCACTTTCAATAAAATAAGCTAAAATAACTAAAGTAGTCACCGTAGTCTCCATTGAAAAATAAGTCTAGAATTCCTACTTGTGGGGATGTGTGATGTCCCAATACTCGTGAATCTCGTAACAAAATCCACTTATCCAAAATGGCGCTGACGTAAGTTCACGTTGCTCAGATGAACGTAATGACAAGAGAAGGAAACCCCACCCATCTAGGAAGTCAGGAACTGTATTCGGATGAATACACTTATCCAAAATGGCGCTGACGTAGGTTTACGTTGAATAGACGAACGTGATGACGAGAGAAGTCCACTCCGTCTAAGAAGTCGGGAACTGCATTCGGATGAAGTCTTGCGCGAGTGAATCAGAGAATGTTGCCGGTGAGTGCGAGCGTTATCACATTCAAACAATGCAGTATGCGGGTTTCCAACGACAGGGATTTTATTTGATAAGAAAATTGAGTAGTCTTACCTCAGACTGAGTCACTAGGGTTGTTCGTAGCCAAGAATTGTTGATTCAATTCAATTAAGGAACAAAAGAGTCCTTATTGAGCGTAGTAGAGATAATGCCAGCTTCCATCCGATGTATCAAAGTATCAAAGTATACGCAAGTCCAAATCGTATTCGTATGAACAATAGAGTCTCAATAACGAAACATTTCCTTGTTAAATACGTGGGTTCAACAAAAGTTTCCGAAAATTGTAGAGGAGTTGATGCTGGAATCCGGTGCTTGTCCCCAATCAAGCTTGTTGGTCCATCGTCGCCAGTGTAATAATAAGTCCTTGCCAGACGATGTTGTTGTAAAAGAGATTTATTTGTAATTCATCCAAACCAGCATCAATGGTCTCATCCGCAGCTTCGCTCTTCATTCAATGAATCTCCCTCACTATAACATTCCAATGACATCGTGAGATTCCATTGAATAACATTCTGAAGTAGATTACAACACCGATGTTATGCACTATACTGGAGACATACTGACTGTAATTACATGAATGTCCATGGTTATTATTATGAATGGTACTTATATTGTGTACACTCATGTCATCTGTATTTTATTTTTTCCTTTTTTTCACTATATCACGTTTTTTCCACTAATACATGCACTTTATCAGTCGTTTTGATCAACTTTTGGTCTTTTTTACATATCGGTAGTGCGCCGCTTTTACGAGTTTGATTCTTCCTTTTCCAACATGGCGGGCTTGTATATTTCTATAGATGCGAGTCTTAGTCCTCTTCCTATGATAATGATGCAACTTCCGTATAAGGCTGACGCCGTTTTTACTTTCGTGTATAGCTGAGGGGAACCCGTTCGGCTCGGTATCAGTGATTTCGTTAGGCTACAACAGTTTGGTGATGAAGGTGAGCGTTCGCTCCTTGTGAGTTGTTGAACGGGCTTGTTGAGTTTGAGTCCATTTACGGTGCGGTAATTTAGTTTTTTCTTTTTCCCTTTTCAACACAGTTGATTCCGCGAGGTTGTCTCTGTGCATGTGGATTCGTTTCACGTTACAGGTTATTGGATTTGAGAGGCATGAGCTTAGTCACTCTTGCTCTTTTCCAGTCCTTGTAGAACAGTCCTCGTTATAGTCATGTATTTTTCCTTTTCCATCCCTAGCACGGTTGATCACATAAACGATCAGGTACCTCCGTTTTTTCAGTTCATTTTTTCACGCTAATATTTTACCACACTGGGTGATTGGTTTTTAAGGAATTCTTTCCTATTATTTCAGGCTGTACAATTTGAATGATAGGCATTTATTACGATTTACGCATTAAGTTAATTCAGCTACTAAAACGTTTGTATTATGAAGCGCTGTTTTCCTGCACACCGTTGTTTAAATGCTTGCACCTTTTTGATTTGGTTTTAGATATTCCCCTGAAGAAGGGCCACTAAAAGGCCCGAAATGCATTGGGCGAACATGAATCTGTTCAATATGATATTTGTATTTTTAGTCAATACAATTGTGATGTGTAACAATTGATTAAAGTGTTAGATTCAAAACCTTGTTATTCAAGAAAATATGTGTGTTCAATATTAACTGGTATTATTGAGAGATGGTTACTGTATTACCAGAGAATTAAAAAAATTTGTCAAAATCTGTCAGCCATTGCTGCATGGGTAGGTTGCTCCGAAGCAAGGTTTCGTACTTGCACAATTCTGTTATTAATTTCAGGGTCTGCCCAGACATTCAGCCCCCTTTCGGATGCACCCCTCTATTATTATCATTTAAGAAGTTTTAAAGATCAGTGTGCCTTTCTTACACTTATATTACAAAAGTACTGCTTCCCACTCCAGCCCCAGCACTGTCCCTCCTTGGGTCAGCACGGGCCGGGATCCAAGCCGAAGCAATGGCTCGCGCAGCTGACTGAACCTGGAGGCCGAGAGAGAGTCCCTCCGTGCCCGCACCCCACACCAGGTGTTGATCCACGTTACCTGGGGTGCACGACCACACTCGCCTCCCTGATGTCAGCGACTTGGCCCTTGATCCAAAACTCCGTCATGGGGTGCGGCAGACTCGAGCCGGCGGCTCAGCTCTTCCGTGGCTGCCGGTCTGGGCCGCTGCGGTTGACTCCAACGGCCTCAATGACTTGGCCCTCCTTCCGGTAGTCTTAGTCCACACCGAGATCCGCCCTCAGCACTGTGGAGACTTTACTTCCAATTTGGTGCACCCACTTACTCAGGCACTCTTCACCAGCGCCTGAGGTTGCACTTCGACACGCACACTGCGTGTCCAAGACTCGCCTCTTCTCTGGTGCTCATGACAATCAGGTGCTCTTCTCCAATGCTCCGCTTGCACCTCAACACGCACCCTGCTCGTTTGAGTCCTTCCTTTTCTTCCCGGTGCACATGATGTCTAGGCGCTCTTCACCAAATGCCCTGGCTGCACCACGACATGCACCCAGCGCGTCCGAGTCTCACCTCTTCTCCCGGTGCACACAATGTCCAAGAGCTCCTCACCAATGCCCTGGCTGCACCACGACACGCACCCAGCGCGTCTGAGACTCCCTTCTTCTTTTGGTGCCTACGAGGCCCAGGCACTCTTCACCAACACCCGGGCTGCACCACGACATGCACCCAGCGCATCCGAGACTCGCTCCTTCCGTTGGTGCGCACAATGCCCAGGCGCTCTTCACCAACAACCCGGGCTGCACCCCGACACGCACCCAGTGCGTCTGAGTCTCGCTTCTTCCTTTGGTGCACACGATGCCCAGGCACTCTTCACCAACACCTGGGCTGCACCACAACAAGCACACTGCGCGTCTGAGCCTCACCTTGTCTCTCCGTGCACACCACAACCAGGCGCTCCTCACCAACACCTTGGCCTGCACTTCGACACGCACCCAGCACGTTCGAGACTTAGTTTACTCCTGTGTGCCCAAGATCACACAGCACAACTTCTGAGGGTCTCAAGCTGCAAAAGCACGTGCACACCGTGTTGCTTGGGATTTCTCCAGAAACTTTTATGATCCTGTATTTCCAAACAGGGAGCCAGCTCACCTCTGGCCCTTGGGGGTTACAAGACACAGCAGAAAGCACAGTCTTTTCAAGCACGGGGACCCAGCGCCTCCAAGCACAGTCCCAACAGCCTCTCCCTTAGTTAGAACAGTAGACTGCAGACCAGCCCCAGATAGGGAATCAAGGATTGGTCTATCCACAGCAGTCTCTTCAGTTGCTGCTTCTTTAGCAGAGGTTCCTCTTGACCATAGAATGGGTCCAAGCCCTTATAGTCTCAATCCATATCTGTTTCATTCCCACTTTCAGGGGTTTCAACTCTCCTAGTTATACCACGTACTGTCTTTGAAGTTTTTATGTGCTCAGGGGTCTCTGACCCCTCCCTAAATCAGTTCTGGGTGTCTCCCTCCCAGTGTTACCTCTCTCCATTTGATACTGGGGGTCTGGATCCTTAATCACTCAGCAGGATATGGGTCAATTGGTTTGAGCACCAGCCCAGGCCTTTTCACCTCCTGGCTTCTCCTCCCCCCTACTCTCCAGATGCAGGGCAGTCTGGTGCCATCTAAACCCCTCCCTGGGTTAAGACCTCTCTCAGATCCTCTCACCTTTCAGTTCCAGATAGACAATCCACATTTCAGAGACACACAGAAAAGCTCAGAGCACAAAACTCAGCCACTTTCTAAAAGAGTGGTTTATGAACACACAGTGACAAAACCACCTTCACATAAAGATGTGTTATAACACTGTGAGTTCATACATACTAAACTTCACCTCTCCATTATAAACTGACAGGAAACTAGGCTAACAAGCACAACACCCAGCCTCCCCCATTCTGTCCTATGGGCAGGATGGCCTTTCAGCAGTGAAAAACGAAATGGAGAGTTTTTCACTGTCAGAACATAGCACACACTTCAGTAAATGTTCTGCCTTTTACCTACACTGCACCCTGCCCAGGGGTTACCTGGGATCTACCACAGGGGTGCCCAACGTGTATGTAAAAGGGAAAATCAGGCCTGACAAGTGGTTGCACTTGTCAGGACAACATGATAACTTAGCATTCTGCGTGCAGGCCGTACTCTGAAGGCCTGAGTTCCCTTCTCTGCACGCCCTTGCATTACTAGCCCTTGCACACACAGTGCAGATCACTAGGGACTTTTACTAGTAAGGCAAACATACCAATCATGGCCAACGAATCACCATTATATTTTACACAGGGAACTCTTTTACTTTGACACTGATCAGCAGTGGCAAAGTATCCAAAACATCTAAATTGGCTATTCTATGTCAGGAAAACGGTCTAGGGGAAAAGCAGAACGTTTAGGAAATTTTAGCCAAAAAGGCCAAGTCCTACACTTATAATAAATACATATTTTTATAAATACACTGTGTGGTTCTTTTTCATTTAATCATTACCTATAAGATTATGTCTGGTAAAACAAGCTGCTTTACACTCCTTCTGGACTAAGCCTGAAGGCTGCTCTCCCCAGTAACCACTTAGAGGGCTTTCTAAGATGACCACTAAAATCACCATAAGGGTTGCCTGGATCAGTGCATGGTGTCCACTTACATTAGTATACATCATATACTGAGCCAGCCTCTCACACATAGTCTTTCGAATATCTTTGCCCACATCATTCCTTCCCTCTGTCTTATTGATCTATTGAACCATATACATTTTTTACCATTGGTCTTACAATATCTTGAAATATTGATCAACTCATGTAAATTCGTCTTTATCTTGCGGAATCTGTTTATCCTTTTTAATTGCCCATACAACTTCAATATGTAAATATTTGACTTGTCATGGTTCCACACATCTTCATATTTGGTTTATGTATCTGGTATCTATCTGTTCATATGGTGGAATTGCTCCATCTAACTCCACTTTAACATTAATTGTGAGCCATATATCCTGATTCTATGAAAACTGAATGCATCCATATGTTTCTCTCCTGTCTATATGTTTCACTCCTGCCTAATGTATGATGTACATTTTGTTTATTTGTTTTTGGACTTTTCTCATTACCTTGTTTCCAATTTGATTGATTGCAAATGACTATCTTCAATTTTGATTGACAATTGCCCTTATTAGAACTATTTATTATATTCCTTTCTTAACTTGTTTTTACCTGTTTTGCTAAATCACCTATCTCACAATATTCACAGTTTTATCCCTGTAATCTTCAGGCAAATGTAACATAAATGGAACATGGTTTTTTTATACTCCCTGTCCACTATGTAACCCTTCACCTTGCCTCTTCATTATGGACCTCTTCTCTGACATAACGTATCTTCGGCACCTTTTCCTTCTTTTTATTTTCTAGTTTTCCTTACCCAGGACCAGCCCCTTCTTTTTTCCATCCCGGTTGCCCTGCCCCCTACCGTCACACATGCACGTCATCTTGACATCACCCATGGTTTAATTGCAGCTCTCCAGCCTACCTGTTACATACAGAGGCCCGTGCCACTCCTGGCAGCCCTCTGTCCCATAGTAATCGACCCTGCCATCCATGACAAAAGGTGAGAACCTTGGGTTTGTTCCACCTTTGTTAATTCCTCCCGAGCCCGTTTCCCGACTTCAGTATCCTCATACCCGCTTCCTTTTTTCAGTCATTGACACCAGACGTCTTAGCTACGATGCCGGCCTCTTGAAAAACTTTAAATTTCCCTACTGGAACCTGGGCAACGTGCTTCCCATGAGTCGTGCCCCTTTGATGTTTCTCATGATTGCCTAACCTACCTGTAAGTCTTCCCAATTCTCACCACACAGTGTTCTCCTTATGGCTTACAGGGAGCACAGTTTTCCTTTGTTTAACCCGCCCGCAATTAATATCTGGCATTGTTTTGCGGAGCAGTTTCTACTCCTCGCATATCCCGGGCTACCATTAGCTGTTAGCACTACTCCAGTTATGTAATGTTATGTTATGTTTTGTTATGGTATGTTATGTAATGTTAAGTTAATTGCTTTTTGTATAGCGCATAATCACAGGCAGGTCTCTTAGCACTTTAGAGAGAGTGACCAAGAACCACTAGAGGTTACATAACAGCGCAAGGAAGGTGATTAGACTGTGTCCAGAGCCTCCCTAAACAAGAAAGTTTTGAGCCGGTTCCTGAAGGGGAGCAGTGCAAATTCCTTGCGGAGGTGATCAGGCAGTTGGTTCCATAATTGTGGGAGTAGGACAGAGAATGCTCTGCCCCCTTTGGATGCTGTATTGCACCATGGAAAGGCCAAGCGGCAGGCCTCGGATGATCGCAGTGGACGACCCAGAACGTAGTTCCCAAGGCGCTCTTTCATATAGACTGGGGCTTGGCCATAGATTGCTTTGTGGGCAATGTAGAGACCCTTGAACATTGCTCTCTGCCTAATACGGAGCCAGTGCAGCTTGCACAGCAAGGGAGTAGCGTGAGTCCTTCTAGGAAGCCTAAAGATGAGCCTGGCTGCATCGTTCATAGCCACCTGTAATTTATTGATATGTTTCTGGAGGAGGACGATGTATAAGGCATTACCGTAGTCTAGTTTAGAGACAATTGTGGCTGACACAATCATCTGTAGTGAGGTGGTTGAAAGGAGGGGGACACGTTTCCACAACTGTCCCATTAGACCTGTACAAGTTCCGACCACTGTGGTGACTTGGTGAGCCATGGAGAGATCGGAGTCAATCTTTATGCCCAGGCCTTTTAAGACAGGTACTGGTGTGGGGTGGCACCACGCTCTTGGGGCCAAAAGAGGTCACTCCAGGGATTGTGTTTTGTGGGGATGACGAGGACCTCTGTTTTGTCTGAGTTAATTTTCAGTGAATTTGCTGTCATCCAATTCACTGTGAATCTGAGAATGTTTTGCACCAGAGCATGGGCATGAGAGGAGTTGTCAATCCGGAGGATGAGTTGAGTCGCGTCCGTGTACTTGAAAACTCGGCAGTGCATGCGAGCTAGAGCCGCCACCAGCGGCTGAAGATACATGTTAAAGAGGAGTAGGGACAGTGCGGAGCCCTGGGGATGCCGCAGGTGAGGGTGCCCCTGTCCGATACCTGCTCACCCAACTGGATCCTCTGGGACCGACCTGACAGGAAGGATTTCAGCCACCGGTGTGCCATCCCGCAGATGCCCGAATCAGTGATTCGGGTCAGAAGTTGTGTATGGCTGAACGTATCGAACACCGCTGAGAGATCTAATAAAATGAGGGCGCTCGTTTTTTTATTGTCAGCCATGATTCTGAGCTCGTCGAGTACAGACAGCATCACCAGCTCAGTACTGTGATGGGCTCTGTCGAGCTTGGGGAAGCTGATGTTCCTAAAAGAAGGACAAAAGTGTCTTAAGAACATGTTGCTCCACAACTTTCGCCAGGAAGGGGAGCTAGGAGATGGGCCTTTAGTTCTTGAGATTAGCAGTGTCTGCCCCTGGTTTCTTTAACAGGGGGTGACTCTAGCCTCCTTCAGGTTGGAGGGTATAAAGCCAGTCTCCAGGGAGTTGTTCAATAAGGCGAGGATTTGCCTTTCTAGCTCGGGAAGGGCAATTCGGCAGATTCTCGGGGGGCAGGGGTCTGCTGGAGAGCCCGATTTGATACGACTCATCAGTAGTGTCAGGGAATCCGAATCTAAATTAGGGAAGGTGGTAAGTTGCTTGCTGGGGAGGGGCCTGGTTCTGGATCAGGGAGCCCTGATGGATAGGGGTGTTGTCAATCTCAATAAGGATGTCCTGACCTTATGGAGAAAGAAGGTCTGAAAGACATTGCAATCTACAGCCACGGCTGCAGATTTCTGATCAGACTTCTGGCTGAGTTCTTTCAATATTCTAAAAGTCTCTCTCTGTTTGTTTGCAGCGTCTGTAATTCTTGCCTCGTAGTATTCAGCTTTCCTGGTTGCGATCGATTTTTTATACGAGATAAGCAAGGTTTTGTAGGTTGAAAGCTCGGCTGGGTCATATGCTTTACGCCACTGCCTCTCTGCTTGGCGGAGACTTTGCTTCCTTTCCCTCAATGTCTCATTCAAGCAGGGAGCCCCCTTGCCCTTATCTTTAACTCTGTCCCTACGCTCTGGTGCCACCTGATCTATGGCTCCACACAGAGTGTCGGTGAGGGCTTCACTCTCCTAGTCAAGATTCCCTTTCGTTAGTTTTGAGGGGGAGCCTAAGTAGGGAACCCACTAGTCTTTCTGCCTCAATTTTGTTCCAGCTTCGCACCTTTCTTCACTCTGGGGGTAGTTGTGATGATTGGCTGTCCATCGGGACCCGGCAGCCAACTAGCAAGTGGACGGACCAGACACAGGGGCTAATATCAGATAAACTGGCCCGTGGTTGCGAGGTCCAGATGAGGTGCAGGATACGACCCTTGGTGTGGGTGGGGCCGTCAACCAATTGATGGAGCCCCATCGAGCTCATTGCTGTCTCAAATTGGCTGACAAGCAGCTCTCTCGGTACTTTATCCCAGTGATAGTTGAAGTTGCCAACCACTAGGAGTCATTGGGTGTGTAGAGATTGGTAATAATCTCCGAGAAAAGGTAACTGACTCTAGGGGTTGACCGCGGGGGACGGTACGCTACCAAGAGTAAGAGGCGGGAGGATTTAAATGAGATTTTAACCCCTAGTATGTCTGCATTTTCAATACTCTCTGCCACTATCTTAGCTACCTGTTAAAAAAGATAGCCACCCCCCTCCTCTCGTCTTTTCTTGTCTGTTATGTCAAACAGCGTCAAAGTCCCCTGGGAGGGCTGCAATGATATCTGGGACTGAGGAGTCACCTAGCCAGGTTTCTGTAAGCTCCAAGATGTCTATGTGTCCATCTTGGAGGAGTGAGAAGACTTCAAGGCGGTGCTTCTGTAAATAGCGTGAGTTGAGGACTGCCACCTTCAGTCATGGTATATTGCCGGGTCCAGAGTTTTGGACACGGGGTCATGAGTCTGCCCACTCCATTGTTTCTCAGATTTGTTTCAGCTCAGAGCGTATCTACTACGCTCACGCCTAAAGCATAGCTCCCGGTAGCTAAGGACTGTAGTTCTATCACCGTGTAAATCAATAATTGACCAGGGGTCCTGGCCTCTAGACCCGGTCGGGCACGGACAGGCACAGACAGGCTTGCCCTCGGCACGCTGGCAGCACGCCCGCTGCGTGCGTTCACTCCAGCGTGGCTGTTGAGGAATTCCCTTCTGCCCCCCAACCAATCAGCTCTGCGTTGCAGCAGCTGTTCTCACCTTGAGCACTAGACCGCGTTAGCAGAGTGGAAGTGCTGGTGACCTGGGAGGGTGCAATCGGCGAGAGAAGTGCGCTACAGGTACCGGTCAAATTCAATTTTAAAAACGGGTCAAATTTAATTTGAAAACAATTGCAAATTCAACACAGTTATTAGCAGCAGGGTTACGCTTAAAAATCAGTTTGAAATGATTAAAAGCAGTATTTCCAGAGCACAACCCTTAATATGCCATGAGGACCGCCTAGTGAGCTTTAGCGTGTCTCTCTCTATCACTGCGTGCCTGCTCCCGCGTGGCTGTTAAGGAATTCCCTTCCGCCCCCCAACCAATCAGCTCTGTGTTGCAGCAGCTGTTATCCCCCTGAGCACTAGACCGCATTAGCAGACCGGAAGTGCGTGGGACCTGGGAGGGTGCAATCGGCGAGTGAAATGCGCTACAAGTACCGGTCACATTGAATTTAAAAAACGGGTCAAATTTAATTTTAAAACAATTGCAAATTTAGCACAGTTATTAGCAGCAGGGTTATGCTTAAAAATCAGTTTAAAACGATTAAAAGCAGTATTCCCAGAGGACAACACTTAACATGCCATGAGGACTGCCTAGTGAACTTTGGTGTGTCTCTCTCTATCGCCAGTCTAACTGCACTTTCTCATCCTGTAGGTTACCTCGTTCTCCTCATGGAACAGTCATTACCCCAGCACACTTATACCAAGGTGCTCCTCATTTAAATAGCTGGACTTGAATTGCAGCAGCTAAGTAGGCTTTGCCCTTTCTGTCCCCCTTCTACTGACCCCACTGGTCTTGGATACCTTCTTTTTAAACTATCCTTTCTTTTTTGTTCATGCAGCACTCTCTAAATCATAACCTGGTCCTGAAGATGACCTGAAATGTATACAGGTCGAAACACTGTCGATTTTACAGCGCAATTTAGGGCGCAACTTTTGTAGTTCACTGTTCCCTGTTAATGAATTGAAACCACAAAAACATTTCTTGTATATATTGACAGTCTTGTCAATTCAATTCAAAACAAGCTTTTTTCGGTTTGTATACAACCATAAAAGCATTCTAAAAATAAAAAAAATCCATCAAATATAAAAACATTAAAACATTTATCATAAATCATCACAATGGGATATAAATAATTTATCACGGTGAGAAATAATAACATTCATGTAAGGTTCAATTGCAAGCTATCTTATCATTATACATAAAGTGCTAAGTGCATTTTGAGGAGAAGACCATATTTATCTTTGAAGCCAAAAAAGAAAAATTTCGCCTGGGAATTTAAAACACTAGTTACGATAAGAACGTTATAATTTCCGTAGACTAAAATCATTTCATTTCCCTGCCCGATTCAATTACTACATTCCATATCGTCTCCTAATACCCAGTGCTACTTTAATGAAACTCATCATTGCAGAACGAACGATAGAATTTTCCAATAGTTGCAGACACTCATATCCCACTAGGTATGTACATGTAGAGATATTTTTTAGTATTGGTCTCAAAAATCTCCTTCTCGGATCATCATAGAGTGTGCAAAAGAGTGTAAGGTGCATAGTGCTCTGGGGAGTACTATTATCACAGGGACAGAAACTAAGGGTTTCCACCCACCCGGTTTGTGTAGGAAACGCAAGCAAAAAGTGCAATGTGCCAAGGCGAAATCTGGTTAAATAAAAACGCATCTGACAATTTGTAGAAAAGGCTAGATAATACTGCTGGTTAGACAAAAAGGCACATTTCGGGCCAGGCGCCTCTTGCTGAAAATGTTTCACGTGTGCCCAGTCCCCGTATTGCTTCTTGATTATGCCTTTGGCATTTACGGAGACATTTGTCGGATTTTCATAAAACTCACCCAGCCCAATGTCATAAAATCTTTCCTTCACATACCGAAACCAGGGAATAGTCCTCACCTTATCAAGGTTAAGGCAGTCTTCCATTATTTCCCTAGTAAATTGTAGTTCTTCTTTCAACCACATTTTAGACCATTAAAGCAAAGGGGCAGAGCAAATGCGATCCTCCAGGTAATCCAACCCTATCTCTCGATGAGAGAAAGAGGTGGCCGTACTGATTAGGATCATCAATAAGCGTTTTATGAATTTATTTTCTACCACTTTTTTGATGACCCCAAACCCCTGCCCCGTATGATGCCACCGATGCACATTTTGCATTATATACAGTAACAAGCTGAGGCACTGGCCTATGACCTAGCTTACAAGCAAACCTAAATAGCCTCTCCGCTACTCTATTAGTTTGTTGGGCCCTCATTGTAATTAAAAAATCCCATTTTAGATCCCTGCTGAACGTATTTCCTAGATATGTAAAGTTTTCCACCCTTTCGACCGGTTTGCTTCTGACATTAAAACTCCTGGATTTTGCATGTTTTGGGCCACAGATCATTATATAAGACTTTGAAAAGTTAACCTTTAAGTCTAACGTCGCCATGTCATTTGTAAAGGCGTCCAGGAAAATTTGTAAGCCGTTCGCTGTCATCGACATAAGGACCGTGTCGTCTGCGTACGAAAGTAACGCAACCGGTTGCCCCTTGACTTGGGGGAAATCAATTTTCTGCCTCAACAGGAAATCCTCCAGACCATTTGTGTATACTAAAAAGAGGAGAGGGGCTAAAATGCACCCTTGGCGCACTCCTTCTGTTGAAGCAATAGGTTTTGTTCTTTCCCCGTGAGTGCCAAATCTTATTGAGACAGAGGTATTCAAATGTAATCTTTTTAAGAGCTGAATTAATGCATTTTCGAAACCCATCTCTGCCATCAGTACCCACAGTTTCCCCCTGTTGACAGTGTCAAAGGCACTTGACAAGTCCATGAAGGCAAGCTGAACAGAGCCACTCTTTGCTTTCATGTACTTGCCCATGATCAAGGACTAATTCAGACACTGTTCTGTAGTTCCCAATCCTTTACGAAATCCATATTGCGTTTTGGAGATGACCCCCCTACCACTGGCCCATGTCTCCAGACGTGCCAGGATTACCCTGCCCAGTACCTTCACCGTGGAATCGTTTAGTGAAATGGGCCTATAGCAGGCGGGGTCATCTCTCTTCCCTTTTTTGAACACTGGGACAACTATAGCCTCTTTCCACGACAGAGGGATTGGTCCAACAATAATGGATTTAAACAGGTTGGTCAACAGGGGAGCCCAGAGATTTACAGTCAACTTAAAAAAGTCCAGTGGGTCTCCATCTGGGCCTGGGGCCTTTCTACCTATTCCTTTTAAAAGTGCTTCCTCCACCTCTGCCACCGTAAGTGAACTACTGAGTTCTATTGCTTGTGCCATGTGCCATGACGACTATTGGATCCTCGTGCCCTACAACTAGTTCCCTACCATTTGGATTAAAATGTGTTTCCCAAGTATCACCCAGAATCTTGCACTCCACTTTCCCTACGTCCTCTGTGAACTGGGGGCGGTTAATAACTGCCCAGAAACTTTTCGTATCTTTTAGGGCACTAGCCCTCTCCAAGTCCTGCCAGGCAATATGCCTTAGTTCTTCTTTTCTGACCTTAATAGTGGTATTATATAAACAACTCACTTGCTTTATATGTTCTCTATCTCGAGGCATTAATTTCAGGGCATTTATTAAGAACTTGTGCGCCCTAGAGCATTCTGCGTTGAACTAACTAAACTCCTGATGTTGTTTGGACTTAACCTGACGTGTAAGTTTATTGGCTACGATGGAACTGTGCCATTCAAAATTTTGTACTAGTATGGCTGGGGAAGCGTCATGTTCTAGGCAAGCTAAGATCAAGTCATGATTTGATTGAATGATTTCTTTCTCAAATAGAATTGGGTTAATTTCCCCCCAATTTATCCTCACACCCTTATTCCGGGTATGTTCAATGCTATGGTTATCACCCACTACTGTTTTGGCTATAGCTTTAAATTTAGCTATTAGTGGGTTATGGTCGCTTACTAACTCAGGTTTTATAACAAAATCAAATACTAAGGAAAGATACTCCTTGGAAATAAACATAAAATCAATGGTACTTTCTCTCCCCCCTCCAATAAAGGTTGGACACCGAGCTACAGAGTCATTGGCTAAACTTTCCAGATTGTCCTCCACAATGACAGTGTTCTTTACCTCTCCCTGGGGGGTATGAATAAAATGTGCTAAAGGCTGATCATCAGTATCCCAAATACCACATACTCTTTCATTACTATATTTGCACATGGTACAATTAAAATCCCCTACCCACAAGATACATAAAGGTTGCCACTTCCCCGAAGCTATGGCAATTTCAGATCAAAGGTTTCCATAACGTGAGAATCTTTGGGATCAAAGATATTATAGTACCAGTTTACAAGTAGTGTTCTCTCCTGGAGCCTGTTGACAATCATAATTAATTGGAACCACTGAGTGAATACTAGGCACTTAACTTTTATGGACCCAAATCTATCTGACAGTAGGGTTACCAAGCCTCCCTTTGCCCTCCCCGAGCGTGAAGCGGTCGCGGGCACGGTAAATGCCTGATAACCCTCAAGTTCTATACTGTCTAATGACCACGTCTCCTGTAGACAGATTACGTCAAAATCTCTGATATGGGCCAGCCAAACCTTGTCGGTAATTTTACTCTTAATGCCTGCTATGTTCCACGAGATTAGCTTAATGGAGTGAATGAAATAGCCCGTGTCCCTACCTACTGCTGCAACTGGTAGTATTGGTGTATTTACCAGTCTTGTCCTTTCTGTGCCGTATTTCGATGTTTTGCACTTGTCATTTGTGTTGTTCACCTTGCTTTGCTTGAGCACTTAATGTGCACAAGACTGTACAGGTTACATATACTACATTTATTGTAATAGAGTGTTATCATTGCCTCCTTCCTACCTTGTATGAATACAGACAACTCCTTACATTATGTGTTACTATCATTAAAGCTTCCAGCCAAAGGCCACCTTCTCATGTATTATCTGTTACAGTGAGGAAAACAAATAAGAGAATTACTCAATTTACTCTGAGCCACTGGTAATACTTTACTTGCACAACAATCCAGTCTATCTTTATTTGCCCACCATGCCATCTCAGACAGGTACAAGCCATATGCAAATCAACCTTGGTCCACCTCCAGTAGGAACAGTCCAGTCCGAACCACCAGGCTTGGTCAACTTTGAGTGAGAACACTAGAAATCTCAAACTGGTTTCTGCTTAATTGGGCCTTGTTAGTAGCGTGCGGCTTAAGTCCTCAGGCAAATTGAACATGGGACCCAGATTTGGGCATACCTGTTGCACTGAGTGCACCACAACGAGAGAAAGCAAAAAAGTGATGGGTAAATTGCTTGAATTAATCTGAGTCTCTGTTAATTACTCTGGGCTACAATCCAGGCTGTCTTAATAATTGTACACCATGCCATCTTCAACAGGGAGCAGCCATAGGAAAATAGGCCTCTGTCCTTCTCAATAGGAAACGTCCAGCCTGAAAGCAGCACACGGTTTATTGTATTCTTTTTTTTTTTTTTTTGTCAGGATCACAGCAATATTCAATCCATATCTGCACATAGGACAATCATCAATACCATGTTTCACAACCATGGCATCGTACAGGAATGTCACGTATTAGGAACATCATATAGCATTGTGTAGTTAAATAGAAAGGACAATATACACAAGATGATGCGTAAAGAGAAAAACCATAGCATGGAACGTTTAGGCCTGAGTACAGAATAATCAGAGTGGGCATCAGGTTTCTTGTTCAATGTCAGCGGGATGTTCTAGTAGGTATGACTGCAGTGGGCCCCAGATGTCCCGGGGGCGTGAGGAGATCAGGAGAAGTTCAGCATATATACATGGACACGAACCGAAAGCCCATTCATCCCCCCACCACAGCGCAAAATCTCACCCAACCCTAGCCTGCCAAGGTACAGCCCCCCAGCGGGCCCCTTGTCCCCCCCAGGTCCCGGTCAACAATCAATCAATCAATCATGACATTTGTAAAGACGCGCTACATACCCGTGAGGGTCTCAAGGCGCTGGGGGGGATGAGGGGGGGAGGTGCTGCTATGGCTACTGATCGAAGAGCCAGGTCTTGAGATGTCGTCTGAAGGCTAGCAGCTCCTGGGTCTGACGTCTGGGGAGAGTGTTCCAGGTCTTGGCGGCGAGGTAGGAGAAGGATCTGCCGCCGGCAGTGGTTTTCCGGATGCGTGGAACTGTGGCGAGGGCGAGGTTGGCAGAGCGGAGGCTGCGGGCGGGGGTGTAAAAGCTGAGTCGGTCGTTCAGGTATGCTGGTCCGGCGTTGAGTAGGGCTTTGTGTGCATGGATGAGGAGTTTGAATTAGATCCTCTTGTTGACGGGGAGCCAGTGCAGGCCTCTCAGGTGGGGTGTGATGTGGCTGCGTCGGGGGACGTCGAGGATCAGTCGTGCTGAGGCGTTCTGGATGCGTTGCAGCCGTCTCAGGAGCTTGGTTGTTGTTCCTGCATAGAGGGCGTTGCCGTAGTCCAGTCTGCTGGTGACGAGGGCCTGGGTGATGGTTTTTCTCGTGTCAGAGGGGATCCATTTGAAGATCTTGCGGAGCATTCGGAGGGTGTTGAAGCAGGACGCGGAGATGGCGTTGACTTGCTTGGTCAAGGAGAGGGCGGAGTCGAGGATGACCCCCAGGTTGTGTGTGTGGTCGGTGGGTTCTGGGGCTGTTCCTAGCGATGTGGGCTGCCAGGAGTCGTCCCAGGCTGATGGGGTCGGGCCGAGGATGATGACCTCCATTTTGTCTGAGTTCAGCTTTAGCCTGCTGTCCTTCATCCATTCGGCGACGGCCTTCATTCCTTTGCGGAGGTTGGTTTTGGCGGTGTGGGGGTCTTCGGTGAGGGATATGATCAGCTGGGTGTCGTCGGCGTTGGAGATGATGTTGAGGCTGTGTTGTCGTGCGACGCAGGCGAGTGGTGCCATGTAGATGTTGAACAGCGTTGGGCTGAGGGAAGATCCCTGTGGGACGCCGCAGATGATCTCGGTGGTCTTGGATTGGAAAGGTGGGAGGCGGACGCTCTGGGTTCTACCGGAGAGGAAGGATGTGGTCCAGGCCAGGGCCTTCTCCTGGATTCTGGCTTCGTGGAGGCATGTTGCTAGGGTGCGGTGGCAGACCGTGTCGAAGGCTGCTGAGAGGTCCAGGAGGATGAGGGCGGCAGTTTCTCCTTTGTCCATCAGGATCCTGATGTCATCGGTGGCGGCGATGAGGGTGGTCTCGGTGCTGTGGTTGCTCCGGAAGCCGGACTGGGACGGGTCCAGGATGTTGTTGTCTTCGAGGTAGCGGGTCAGCTGTCTGTTCACAATCTTCTCTGTGACTTTCGCCGGGAAGGGGAGCAGGAAGATGGGCCGGAAATTCTTGAGGTCCTTGGGGTCCGCCTTGGGTTTCTTCAGAAGGGCGTTGATCTCAGCGTGCTTCCAGCTTTTCGGGAAGGTTGCTGTCTCAAAGGAGATGTTGATTGTCTTCTGGAGGTGGGGTGCGATGGCTGTGCTGGCTGTGTTGAAAATGTGGTGAGGGCATGGGTCAGATGGGGATCAGGAATGGATAGAGTTCATGGTCTTGCTGGTGTCTTCGATGCTGACGTTGGACCAGGAGGTCAGACGATTGGTGTGGGTGGGGGCCTGTGAGCTGGTAGTCTCGGCGGTGGATGTTGGGGTGTTGGTGTTGAAGCTGTCGTGGATGTCAGCGATCTTGCGGTGGAAGAAGGTGGCCAGTGAATCGCACAGGTCTTGTGAAGGTGGAATGTCGTTGGTGTTGGAGCTGGGGTTGGAGAGTTCTTTCACGATGCTGAAGAGTTCTTTGGAGTTGTGTGCGTTGTTGTCTAGGCAGTCCTTGAAGGCGGTCCTCTTGGCGGTCCTGATGAGTTGGTGATGTCTGCGGGTGGCGTTCTTGTGGGCGGTGTAGCTGTCTGGTGTTCGGTCGCGGAGCCAGTTCTTCTCCAGCTTCCGACAGGTGCGCATGGAGGTCCGGAGGTCATCGGTGAACCATGCAGCTTACTTGTTGTTGTGGTTGGTTGCAGAGGTATTGAGTGGGGCGAGGGTGTCAGCGCAGTCGCTGATCCATTGTTTGAGGTTGATGGGGTCGGTGTCGGTGGGGTCAGTGGGTGGTCCTAGGGCAAGAGTGGTGGTCAGTTGGCCCTTGGTGACCTTGCCCCAGCGGCGGTGTGGCAACCGTTGGGTGCGGTGGTGAGTGGTGGGTTTCCTGAAGGTGAAGTGGACGCATCTATGGTCGGTCCAGTGGGGTTCGGTGGTGTGGTTGAAGGAGACGTAGGGGCTTGCGGAGAAGATGGAGTCCAGCGTGTGTCCGGCAGCGTGGGTGGGTGTAGTCAAAAGCTGTTTGAGTCCGAGGTTGGCGAGATTGTCGATCAGGGCGGTGGAGTTGGCGTCGTTGTTGTTCTCGAGGTGGAAATTCAGGTCTCCGAATAGGATGTAGGCCGTTGAGGCGAGGGCATGGGTGCTGATGAGGTCGGCGAAGGTGTAGCTGAACTGTGGTCGGGGTCCGGGTGGTCTGTATACGAGTGTTCCTCTGAGGGTGGTGTGTGGGTCGGTGTGGATCAGGAAGTGCATGAGCTTGGAGGTGGTGAGGGTGTCGTCAGTGTTGGTCGAGACTCTGAGGGTGTCCTTGTGATTGATGGCGATACCCCCTCTTACTCCATTGGTGCGGTCTCTGCAGGAGACCTTGTAGCCCTCTGGGATGGCTATAACGATGTCAGGCACCGAGGTGATGTTCAGCCAGGTCTCCATCAGGAAGGCGACGTCGGGGGCTGTTGAGTCTACGAGGTCCCAGAGTTCGATGGCGTGCTTGCAAGCGGAGTGGGTGTTGAGGAGGATGCATCGGAGGTGGTTGGGTTCTCTGGTTGTATGTTTGGGGGGCCGGATGCTGGTGAAGCTGCAGTTCCGGCAGGTGAAGGGCCCTTGGGTGCGCCTAGGGAGGGCCCGGTAGCAGGAATGGTCTCGTCCAGGGTTGAGTGTGTGGAGGGTGCTGGAGTCGTAGTGCAGTCTGGTGTGCTGGCGGCGTCGGGGTCCAGGGGTTCTGGCGCTGGGCGCAGTCCAGGTGCGGATGGGCGCAGACGGGCTTGCCTTTGGCGCACCTTCAGCGCGCCTGCTGCGCGCGCCCTGGCGGCGCCCTCCATGAGAGGCGAAGTGGGAGGGAGGAGTAGCTGGGAGGCGGGAGCGGGACGGCCAATGGGTGACTAGGGATGGAACACAGAAGGCACGGTGGGCGGGGCCACAGGGGGGCAGCGGCAGGAAGCGGGGAGCGGGTTTACAGTGCAAGGGGTGCTTGAGAGCCCAAAAACAGAAGAAAAGTGGCAGAAAATACAGTGGCAGCAGAAATAAAATACAGAAATAAAATACAGTAACAGTAATGGCACAGTCAATAGACCACAATGCAGGAGCGCACCAGCGGCGAGCTCACAGTAGCGGCGGCAGCGGGGCAGGAGTTATGGGAGCACAGGATGAGCCGTGCGGTGAGGGGTGCGACCTGACCTGCGAGCAGGGTCAAGTGACCCCTAGAAGAACGGTTACTGAGAATTGCTTAGAGAGACCCAGAAGATCAAAAGCCACAATGTCCTCTCGGGAAGCGGCAGACCTAGCCTCAACCTACGACGCTCCCATCAATTCCTCCCCCAAATCTATGATCCAAGTGTTTACGGGAGATCGAAGAGACCACACTCCACAGAAAATCCTAGACCCCCGGCTCACCTAACTTCTCTACCTAGGGCCCCATCTACTAAGAATCTGAGCAAGGAAGGGTCCACCATTAACTGCAGGCTTCTAAACTGCAGATCAGCTTCTAAACATGCAACCGAAATAGCAGAAGTCATCCTATCCCATGATATAGACATAGCATTCATCACAGAGACCTGGCTCAACAATCTCTCCTACCCCAGCATGGACATGCTGGTGCCTCCTGGATTTATAATGATCAACAAAGACATAAAAGTGGAAAGAGGAGGGGATTTAGCAATCATTCACAAGAATAACATCTCCATTACGGAAACTGCCTCTTGCCTGTATAGCTCCTTTGAATGTCTCTCAGTCAACATCAAGACAAGTGATAACAGGCCATCACTCTGCCACCTCCTGTACCACCCCCCAAGCAACTCTTCCGAATTCGGGGAACACCTCTCCGACCTGATTGCCCATTGCTCACTCGGAAACTCAAACAACATAATTCTTGGCGACATCAATCTAAGATGGAATGAAACAATAAACCCGATAGCTCAAACCCTAAACAACCTCCTACTAGAAAACAATCTGACCCAACACTGTTCAGAAGAAACGCATCACAGAGGAGCAACTCTTGACGCAATTATTGTCCAAAGCAATGCAATCACCATCGACCACATCCTTCCCGTAGACTGGTCCGACCATCACATCATCCTATTTAACATCAACCAATCGGCCCCAACTCAACACCCCACGCAGGACCCCCCCCAAATGGACTAGAAACGCAGCTCAGATCCCTCGAGCTGATCTAGAAGAAAGGATAAGCTCGCTCCTCCCCAACTTCACTTATCACCTCCCAAATACAGAACTCACCTCTCTCTACAACTAAAATTTGACGGTCACCCTGGACCAACTAGCCCCTCTGAAACTAAAAAAATCCAGGAGCATTCGATGCAGATCATGGTTCACCACTGACATCAACGAAGAAAGAAGACAACTAAGAGCCTCAGAAAGAATCTCGAGGAACAATCCCACCGTCTTCCACCGCGATCAACTCCAAGCAGCCCGCAGGAAATACAAAAAGCACATTAAGAACAAAAAAACATCTTTCTTATGCTCCGCGCTAGACAACGCAAAAAACAGACCTAAAGAGCTCTTAAATATCATCAGGAAACAAACCTCCAAGCCCGTTGCCTCCTCAACTCAAGCATCGAAAGAACATTGTGACAACTTCGCCATCTTTTTCAACGACAAAATCGCCAAGATCGGTCTCTCACTTGGCTCCAATCTCATCCCCTCCCCCGAGATCCAGTCACCTGAAACCAACGACATTGCTTCCTTGAACCCCCCAAAACACTGGTCTTTCTTCTTTCCCATTCAGGAAGTAGAGATAGTCAAAATAATCTCCAACGCTAAACCCTCATCCCACACCCTTGATCAACTACCCCCTCAACTGACCAAGGACTTGAAGCTCATCCTAGCCCTAACTATAGTGCAAGATCATAAATAGCTCTCTGAGATCAGGAGCCGTACTAGATTGCCTCAAAGTAGGTCAAGTCACGCCACTGCTGAAAAAGCCCGGCCTAGACACTGAGAATCTGAATAACTTCAGACCTGTCTCAAACCTACCTCTTCTGTCTAAAATCCTGGAAAGATGTGTACTTCCTCAACTGACCCAACACTTGGACAACATCAACCTTCTAGATCCCCACCAATCAGGCTTCAGAAAAGGCTGCAGCACTGAAACCGCAATCCTCAATGTCATAGACGATCTACACAAGTCACTTGACTCAGACCAATGTTGCCTTCTCATCCTCCTGGATCTATCGGCTGCATTTGATACAGTCGATCACAAAGTTCTCATCAAGGTTTTACAAGAAAGGGCAGGTCTTGAAGAGACGGTCCTACACTGGTTCTCTTCCTTCCTCCATAACCACTCACAAAGAATAAAAATCAAAAACTTTGAGTCTGACCTCCACCCTGTTAACAGGGGTGTTCCACAAGGGTCAGTGCTCTCCCCTCCGCTTTAAAACATTTACATTGAACCCCTTACCACTCTACTTAGAAAATCCAACATCCCTTTCTACCTATATGCTGATGACACGCAGTTATATCTGGAAACCACCTCCATTGATGACATCCAGAGACTCAGCGCCACGCTCAGTGAGGTACAACATTGGCTCTCAAGTAATCACCTAAAACTCAATCAAGAGAAAACGGAAATACTCCTCATCTCCAACAAAGAAGAGAATGCCAAATTGCAGAATGGCTCAAAGCTATTGATGCCCTCAATGGTAACCTCACCCTGGCGGATTCGGCAAAATCTCTAGGTATCACCGTAGACCAGAAACTGGACATGAACAGACACATCACAAGATCCACTAAAAGTGCCTTCCTCAATTTGAAATTATTGCACAAAATAAAAACCTTCCTCCCGCCTAGGGACCTTCAACAAGCCACCCAAGCACTGGTGCTCTCCAGACTCGATTACGGGATTGCAGCCCTGACTGGTAAAGCAATATCCCACCTCGCCCCCCTCAAAACAACCTTTAATGCAGCAGCCAGCATGGTCACTGGAACTAAGAAATTCAACCACATCTCACCCGCACTCAGAGAACTAAAATGGCTCCCAATTGAAATGCGAGCCAGCTTCAGAACAGCCTGCCTCACGCACAAAGCTCTTCACACAGGCAAACCGGAATACCTGGCCGCCAAACTTAAAAGGGCCG
This sequence comes from Triturus cristatus, assembly GCF_964204655.1. Taxonomy (NCBI): domain Eukaryota; kingdom Metazoa; phylum Chordata; class Amphibia; order Caudata; family Salamandridae; genus Triturus; species Triturus cristatus. Next base: position 443,697,991 of record NC_140589.1, on the reverse strand, counting down.
GCCTGTCCAGGAACCTCAGGAGCTCCAACACTCTGCTACTCATCCTGCTAAAAACACGCAAGCAAAAAACTGCAGCCAGGTCATTTGCTGGAAACGAGCCCAAAATCTGGAACTCCACCCCCCCACATCAGAATGATCCCCTCGTTTGCAAAATGCAAAAACCAGCTCAAAGTCCTCTTCCTCGACCGCTCACTAGCGAACCAATAGGATCCAAGGAAGTACCTTAGCCGGCACTCCATCTAACTTTAACTCTGTGCCCTGTGACACTGACTCTGATCAAGAAAACTTATCGGATTCTCGTCTTGTGTGACCTGCACCCTCCTTGTTTCATTCTGCTCAATCACTCATATGTTTGAACTATATCCGTCGCGAATCCTTATGTTCTACTATAATCTCTGTATTGCCTCTTTGCATATAAGTTACCTGCTGTGAAACGCTCTGATACCCTCGGGTCCAGCTAGCGCTATATAAAACTCCTAAAATAAATAAAATAAAATAAATACATGCTTGATCCTGCCATAGTGTCATGTCTCCAATCCATTCCTTGAACTTGGGTGCCCTCCCACGACCCCACCTACAGGCCACCCGCCGTTTTGCCAAGACTAGGCCAAAGGAAACGAATTTACAATGTTTTGCTGGTATCTGCTCAGTATATCCGAGTAAGGCCACAAGAGGAGACCTCGAGAGGGACAGAGAAGTCATGCAGTCTAAGGCTGTGAGGACTTGTTTCCAATATGTATGAATGTCTGTACATCCCCAAGCGAGATATAGGAAGTCGGCAGTTTCCGTCCTGCATCTAACACATCTGTTTGTGTCACATAACCCATATCTGTGCAGTCTAGCCACGGTGTAATAGCTGCGATGAAGGAATTCGTAGTGAGTAATGCGCAGGTGGCTACTGGAGGAGACCTGTTCTGTTTGTTTTCCTACAGAACGTCAATTGTGCATCAGAGATGTCCTGTCCTAGATCAACCGACCATTTATCCCGAGCCATACACTGAGGGTACTCAGGGTCAACGTATAGACTGTGATACAATGTTGACACTAGATGAGAAGCAGTGGATGCACGTAGTACGTGATGCAAAGGGGCTACTACTAAGGGCTCCAATGGGTACGTAGGGGTACAGTCTTTAAACCCATGCATACAAAAAAATGTCCATAGTAGAAGTTGTGGGGTTTGGTTATAGTTGTTGGAGTGTGCGAAATTTGCCATTCAAGGATAGATCACCCCAACATTTGATTTTTTGTGCATTTGCGACCCTCTTAAACACACCTTCCTGCAATAATGGCATCTTTGGATGGTATGCAAGTGGGAGTAACAGGGAGTATAGGCAGGATGCCTGTAGGCGGCCCACAACATGATGCCAAGCTATCATCGTGCAGTCCACAGAGGATGGGCGAAGCTCACGCGGCGCAACTGCAGGCAAAATGACCCCCACTAATGTAATAGGATCAGAGAGCCAAGGTTCAGTCGCAATGTGAGGTGTATATCTAGGGAGGTGGAACCAAAAGTGAGCATAATAGGCTTGGGCACACATGTAATGCAATTCAAAATCAGGAATATCAAAGCC